>NC_089598.1:30647982-30997438 GCF_019320115.1 Miscanthus floridulus | reverse complement strand
AGAACATCTGGCCCTTCTACAAAACACTGTTCATGACACAATCAAAGATGGTCAACACAGCCAGAGCTAGAACTCTCGGTGGAATGCCGAACTTTTGGCAGTCGGGACTTTCGACTTTTGTCGGGACTCCCGACACACAGCCGAGCCAGGGGGCTAAGTCCCAGGGCATCAGAACTTCTAGGGAGAGCCGGGACTTCCGGCACCCGAAACTCCCGACTCCCATCGGGACTTCCGATGGATGAAGGTGCGCAGGGCTGGCGGCTAAATCAGCAAGCACTGGGACTTCCGGCACTGAATGTCGGGACTTTTGATGTCGGAACTCCTGGCTCACGCCGGGACTATCTGGCTACCAAAAGTCTATAAACTATATCTAAGTGTTTGTGAGGTGATTTGTGTCTCTCTTTAGATTTTATTTTTATGCTTGAGCACTCTATCTTCCTCAGACCACCTAAACTTGCATCCCCTCTTTATAGTACGGCATACCTAACCCAAAACAGAATAAAAATGCTTTGAAGAGCGCTTTGGGTTCATCCACCTTTTGCACTTGAAGAATTGAGTGATACCATTTCATCTTAAATCAACTCTTTGAAACTTTCATGGGACTAAAGCTGCAATATATCTCATTAAGATCTCATTAGTCCCTAATTTGGATGTCATCAATACACCAAAACCCACATAGGGGGCAAATGCACTTTAAATCTTCCCCCTTTTTGGTAATTGATGACAACCAACTTTGGCTTTTATAAAAATGTAAGAATTTAAAGTTTTTGAACCCCCAAAATTTATAGAGAGCTCCCCCATAATATATGCAATGAATTTGAATTTCAATGATGATCATCAAACACATCACTTGCATATATTAAGATAGAAACTCCTCCTAAATTTGCAATCCATGGGGTGAACAAGTGTATGTGAACAAGTGAATATCCGTGAAAAGGGGAGATGCAATATGACATGTTATACAACAAGTAAAATAAAATATGATGGCCAAGATCTCAAAGTAACAACTTGAAATAACACATGACCATCCAAAGTAACATCCACCATTCACTTTTAGAGACAAGCAATATAACTAATAGATATGTAGATAAACATTACTTGTCCTACAATCATCCATCACACACGCAAATATAGTTGTCTATCACATAGTGGCATCACACGACATAGTTCATACAAGCTAAAAAGTTTAAAAATCTCACAAACCAACTGACTTATTACATTAAGATCAAAGCCTAACACTCCCCCTTTGTCAACAAGTGCCAAAAGGGGGTAGGCCACGTGAAAGAAACGACTACTCATCATTGTAGTCCTCATCATCGTCTTGGTCACCACCACCACCATCATCATCGTTATCATCATCGTCATCGTCATCATCGTCCTCATGGTATTCTTCATCATCAACATCCATTGGGGCCTTGCCATGGGATGGGGTTGATCGGACGACTCGACATAGTAACTCCTTACAAGACTCATCATAAAAATCAAATGGATCACGAAGTTGCTCCAAGTCCTGAGGCGGTGCAGAGTGAATATCAAGCTTCTGCTCAATGCGGTGCATCTGCACTAACATCTCGTGCTCACGCTCAGCACTAGCACAACAAGCTCCAAACAAATACTTCATGAGAACTTGAACTTGCTAGGGGGCTTACCACCGGAGGAGGAGGACTGAGGCTCCTCACTATGAGCATGGCGAGAACGTGAAGCATGGGGTGGAGAAGCATGAGAGGAGGAGCCCAAGACACCTTTGCCTTTGCCCTTAGTGAGGTCCACTAATTCCCGCTTTGCCTGAAGTGACGTCTTGTTGGACAGCTTGAGGACTTTGTGAGGGACATCGGAAGGGAAGTGAATGCTAGACACATGCTCAATGATATGCATGATGAATGGAGCATAGGGGCAGTTCTTCACCACATCCTCACTAGCGATGAAGATCTTATCCCAAATATAACGGCTGATGGAGAACTTGGTGAACTCATCTCCAAAGCAATCAAGGACAACATGTGAATCCTCACGGAGATTAGTAGAGTCACCTATCTTGGGATACAAGATCTGACAAAGGATGTTGTTTAGCACATTATAGTAGGGCTTCAACCAAATGGTCATCCCATCAGCACGATTACCATCCAAATACATATACTGATATTCATCCATGGCAAGAGCAGAAATGTCAGTGGAGGTGCGATCCCTACGGTCCAAACCAAGAAGGCGAGAGAAGGTAATGAAATCAACCTTGTAGTGCTTGCCTTCAATGGTCCAATGAATGAAATGAGTCTTTGCCCGAGTGTCCAAGTGATAGGAGGCATAGAACTGACAGATAATCTCACTATTCCATGGCTTGCGGAACTCCATCAATGGCTACAACCCCATCCTCCTCAAGTCATGGAGCAGTTGTTGCATATACAGTCTAGGTATCTTGCTAAGCTCAAAGGTGTCAATAGCCTTCATCTGAATCAACGGAGCCTCTTGCTTGTTGATGAAGCGAAGATACATGAAGTGATGGTAGAAATCAAAATGAAACGGCTACCAGAACCGGTACTCAATTCTTAGATCCTTGGGCTCATCATAAAGGTGTTAGGCACGATGATGACAAACCTCGGCCACATGTCGATGATAATCAAACTATAGATGAGGTGTATAACCTCCAGCCAGATTGGGAGTGTGCTGCAGTTCCAGGATAGTAGGACTGGGACCATCGAACCGAACCAAGCGACTAATCCCAAAGTAACCCAGAGCTGAAGGTGTCATGGTGCACACATCATTAGCAATGGTCCATCCTTCTTGATCAAGAGCTTCTTCAGTAGGATCGATGGTGGGAACATCACCAAGACTAGGAACAAACTCCTAAGCAGTGGCACCAACGGGCAGAGCTTGGGCTTGAGCACGAGCCCCATGACCACAGTGGCATCATGAGAGAGTGACGCCTTGGTGTGTCTAGTCGGCCGAGAGGGTGCGGTAGGATCTTGGGTCCACTTGGAACGCTTCTCACTACGTCGGGGAGGAGAGGCATCACCACTAGAGGCCATCGCTGTGGGAAAACGAAGAGAAACTAAGAATCAAGGCAAAAGAAAGTTGAACAAGAGCTTCGGGATGGAGAAACATGGATGGAGTAGCGATCAAAGGGTTGGACGTTCTAGCTAGCGCCAGGACTTCCGGTGGTCGGGAGTTCTAGCCCTATAGCTAGGACTTCCGACGGTCAAGAGTTTTAGCCCTGGAGCTAGGACTTTCAGCGATCGGGAGTTTTGGCCCTGGAGCTAGGACTTCCAGCGCACTTTGGTGGCCCTGGAGGTGAGGAGGAGTGGAAGGAGGGGGGAGGGGGCGCGAGGGGGACGATGGGCAGCGCGCGGGCAGCACGACGACAGCCCAAGTGTGGGTGGCGGCATAGGGGGGAGAGATCGGCGCATGGTGGGGGACCAGGCATGGTAAAATAAAGAACCCTAGGTCAAATGGGCATGGTTAAAGAGTCGTCCACTCAGATCTACGTCGGGAGTTCTGGCCTTAGCCGGGACTTCAAGCTGTCGGAAGTCCGACCTAGGGGCCAGGACATCCGACTGTCGGAACTTTCGGCGAACGTCGGGACTTCCGACATAGGAAACTTTAGAAACGTCCTACCTCAAGCTCACCATTCCATATGTGGCAAAAATATGATGGACACATCATTTTCACATGTGACTAGGTTTCAAACATTCCACAAAGCAATAGTCACATATGAAAACTATAAATTAGATTTTGAAAGTGTCACACAATATTTTCACAATTCTTTTCTCCTAGCTAGTTCAAACAAAGCATATGAAAGACATCAAGCCACATTACAAGAATCAATGATATTTAGTTCACTCCTTAAAGCACAAAATATTGACTCGTCTAGGGGCTTTGTGAAGATACCGGCTAGTTGCTTTTCGGTGCTCACATGATGAATTGCGATATCTCCTTTGGCTTCGTGGTCTCTCAAAAAGTGATGTTGGATGCCTATGTGCTTTGTTCGAGAGTGGTTAACGGGATTGTTTGCGAACTTAATGGCACTCTCGTTGTCACACAAAAGGGGAATCTTGGTTAGCTCACAACCAAAGTCTTTGAGAGTTTGCTTCATCCAAAGTAGTTGGGCACAGCATGCACCGGCCGCCACATACTCGGCTTCGGCGGTGGACAAAGCAATGGGGTTTTGCTTCTTAGAGCTCCAAGACACCAAAGACCTACCAATAAATTGACAAGTCCCTGTGGTGCTCTTTCGGTTTTGTTTTACAATCGGCATAATCCGAATCGAAAAAGCCAAGTAACTCGAAAGTGGAACCTTTAGGATATCACAATATCGAAAAAATCTCTTAATGGCCATCAAATGACATTCTTTTGGATTAGCTTGAAATCTTGCTCACATGCACACATTAAGCATAATATCGGGCCTAGATGCATAGAGGTAAAGGAGGGATCCAATCATGGAGCGATATACCTTTTGATCGATGTCCTTTCCTCCTTGATCAAGGTCAAGATGTCCATTGGTTGACATAGGTGTCTTGATGGGCTTGGCTTGTCCTTGTCAAACTTCTTCAACATGTCATTGGTATACTTGGTTTGACTTATGAACGTGTCATCCTTGAGTTGCTTGATTTGAAATCCAAGAAAGAACTTCAACTCTCCCATCATGGATATCTTGAACCTATTTGTCATAATCCTACTGAATTCCTCACAAAAAGCCACATTAGTACTACCAAATATTATGTCATCAACGTATATTTGGCAAACAAAGATATGATTATTAACTTTGTGAGTAAATAAAGTAGCATCTGCCTTTCCTATCTTAAACCCTTGTTTGAGTAGGAAATCCCTCAAGCAATCATACCAAGCTCTAGGGGCTTGTTTGGGCCCATAGAATGCCTTGTCAAGTTTGTAGACGTGGTTGGATACTTGGGGTCTTCAAAGCCCGGTGGTTGCTCTACATACACCAACTCGGATAGGGGGCCGTTGAGAAATGCACTCTTCACGTCCATTTGATATAGCTTGAAATCATGATGAGCGGCGTAGGCAAGTAGAAAACGAATTGATTCTAGCCTAGCCACCGGTGTATAGGTCTCTCCAAAATCCAAGCCTTCAATTTGAGTGAATCCTTGAGCCACCAACCTTGCCTTGTTCCTTGTCACCACGCCATGCTCATCTTGCTTGTTGTGGAAGACCCACTTGGTTCCAATCACATTTTGCTTGGGCCTTTCCACTAAGGACTAGACTTCATTCTGAGTGAAGTTCTTCAACTCCTCTTGCATGTGACTATCATCCAATCTAGATCATCAAGTGCCTCTTCCACCCTACGAGGTTCCAAAGGAGAAACAAACGAGTAATGTTCACAAAAACTTGCTAAATGAGAACATGTTGTTACCCCTCGTCGGATGCTCACCAATATGTTATCAACATGATGATCCCGTTGAATGGATTGATGCACTCTAGGATGTGGCACTTGAGTTGATCTTTGGATGGGGCCATCATCTTCATCATCGTGGTCATGATCGATTGGAGGGTTGTCTTCACTTCTTTCTTCATTGTTGAGTTGAGGTTGGGCCTGGTTATTGTTGACACCATCTTCATGAGAATGACCTTGTGTTTCATTTGATCTCCCATCTTGATCATTTCTTGTTGTGGAAGCTTCACCATGTTCATTGGATGAAACATGATGAGCGGTTGGATCAAGATCAACATGCACAATATTGTCATCATCTTCATCTTTGATGGGCTACCAATTGCAAGCTTCTTGATGGCTTTATATGGAGCTTCGTCATTACCTACAATTTCAACATTGACTTGCTCCATTTGAGAGCCGTCGATTTCATCAAAAGTCACGTCTACCATGATTTTAATCAAACCTATGGTTTTATTAAAAACACTATATCCATGATCATTAGTACCATAACTAAGCATGAAACCTTCATCAACCTTTGGTGCAAACTTTGAGCTTTTGGATTTCTTGTTAAGTATGAAACACTTGGATCCAAAAAACACTAAAGTAGTGCACCTTAGGCTTTTTACCGGTTAGAAGTTCGTAGGTGGCCTTGTCCCTTTTCTTGTGAAGATATAAGCGGTTGATAGCATGACATGTCGTGCTAACCGCTTCTGCCCAATAGTTGGTTGGAGTCTTGTATTCATCCAACATTGCTCTTGCGGCTTCAATGAGCGTTTGGTTCTTCCTCTCCACAACACCATTTTGTTGTGGAGTGTATGGAACTAAAAACTCATGCTTGATTCCTTCTTCATCAAGGAACTCCTCAATGTTGGTGTTCTTGAATTCCTTCCCATTGTCACTTCTAACCTCTTGATCTTGACATCAAACTCATTTTGGGCTCTTTTTGCAAACTTCTTGAAGATGCCATGTACTTCACTCTTGTCACGCAAAAAGAATACCCAAGTGAAATGAGAATAATCATCAACAATTAAGAAACCATATTTGTTACCACCAAGGCTTATATAAGCGACGGGTCCAAATATGTCCATGTGAAGCAATTCCAATGTCCTTTCGGTTGTCACAACATTCTTGACGGGATGTTTAGCTCCAACTTGCTTTCCCGCTTGGCATGCGCTACAAATCCTATCTTTCTCAAAAGAAACATTTGTTAGTCCAATGATGTGTTCACCTTTTTGAAGTTTAGCCAAGTTTCTCATCCCAACATGGGCAAGTCAGTGATGCCATAACCAACCCATGCTAGATTTTGCCATAACAAACTCTATTTGATGTGAAATCAACTAGATAGAGTTTCCCTTTTAAATGACCCATAAATGCAATAGAGGAATCCTCCCTTCTATAGTCTTCCACACCCTTATCCGTAAAGAGACAATTGTAGCCCATCTCACAAAGTTGCGAAACGGACAATAAATTGTATCTCAACGAATTCACAAGTAAAACATTGGAAATGGAATTATCATTTGAGATAGCAATTTTACCCAAACCGAGAACTTCTCATTTTCCATTGTCACCAAACATAATTTTCCCACTTTGGTCATGACTAGGATGGAATGATGTGAACATGTCTTTCTCTCTGGTCATATGATTGGTGCAACCACTATCCACCACCCAATTTGTTCCACAGGAGGAATATTCCTACGAAGACAAATCAAGCTTTTGTTTTAGGTACCTAAACGGATTTGGGTCCTATGGGGTTAGTCACATAAAACTTGGGCACCCAAACACTCCTCATAATCCCCTTCCTCTTTTGGGCACCAACATACTTGACTACAATCTTGCCATCCTTTCCCCAACAACACATATAGTCACTAGCATAGCACCGTGGAAGTGGTGCTTGTGGCTTGGGGCCCTCAGATTTCTTCGTCTTGATTGTCTTGTCACTTGTAGGTTGGATCTTGGGAATGTAGACCTTGTTGTAGGCCTTGCATATAAGCTCATCAAGAGTAACGCCCTTGTCGAACTTCACACAAGGCACACCATTGATCATGTTACTTCCATTGGCCTTTCCATCTGTGAACATCATGTGAGGGTATCTTGCAGGGCTATCCATATTATATGATATATGCTAAAAGTAAGCGGATTCAACATCCTAATCTGAATTAATACCTTGGGTACCAATACCAAGGTAAAGCATTTCAGTGCAAACAAAAGCACTGTAAGTAATTCCTAGCCTATGATCAAAAGCAAATAGCGAATTTGGAAATGATGGGCTAAACCCTAGCAACCCCAAGTGCAAGAGCCCCAAACTGATCTTACCACAAATCCTATCCGATCAGTAAAGCCAGCTCTATAAAAGACCAGCTGCATGACCTCAAAATTGACAGTAGCCAGCTCCAGAAGTGAGTGCCAGATCTGGGGGTACCTTGCTGGAGCCAGTCGGTGTCGATGCAGACGGCGGCTCGGAAACACCTGGAAGGAGCAGACGTCGACCGGGTCCTGGCGGTGATGAGGGGTGCGGCGCGGGGGTAAACCTACAAGACGAGGCAGTGGGGCTCAGATCCGGCTGGGTGAGACTGCGGCGGCGTGGGATCCCGGGGGTTACCGTGCTGGAGGGAGTCGCCGTCGATGGAGGCGGGGTCGGGGAGGGAGGCGGAGAGCACTGTCACCGAGGCCCGGCGAGAGTGCGAGGAAACCCTAGCCGCGCGGGGGTCAACCTATAAGACGACGAGCTGGGGCTCAGAGGCGGTCGGGTGAGAGGACGGCGGCGTGGGATCTGGGGGTTACCTTGCTGGACGAAGGCGCTGTCGATGGAGGCGGGGTTGGGGTAGGAGGTAGAGGTCACTGTCACCGTAGGCCCAGCGAGGAGGACGGCGTAGATAGATGGGTGCAGACGGATCCGGTGGTCACCGATGCGGCCAGGAGATGTGGCCTTGACGATCGCCGAGAATCGGGCGCGAGATGCGGACGAGCGGCGAGAGTGTGGTGAAACCCTAGCCGCGTGGGCGAAGAGGAAAGGAGGACGCAGGGAGTGGCACGCAGTGCCCGGCCGTCGCTTATCTCCAGCCGTTCGGCTGGGGCTGGGCTGCCGAACGGCTGGGCTGATAAGCCCTAGCACATTCAGCCCAACAAGGCCTACCGAACAGGCTGAATGTCTTTGTTTTGCTGTAGAACATTAACATCGCCACCCAGTATTGAGTTTCTATCGCCACACTGATGATTTTGTGCGCACATACATCCGTCATCCTTTCAGCGTTCATACAGTTGCTAGCTGTAACATGAAATTTGCAATAGAACAAAGAAAAAAATCGTGTAAAAGCGACTGCACTACCACCCGCCAGAACTTTTGTAGCTTTGTTTGTAGAAGAAAGCCAGCAAGGCGGTGGCTCGGATTTTACTTCTTTATTTATGGAAAAGCTGCATTGGCTTAGGGCCCGGTGGTGAGGCTTCGTCTTCGGCCCACAGTTGCTATTTGTTTTGACCTACAAGCCTAGCAGGCCATGATGAAGGTTGAACGTTTGGTCTGGGTTGATTTCTGAATTCTGAGCCTGTGACGCATATTTCGTGGAACCCTATGGAACCAGTGCAGGGCCATTAGGATTTAGGAACCTGTTTGCACTGATGTCAGCAGGATGTAAGCAAACACGCACCGTAACAGACACCTCGTGACGCTAGTCGCTAGTCGTTGCCAGTCCACGCGACCCTCGCGTCACTGCTTCGCGTCAGCGGACCGCAGATGCATCTCGGGATATCTAGCAAAAGAAAAAAAAAATCTCCATAGTCCGGAGGGGTGTTACCATCAGCGATTCGACCACGTGGCTGGCGTGGTGGGTCCGCATCATTTGGTATATACTCACACTATCATAAAAATCCTAATATTATCCCAAATCACTATTTATTTTTTAACTGGAATATAAAAATTTATAATACTTACGTAGTAAGTGTCATTGACTGGTCACAAAAAATATTTTAATATTATATATATTGCACCCTCCATTTTCTCTCTCTTTTTATTTTGGCTCGTGAGGTAGTTTTACCGATACCAAGGAACAGGGCAGAAAATTAGAGCAACTCCAACGGATGTGGTATCCATGTTGTGTATGTTATATTTAGATTTTTAGAGCAAAAATTGAACTCCAACAAATATGATATTTGATTTTCTATAATAGCAAGTGGGCTATCCCTGAAATCTCGGTAGGCAAAGAAAGCAAGCGAACCCCGCTCGCCATCATCCGAATCGCTCGCCACGGTGGCTGCCCCCCGCGCGCCAGAAGTTAGCTTCCCGCGCGCACGCTGAACTCTCCCATCATGGTACCTAGGCCCAGCTCGCTCCAAATACTCACGAGACGTATGTACAGATCTTCAAATCGCAAAGAAGGAATGAGCTGTCCCCGCGGTGACACCCAGGCGGTTGCTGTCGTCGCCCCCGCTGGGCTTCGCCAGTGCCAGCGTCTCCTGGTGGAACACCGGCCGGCTACGCACGCTACCAGGATGCCGCAAATTCTTAGGGCGCGTTTGTTTGTCTGGCCCAACTGGGCCACTATGCCCTAGGAGTGCAATATGGGCTGTTTGATTGCCTGGACGGGCTTGGAAGCCAGCCCCGCACGCTCCCTAAAGCACCCCTTGGCCTGGCCCTGGGGAACGAAAACGATTTTCGTTTCTCCCGGCCTTGGCCGAGCGGGCGCAACGGAGCCAAGCGGTGAGGGATTCCCTCACCTCCGTGCCTCTCACCTCCTCTTCGCGTCGTCTACTCCATGAGCTCTCGAACCACCTCCGTAGCCCTTGAGCTCAGATCCACGAAGCCCTTGAGCTCCTCCAGTTCGTCATCGGTCATGCTCCGCGCCCTTCCCATCCCGCCGCCGCTCTCCCCTGACGCGGTGGAAGCTTCGTCCGAGGACTCCTTCTCGCCGGCGACCACCACGGGCCTCGACGCCCGCCGCGGCCACGCCTCCTATTCCCACTGCTGCTACAGCCCGCGCCAGACGTCCTCCGCCTCGGGCTCCTCCTCCTATCCTGCGCTGCTGTTCTTGGCACAGAGGCGCTGGGCGCGGCGTCGCGCACGCTGGCGTTGGCGCCGAGGCGGCGCGAGCGGCGTCGACGACTGCTACGCGAGCGACGTGGTGGTGGTCGCCGTGTCATGTGCTCGTCGCGATCGGAGTCGGAGCTCCAAATCGTCGCGGTTCGGGCGGCGGCTGCTGCCTTTGCTCTCCGCGTCTCTCTCCGAAACGCGGTGGTGCAGTGCCAGTGCGCCGCCCTCCTCAGCGCTGCGATAGGCCGTGGATGCGGGCGCAGCGCAGGCCGCCGCTGGCGCGGGCGCACAATGCCGTGCAGGCCGTAGGACGTGGCAATGGCGACGGAGCTGCGCGTCGGCGCCAGAGAAGGGGTCGGACTCCGCGGCACCCACAGAGTGCTCGATGGAATTCCACTGAGAGAAAGGTGGGTGGTAACATCACCACCTTCCAGATGCAAGGTCACCACAGCTGTTTGTGCGGCCTACCAATCAGTATCTCAAGAGAACCTCGCTCTTCTGGAGTCCAGGCAACCAAACAAATGCACTTGCACCATCTCAGCCAAGCCAACCTCAGCCTGACTCTACCCGGCCTTGCGAGCCACCCTCGTCCAGGGAAACAAACGCACCCTTAATCTAGCGATGGAGAAGCAGTCGATGCCTCCACGGGAGTCCTGTTCTCGCGATGGAGAACAGGTCCGATCGGTATATGATGTGGCATGTTTCAAATATACTAGAGGCAAAATAGCTAGGCTGTTGTCGAGTCCTATTTTTACCACTTTTCTATTTTACACAATAGCAAAAATAAGAAATTTCTCGTCTTATGGATATATTTTTGACATGTATTGATCAATCATTCTGTCGTCTGTAATATAAATAATGGAGAATTCAAGTATTGGACTCGCATGATGAATGGTGAGGATGATGAACTGTCTTTCGATGGGGCTGGCTACAGCCGGCCATGGCATGCCGCGTGCGTGCCCATGAAGAAGAAGATGGATAGATAAGTAGGAGAAAATATAGGGTTCCAGGTGAGAAAGGGGTAAGAAAAGAAAAAAGCATGAAAGGCTCGGTTGTTTTAGAAATAGTCTATTGTTCCCAATGCAAAAATCATATAGGAACTTAGGATAGAAAACATGTAGAGATGGAGAAAAAATAAGGGTGGTGCTCGGAAGAGCTTAAGAGCCGCCGCTGCTACCATTTACAGGCGCAATCTCCTTGGCAAAGTACTGTAGCAGCTAGCTACTGTTAGAAGATTTGGGTTGGCCCAAATTATAATTCTAAATAAATTTCAAACGCCCACTCATACATGCATGGTATGGTGGGGGGCTTTAGTCCCACATTGCTACTCTAGAAGGAGTTGAGGCCAATTTAAAGGGTTGAATTGGCTCCATCTAATTGAAACTATTGGGGAGAGGAAAAGGAAGAAACACGTGCTCGCTAGCTCGCCTCGCCGGGGCAGGCGATGGGAACGGGCGCGCGACATACGCGTGGATGGTCTGGCGATTTCTCGCTTCGACCTTGCGGGTGTGTAGCTTTCTTTTGCTACTTTATATTTTTGCATGCATGAAGAAAATTGCGCTGGTCTGTTTTGGCAAGCAATTATTCTTTCTCGCTTCAACCTTGCGGGTGTGTAGCTTCCATTTGCTACTCTATATTTTTGCATGCATGAAGAAAATTGCGCGGGTTTGTTTTGGCAAGCAAGTTTTCTCGTATTAATGGCGATTGCTCTAATTGTTCTAGTCGACTAACGGCAGAACAATCACCATTAGTGTTGTGATTGCGCGGCTAATTACTTACCTTAGTTGCGACGCGTGTATATATATTAGGACGAGACGTCGTCCTCAAAATAGAGAATTCATCTCTTCCCTTTGCCACTGTACTGCGCTGCCACCATCTTTCCCATCCCACTGCCGACATGACATCGGCGCCGGGAGAGCAGGTTTTCGAAGCCTGCGTCTCCTCGTGTCCTTGCACGGGGTAGGGGGCGTATCAGGTTTTTGGGAAGCACCATCGTTACTGCTCGCTGGACGACTTCTTCCCTCTACGCCAGTGTTCGCCGATCTTCATCGACGGTCTGCTTTGTCTTCTTTTGCGCTACTGCTAGCGCCGACAACCTCACTGTAAGAATGTCTATTATTTCTCTGTTGTTCGTTCTTATGTTTCTACTGCTACTAGCACTAGAGAGTTCGAATTTGCCTCGGGTCATAGTGCTAGTGTTAAATCACACATCTATGATACATGCTGTTGTTCTTTTTATCATTGTCGAAATTAATTTACGCGTTACTAAATTGCTATTATTTCCAACAGCTACAGCCGCTGCTGTTTAGCTCAAGTGGATGGGGGCAAAGGTTGCTACTTATTTTGTCAACTTTGGTAAACTCATAGTTTAGCAAGTGAATTATATGAAACACATGGAGATGCTCTAATGTATCTTTATATTGGTGTCTGCTAACTTCCAACTAATTTATACTGTTAGAGTGCGCAGCGGAATCTGGCCTAGCTCGCTATAACCCATGAGTCGGCGCCCCTCGAGCCAAGGTCCACCGGAGCTCATAACATACCAGGCCTCAGGCCTAACTTCAACCCAAAAGACTAGCCTGATAGATGAGGACTGCTCCCACCTTATATGTTGTGCTCCCCCACCATCAATTACCGATTTGGGAGTGCGCAGCAGAATCCGGCCCAACTCGCTATAAACCCACGAGCTGGCGCCCCTTGGACCCAAGTCCACTAGAGCTCACAACATACCTAGGTCTTAGGCCTAACTCAACCCGACAGACTAGCCTGATAGGTGAGGACTGTCCCCGCCTTATATGTTGTGCTCCCCACCTTTAATTACTGATGTGGACTAAACCTAACATATACAAAGTGCTTATGATGCTGTTAGCAAATAAAGATAGAACCTGAGACACAAATTTTTACGTGAAAAACCCTTGTGGGAAAAAATCACGAGCATCAACCGTCGATTTTCATTATATGAGGAGATTTTACAAAACGCAGGAAATATAATGAGTCGTCTCATCTCTTTTCCTGTGGCTTACAAGATATATTTATAGAACGGTTACACTGTAATCCAATGTGGAAAGAAATTCGTTAATTAACGTAACCCGAACCGCGGACACTCCGGACGTTCCATCCCGTAAGTTGGAATTCTTACGTAGATCAGTGAATGTAGTAAAATATCAGTGGTTGGACAAACACAAAAAATTATACAGGAATGATCAGCGAAGAAGATCCTACCTGTAAAATGTCACACGTGGTAGTAGCGTCATCGCTTATTGTCGGTGACGTGCACTTTTCGCACCACAACTCCACAAGTCAAAAGAGGCCGCTGTCTGAACTTCACCTGTGGTTGGAGCCAAAACACGACCGGTTACAATGAACCTGCGTGAGAACAAGTGGATGACGGAAAGGGTGACGCAACACAGTCATAAACAAACGGCTGGCGGGCACACCAACACGTATATAAACAGAGACACCCCTGGGCTCTGGCAAAAGCACACAGCCAGAAACAAAGCAAGCGAAGCAGAACAGAAGCAAAGCGAGAAACAGAGCAAGCGAGGCAGCAAGCAAGCTAGAGCAGAGAGCTAGCAAGTGACTGCAGTGTTGCATCTCATCTGCAGTGCAGCTGCAGCACGCCGGCGAGCGAGAGCGACCAGGCAGGCAATATGGTGCAGCAAGCTTCGAAGGAGGTGATCCCGCTGATGACGCCGTACAAGATGGGCCAGTTCCAGCTCTCCCACCGGGTGGTCCTCGCGCCGCTGACGAGGTGCCGCTCCTACGGCAACGTGCCGCAGCCGCACGCCGCCGTGTACTACGCGCAGCGCGCCACCAAGGGTGGCCTGCTCATCGCGGAGGCCACGGGGGTGTCGCCCACCGCGCAGGGGTACCCGGAGACACCTGGCATCTGGACGCAGGAGCAGGTCGAGGCGTGGAAGCCCATCGTCGACGCCGTCCACCGGAAGGGTGGCATCTTCTTCTGCCAGATTTGGCATGTCGGCAGGGTCTCGACCAATGGTATGTTCCCATCTAGTACGAGCGTATCTTTGTCAGCTCTGATTATACTCTATTGTTTGATCAGGAGCTGGTTTTCTAGTTGGTTACTCATTTTCCTTCAACCCAATTCGCAGATTTTCAGCCCGACGGGCAGGCGCCTATCTCGAGCACGGACAAGCAGATTTCTCCGGACGCCGAGTCCGGAATGGTGTATTCGAAGCCGCGCCGGTTGCGAACCGAGGAGATCCCCGGCATCGTCGATGATTTCAGGCGGGCTGCACGGAATGCAATTGAAGCCGGCTTCGATGGTGTTGAGATCCACGGTGCGCATGGATATCTCCTCGAGCAATTCATGAAGGACAGTTCTAATGACCGCACCGACGAGTACGGCGGCAGCCTGGAGAATCGGTGCCGCTTCGCCGTGGAGGTCATCGACGCCATTGTCCGCGAGGTGGGCGCGCACCGCGTGGGCATCAGGCTATCGCCGTTTGTTGACTTCATGGATTGCGTGGATTCCGATCCTGTGGCGCTTGGCCACTACATGATCCAGCAGCTCAACAAGCACGAGGGTTTTCTCTACTGCCACAAGGTGGAACCTCGAATGGCGATCGTCGACGGCCGCAGGCAGATCCCTCACAGGCTCTTGCCGTTCCGAAAGGCGTTTAACGGCACGTTTATCGCTGCTGGCGGATACGATCGGGAGGAAGGCAACAAGGTAGTGGCAGAAGGCTATGCTGACCTTGTTGCATATGGAAGACTCTTCTTGGCTAACCCGGACCTGCCTAAGAGGTTCGAGCTGAATGCGCCACTGAACAAGTATGACCGCTCTACCTTCTACACGCAAGATCCTGTTGTTGGCTACACGGATTACCCTTTCCTTAAAGACGGCAGCGATACTGATGAGTCAAGTTCTCAAGCTTAATCATGCAGATAATCAAAATGATCACAACTAATAATGTGGATGGTTCATCAAGTATGAGTTCATCATTATTTCCACCATTCTTTATTGACATTGTGGGAGTCATTTATATCATGTTGTTTCATTCTGTACTATTGTGAGGTGAAATAAATGTGCTTGCTGGAATTATTAGAAAAAATATCTACTATTTTCTAGATCGTCTGGTTTGGAGACTTATTCAAGAAGAATTTTTGTCACATGTCCCTTTTCGTAATTTCCTTCTTTGGAAGACTACAATGGAATCCTCTTGTAGCGTTTCATTGTACCGTGTGAGCATATAGCTTTTTGTGAGCTTATAAAGCCTTTCTTTAGTCTTCTTCTATAAATTTTGACCCTGTTCACTTGAGCTACTTTTTAGCCATAAAACAGTGTTTTTCCTCTCACAACATTTCAGCATTAGCATCAGCATAAGCCAAATTTCAGCATAAGCGACCAGGACCAATGTTAGTCTAAATCCTTATGCGGCAACTCATTGAATCCTCATTGACTCTATATTCTTCCGGTTATAAAAATATTCAGTCAAAACTAGATTTTGTAAGGCTCTGTTTGGATTATAGGATCTTCAAAGGAATTCTAAAGGAATCAGATTCATGTAGTTTCAAACACTAAAGTAGCGTTTGGAGTGGAGGATTTGTGAATTCCTTTCTAGAGCGAAGGTTTTTGCGCTTGTACGTTTCGAAGAAATGAGAGAATCCACCGTCACCTCTTGGTTTCAATTTCTTCACGAAGTTTGAGAGACTCATGATTACTAATGTTAGTGGCGCATGCTTTCATGGAAGCAACCGCCAAGCACATATTGATTAACACTAAAAAACTAGAGTCCATGGTTTCAACAAAGCACTAGCATAAGTGGCCGACCAGGATATTTTGATTTATTAACTAATATATGATGCTTTGTGAAAGATAAAAAAAACTTTATGTACTTCTTGTTTAGTCCAAGCAATTATGTTTATCACTAATCCTTAAATTCCCGTGGTGCTCATATTCCTTTGGCGCAAACACCAAATCTTCCAAAATTTCAGTGTTTTAGGTTCCCTTGTTATACACACCTATTCCTTTTCTATTCTTGTATTTTTTCTATTCCTCTACTCTGTAAACTTGGGGATCTAAGGTTTTGCTTGCATACTTGAGATTGCGTTCTTGAGTTTTGAGTAAAATATTGCCAACATTTTGTTAGCATCTAGCATTCTAATTTCGTTTGTGACTAATCCTAGGAACATCTAAACTGTGGAATAATTAGGTTTTCTGGTGACGTAACCTAAATTGGGCGAATGACATACATGTCGCTTGTTTTTCAAGATGAAGCCTGACTTTTTTTTTGCTTTTTAGTGTTATAAGTATAAGAAACAATTTTTAATTAACAACATATCTAGTGATAGTAGTTTTCAGAAGGTCGGTCTCTACAATTTTCAAAAGTTCAATCTTTATGAAGTTCCCATGATCCTTGTGGCCTACAAAGATGTCAGCAAGAGCATTGTCCCCGTTGATTATATCATGTCTGTTTCATTCATTGCTTCTTTTATGGAGTTGTTGCCATCTATTGTGACATGTAGTGTACCATAAAAATCTATTGATTCTTGTTAACCCTTAGAGTCTTGACTCGCCTAACATATGAACACCCCAAACACTTAATTCACAACTTGAAAAGTGCCCTAGGGTTGTTGAAGTTCCTCGGTGTAGCATGTGTAGATATTTAGGAAAATTTGAGTATAATTTAATCCAAAAACTTAGTAAAATATTTTTGACAAGCATGTGCACGTGTGATCTATCCGTTGACGTTATATTGATCATATAAAAAGAAATAAAACAATTGGAGTTGTAGCAATATACCCTAAGACAGGACCAAGGCCGCGACTTCGTTCCCACTAGGCGACATAGGGAGCTTACTGATATCGTAGACCACAGTCGATGCAAGACGAGGTACACAATACAGTCATGCGAACAACCATAAGAAAGTAGTCGTACATGTACTACTAAAGTAGATGTTCTCCTTCGTCGTGGATTGAATTGCCAGGAACAGGAGTGTGCTATACGCCGGGAACAAGGAGAGAGCACAAAATTGTTGAACAAGTCCTTCACCTCTTTAATCAAATTAAGGCTGATTCCAAAGATCAGTACATCACCGACATACGAAAACAGGACCACACCTTCACCCCTACCATAGAAATAGTACATGCATCTGCCAGCCTCATTCACAACAAAAACTAGCATATGTCAAAGTTTTGTCAAACTTCTCATGCCATTGCTTAGGTGCTTATTTCAGACCATACAAAGACTCAACTCTTCTCCTGTGAGTGTCTTTGTCCTAGCCTTCTCTTCAACATCAAGAGAACCATTAAGGTCAGCAACTCTTGTCACTTGTGTGTTTGGAGTAGTGAAAATTCCCTCCATGATTGTGGTAACTTCACGATGATACCACCAGCCAAAAACTTATCGGGCAACACACACGGGGAATGTTGTTCTTTTGCCATTTCCTTATCTCATGTGCCAGTTCTACTATAGAACGGTCATCGGTCATCTTGTAGTCATATAGCACTCACTCCTAGCATTAGGAAACGCCAAATTTTGTCTCAATCACTTCCCACATTTCTTTGGCAAAAGATAACATGTAGATGTCCACAATGTTTTCACCTAAAACATTTATTATGACATCTCGAAACAGGTTTTCAGCAACCTTGAAAACTTGCTCTAGTTCAGGAGTAAACTGTTTGGCCTTTCCTTATACAATATAAAAGATGTTCATAGTTGTCAACCACAAGACCATATTAGCACACCACCATTTGTAATTCATATAATCAAATACATTTGGCTTCGAAGCAACATCAAAACCAGTAACCAAAATGTACCTATTATAGGGTTTTTGGATCGTTAGATGTTTAGGTAAATTCAGGGCATAATTAAATCCAAAAATTAGCAAAAAGTTTGTGAAGTATATACATGTGTGATCTACCCATTGACATCATATTGATCATACAAATAAGAAAGAAATCATTGGAGTTGTAGCCCACTAGGTGACATAGTGAGCTTGCTGAGATGTTGTGAACCACCAGTCGATGCAGACCGAGGCACACAATTCAGTCCCGCGAATGGCCACTCGGAAGCAGATCTACTTGTATTGAAGTAGCTGAAGTAGTTGTTCTCTTTCATTGCATACTTGATCATACATAACATTTAATCTAGGTCTTAGGATTTATTGACTTTAGTCGAATAAAATTAGAGCATGGCCAATTAAGATCTAACAGCATGCATGGTGACCGTGTAGACTTGTTGGTGTTAGTAGTAGTTATCGCCATCGTGGGGAGGTAAGCACTGGTGTAAAATTCTCTGCCTTGCTGTCTTGATCAGCAGGTGCAGGGGGTGCTTCTTTCATTGTAGTCACCCATAACTACCTGGAACCTTTGGCAGGTCAGAGCTAGGACCACCCCACCATCCCAATTTTATTCAACTAAATTGTTGATATGTTGGCAATTCTAGTTCCTCCATTATTAATATTTGTAAAGGGTGTGTGGGTGTCAAGATAAATGCATGGTGATGTTGGAGACTTCTTTCCCACACACAAAATGTCTTAGGCATGGTGGTCCACTTTTTTTCTATTTTATACAACCTAATTGCTAATCTATTGGCAATTTGAATTGCTGGAGCAAAAGAGAATATTACCAGTTTGTGGGTGGGAGTGGTTCCGCATTTAGTAGATGAGGTCTACCAATCTTACAATAAGCTGATGGCAAAATATTTTTTGTGGATCATGATCTTGAACATGCAGAATATATCAAACTTCTTTTAAATGCTTTTGAATAATTGTCTTGGCTCTAAATCAATTATGTGCTCCTAGAGGATGATCGAGGCAAATCCAGCGAAAAAGACATCCAATTACGACCGATATAGATGGAATCAAAGTCGTTCAACAATATGCTAATTAGTGTGTAGATCCAAAATGTCATAAAAACGAAGCTTCCTCTCGCTCTAACAAAGCAAAGGAATGATACGGTTTACGGTTGCATGAGAGAACACTTTTCTCAAGATTAAATACTCGAACTAAATAATGTATCTTTATATGGGTGTCCGGTACCTTTCAATTAATTTAGAGAACGAATCTACCAGTATGTTTATGTGAATGTAATAAGGGCAGCTCCAACAATTGACTCATGAGCTAGATCTAAACATTTTCTTCATATTTTAATAAGAGAGATAGAGAAAAATTAGCTCTTGATCAAGAGCTAGCCTCGTACATACATGTCAACATCATGTGAGGGTATCTTGTAGGGCTATCCATATTATATGCTATATGCTAAAAGTAAGCGGAATCAACATCCTAATCTGAATTAATACATTGGGTACCAATACCAAGGTCAAGCATTTCAGTGTAAACAAAAGCTCTGTAATTAATTCCTAGCCTATGATAAAAAAGCAAATAGCGAATTTGGAAATGATGGGCTAAACCCTAGCACCCCCAAGTGCAAGAGCCCCAAACTAATCTTGCCACAAAGCCTATCCGATCAGTAAAGCCAGCTCTATAAAAGACTAGCTGCATGACCTCAAAATTGATAGTAGCTAGCTCCAGAAGTGAGTGCCAGATTGGGGGTACCTTGCTGGAGCCAGTCGGTGTCGATGTAGATGGGGCCCTGCAAGGAGGACGGCGGCTCGGAAACACCTGGAAGGAGCAGACGTCGACCAGGTCCTGGCGGTGATGAGGGGTGCGGCGGGGGGGGGGGGGTAAACCTACAAGACGAGGCAGTGGGGCTCAGATCCGGTCGGGTGAGGCTGCGGCGGCATGGGATCTGGGGGGTTACCGTGCTGGAGGGAGTCACCGTCGATGGAGGCGGGGTCGGGGAGGGAGGCGGAGAGCACTATCACCGAGGCCGGGCGAGAGTGCGGGGAAACCAAAGCCACGCGGGGTCAACCTACAAGACGATGAGCTGGGGCTCAGAGGCGGCCGGGTGAGAGGACGGCGGCGTGGGATCTGGGGGTTACCTTGCTGGACGAAGGCGCCGTCGATGGAGGCGGGGTCGGGGAAGGAGGCAGAGGTCACTGTCACCATAGGCCCGGCGAGGAGGACGGCGTAGAGAGGTGGGCGCGGACGGATCCGGTGGCCACCGACGCGGCCAGGCGACACGGCATCGATGACCGCCGAGAATCGGGCGCTGAGACGCGGACGAGCGCCGAGAGTGCGGGGAAACCCTAGCTGCGCGGGCAAAGGGGAAAAAGGGGACACAGGGAGTGGCACGCAGTTCCCGGCCGTCGCTTATCTCCAGCCGTTCGGCTAGGGGCTGGGCTGCCGAACGGCTGGGCTGATAAGCCCCAGCACATTCAGCCCAGCAAGGCCTGCCGAACAGGCTGAATGCCTTTGTTTTGCTGTAGAACATTAACATCGCCACCCAGAATTGAGTTTCTATCACCACACTGAAGATTTTGTGCGCACGTACATCCGTCGTCCTTTCAGCATTCATATAGTTGCTAGCTGTCACATGAAATTTGCAATAGAACAAAGAAAAAAATAGTGTAAAAGCGACTGCACTACCACCCGCCAACACTTTTGTAGCTTTGTTTGTAGACTAGATAGCGTGCCCGTGCGTTGCTACGGGACAACGAAACTTTTGTACTAAAAACACACGGATCGTACGATAAGATAACAATACTGTAAGACAATAAACTGACATTTAATCCAAAAAGCAAAGTTTGTGAAATTAACGGTCACTAAGAGCACGACACTCTACTTTATAGACCTTTCTGTGATGCGCCTAAGATAATGTTTTATATCGACAGGAAGAAATCTCTGATATCCATTTCTTTCGTGTGCCAATAAATCCACGAATAAGTTCCGTCGCATCTCCATACCATCCTGTACACAGGCTCGAGTGTATATGTCAATATTAGTGCCTATCGCAGGGGTAATACTGCGTCTCTTGAAATATCTTCCACAAAAACTTAAAACAAAGTATTATACTCACCGTATAAATATGTGTGGCTTTTGGTCTATTCCACGTAGACATATACTGTAGAATAAGATATCCACTTTAGTGTGTGTGGCAAGATTCACGATCAGCGATATATAGAAATAGTTAAATCGTAGGTATTATTATTGCAAGCTATAGTGACTCTGCGTTAGTTACCCATCTATGTCCTCTGCAATGTTTCCTTCCCGTCTGAATTTCCATTTGAAGACATCCTCATTCTATCCGGGAATATGTACGTTCACTGTGTCCATGCACTGCAAGGTAAATCCAAGAGTGTACCTGGCATACATCAGCGCTGTTGTGTCTTTACACCAGTCTTCAATAGGTCTAGGATCAATCATGATAAGCATCTTCTCCTTCTGATTGAAAACATAAAGCATATACTTTCGAACGTGCAGCCATGGCAAAAGAAACTGCAAACATGGTAGCGTTTAGAATAGTATATAGGAAACAAGTAATAAAAGCAGGAGCAAGCTACTTACATATCTGCATTATGCTAAGCTGTATTCCATATCCTCACATACACCAATCGCAACAGCCATTTCTTTCTTAGTGTATTTTTATGGTATTCTGTCATTTTTGTTAAAGCACACATTTTCTAGAAGAGAGGGATATCGAGAGTCAGGATTAGTATAACTTGGCCTACTTTATATAATTAGGAGAACAACAAATAAGACAATATAATATAGAATGATAAGAATTTTAAAAATGTGCTTACAAGAATCTCAGGTCCATGTGATGCTTCGTAATACTATTGTATTTTTTCATTGTATTGTACTCTCGAGCTGCCTGAAAACGGACACATAAGTTGAAACAGTTCTCAGAGATGTCTCGATTGTTCATTAACAACTCCTGTAGGTCTTGACACTTAGGACAATCATGGAGGGATGAAAACCTTTAACCCAAGGCTTCCTGGAAAGCATTAGACACAGATGATGGTTTTCGTCATATAAGATAGCACACTATTATTAGTAAATAAAGTAATTAAAATAAGCATGTAGCTTACTTCAACGTCGCTTCATCCTGAATTGCCATGACGTAATCACACAGTAACTCATCATCTCTTCCTTGTTCATTGGCATGTCTTTCATGGCCTCAAATGCCCAAAACTCATCAGGGTCTTGGTTGGCATAGACTTGTGGGGATTTATTCTGAGTTTGTATGTGTTGAGGGGTGCCCGTTTGAACCACTAAGCATTTGGCCTCCTCATAATGTTTTCTCTTTTTCGTTGACACTTGATCAGCCATCTTTGGATTCTCTATTATGGCACAGTCGCTTGGGCTTCCAATATTTTCATCCCTATCAACATATGGAGCACCCTTTCGTTTGTTTAACTCTGATGATAGCAAGATCGCCTCAAGCTTCAATCTAAATTCTTTCATATCATCCTGCATGATAGTATGAAACTAATTAATTATTAATTAAAAACCCACAGCTAGTGCACACTCATAACTTGTGGTAAGACGCATAGTTTACCTGATTGAACTCATCTGACAAATCGTTCCCAGTCCAATATTCCATAAAGTTTATTAAGAATAAACCGCATGAAGAACTACATACAACATTAATAGAGGTTAAGGCTCACATTAGATCAAAAAGTAAAAGACACATAAAATTCAACTTATATGACATGCTATTATTTCTGACGTACCCATCTGTTAGTAATAATTTGCCATGGAAAATCTCCCTAACTGGCCAGGTATCAACCTCAACATCTAGCCATTTGTGCTCTTTCGGGCCTGTCTCTTCCAATATGAAATCTATCTGTTTCCTAATCCACCTCGTATTTGTTCATAGAAGAACGAATCAATCAGCATTTCTAAAATATAAAATGTGTACAAATAGCTGCGTTAGGAAATACCCACAATTTTATTGAGGTCAACACGTCCGAACATCTCACCCAAAGAGTCTAGCACCTGAACCTCACGTTTGTCGACGTTTATAACAGCAAGGTACCAATGTGTATTTGTAACATTTATTGGAAGGAACACCTATCAAATCAAACAATAAACATTTTGCCCAGCATAAAAAATTGATAATGAAAGACCAATAGATGGTTTAAAAAAATTGCTACCATGTCATGCTTCAAGTAAGCTAGCACCCTTTGAACTAAACCAGGACACTGTGAAGTGCCACGGTTAGGGTAATTGGCTTCAATGGTCTCATCCTTTTCTACATCCTGCTTCATGATTGCAACTAAGCACGCAGTTTCAAGATAGACTGTACCTCATGGCCTCTTTTTCAAACCCTCCTGGGCCTTCAGCAGTTTAATATAAGCATCTATGACCTGCATATATTTCGCCATTAGAGAGAAAGAGCATTGAAGTTGGCAATGTTTGATTGAGTATTATGACTTGCATCTGTTACCTCATCAGACAAGTATTCATATGGCTGAAAAAGACATTCCATGTGGTTTCTCGACACCAGAACATCATCTATGAGCACAAGCTCCTCATTCCCAGGTGAAGATGGATTTTTTTGACAGATTCAATTATGGCTCTATCAGTATTGGTACAAACATAATCTGAAAAGAGGATTAAATTAAAGTATACAACAATAGTTAGTAGTTTTTTCTAGGTTAATCTATCAAAGAGAAAATATCAATACCTTCTGGGGCAACCGGTGAAGACATAGATTTTTTGGGTTTATTTTGTACGATTATGATTTCTGAAAGTCCTTTTTCTCTCGTCGGATCCACCCCAGAAGTTGATAGGGCCTTTTCATCATGGGCCGTGCTAAAGCCCTGGTCAACTGGTAGAGCTTTGTGGGTAACTTCTATACTCATGCTTTCTTGCAACCATCTAGAATCATCCATAGGTTCACCTGATTTTTCTGTTTGTACAATATCTTCTAAGTGGCCTCCATTTTTCTTCGAAACCTTTGCATCTGAACTATCCATCGAGACTTTCTCTGCTCTTCTGAACCTTGCAATCTCTGTTCCTGTGCTGTTTATCTGAAATTTGGAGATACCTAGACTTGTAATTAGTAATAACCAGTCATACGATTAAATGATATGAATATGAAAATCAACTATCAATATGAAAATCAACTATCAAACCAATCTTGGTTACAATTGTCGGACCATGAACAGTAGATAGGAGTGAAAATAATATATTTTTACAAATAATGTCAGTACGTTGCACGGATCCTGTAAATTTTATCTACACCAATAACGATGCATGTGCTTATAGCTTAGACGATAGAAATTTACAAATCTAATTTTATTTTAAAAATATAAAGCCTGTCTCATGATCTTTATGACCTATGTCGTATAGATTAGTTTATACAAAGCTAATAAAATTAGTTTCTCTCTTTTTTCCATACTATTTGTATCACCTGTATCATTCAATGCGGACTCTGCAGCAGAGCCAAAGCGAGGCGGTGTAGTTTTTTTACGAACTCTACACTATCCGCGGATGAACGACGACGCGGGCTGGGGCTTGCCTATGCAGGCCTTGTGCATCGCGGCGCTGTATTCTTGCAGGGCTTGCCCATCGTCGTCGACACGGACTCGACCAACGCACACCGCCACCACCCATATATGTCTTGCCCAGTGATGGAGCCTCTCAACAGCTTAGCAAAGAATTCATGGATGGTTGCAAGTTCTGACTTCTGAGGCACAACCATTGCATATGCTTACCATTACATTACATAATCTGAAATTCGATAGTTTGAGTACTTGCAAATCATGTTTTCTGTGGTCAAATACTCAAATGCAATGGCTCCAAGCCTCCAATCAAGAGACCGGCTGTAACAAGTATGCAACTCTGAATATGTTTTAAACAGGACAAGCAAGAAACAATGAAGCAATCAAAAATTGATATGGCCGCCACGGAAGTACCTGCGGAGCAGCAGTAGGTCCTTATGGATGAAGCGGCTGGTTTTGACGTTGATGACGAGCCGCGCGTTGCTCTGCACAGAGCAGCGGTAGGGCCTTATGAATGAAGCGGCCAGTGCCGACGTTTACGAAGCGTCGCTCCGGTGGATCTCGTATCTACGGAGGAAGGTGATGAAGGACAGGTAAAGGAAGAAGGGGAAGGAGAGGTATGCTCTATGAAGGACAAGTAAAGGAAGGGGAAGGAGAGACGGCGTGATATACGGGTTTTCTTTTAGGATACTGGAATTTGACCTGAGGAACGAGCGGAGCGATACGGAGAGGCAATGACGATACCCTTACATATTTTTTAGGATATGACCGAAGAAGCAAAGAGGTGGCAGTAGACTATGTGCACTATATTTTTTCTAAATTTTATTCATGCTGCACCAAGCGAACTGCAGTAGTAACTACACAACCAGGTGAAGGCATATGTCATGTTGCAGTTCTGAAAGAGACCTAGTTTGTACAGCGTGGCAGTTTGCTGCAAGAAGCAAAGAGGTGGCAGTAGACCAAGTGCACTACTATTTTTATGAAGTTACTTATTCTCAAATTCTCATACCCAAGCAATAATTTAGAGCAAGGGAAAAAGAAATACAATGACAAACAGCCAAGCACGCACAAAACCTTAACTAAATATCTCAATCATCTAAAGCTTGACTAAAGAATTTGTTATTTGCCTGACATGTCAATTGTTTTTAGGTCCTAATATCAACTGCTAATTATGTAACACCTTAACTGGTATATGCCCGTGCGTGCAATGAATTTATTCTTTAAAAAATGTTCAGTACAAAAAAGAAGGTAGGTCAGTCATGAAAGTCTTTTTCTATGGCAATCAGTACAAAGTTGCTTATCAAGTACTGTCAGTGTGTTCCTCTAGGTTCGTGCCTGTTCATTTCATCCTGAGCTGGATCTATTGATTCATATAGCAAAAAAATATGGTAATTCTAGTTCGTTGCTTCTATTTCCGCGGTGCACATTTTCATTTATATGTTGAAAACCATTAGTGGTAGCATGCAGGCTCAGAGCTGCTGCAAGACTGACAACAGGTAGGTTTGCAAAGCAATGGTTTCAAATTCGAAAAGATCTTAACAAACACAAATACTCACTGTGAAGGAAAGCACAAGGTCTGGTCTTTAACTAACACCCAATTAGTACAAACAACCTTTATCTCTTTATAAGTGTATAGTATTTACGTTTGATTTTGTTGCACAGATGACTCAACGACACTGGCAGAAAACATTTGTAGGAAAGGTAAATGCAGAGTGGAGGGGTCAAAATGAAGGATCTTGCAAACCTGAATTTACCAAAACCCCCTGAGTCTCTTGAGAATCTAATCCACTGGAAGAGAGAACACCTGAAGAGCAGATTTACAGCAGAGCAGTAGGACCTATTGAGCTTAAAAAATGAACACAATATCATCATTCATAAATATATGCACTCAATCTGATTAACTGCTATTATCACGGCTGGAATCCGATACAGGAGACACTTGTCATGCATGCCATCTAGTTAGTGGAGAATCGCTTCAAAAGATGAAGAAAAGAAATAAACAGCATTACTACTCCATCATACAATCCATTGCCTCATTATCAGCATATGGCCTCAAACTGACTTTCAACAACAATGAGCTGGTCACATATTAACAACAATGTTCTTTTCTGAAAACACAATTGGAATACACATTAACTAAAAATAGGCTAACTGTTCATTATTGCAAAAGCAGTATTGCTCGGGGAAATTATATTGTGCTATCATAGGGGCAGGTTCATTATTGCAAAAGCAGTATTAAAGCATGGGATATACAGATAGGCACACATAGAGTACTCACTGTTGAAGAGTATTGGATGCTAAATCTGAACAGTGTATGTAAACTAATATAATGTATGTTCAACAATGTATATAACACTGAGGCAAGTTTAGGTAACAAACAAATAGGTGTGACCAAATTCAATAATTTTCATTGGTGGATATAACAATTTATATAATAATAAATTTTGGTGTCGAAATTATCATCTTGTTCATGATCACTTCAGTAAGGTAGCAGCCCAAAGATCATTATCGAAATATATGGAACCAAGTTGCAGCTCTAAAAGCTAAGTGACGATTTAGATTCTGCAGACTTCCACAAGTTTCTAACAACGAGTAGGGGTGCCAAAATCATCAAATGGGACCATGTGTTCGTGAGAATTTCTTAAAAATTAAATACCTAAGAAAGTCTACTTATCAGGTTTGTCAATCAGTTAAGGATTAGAATATTAAGCCTAAAGGAAGTAATGAAGTAAACCGTGTCTACAGGTTACAATTTTTAGTACTGTGCTAGTGCTAACAAAACATAAATCTAATTGTCTCGTCATCACATTTCCTGATCCCATCTGCACTGCCCATCCAAAATGCCACCAAGGTGGGGAGGATGAAGAACAGAAGGGCTAGGAACATTCAGAGCAAAGCACACAGAACCGCAGGCGTAGATTCAGTAAAGGACATGGGTGTGCACATGTATGCATAGGGGTTGAATTTTTCATTACAGAGTATAGTGCAGTTAGTCTGAAAGTGCAACCAAATATTATCCTTGCATTGCCGATGATATAACACAGCTAGTAGTTTTGTATAGCCTCCTCCATACTAAGCAAATAATCTCTCTGCAATGCACAGATGTAAATACAAAAGTGCAGGGAGAAATCTGTTCATTGAAAATGGTCACTGAAAATATACTTTTATTAGGCATTTTGATTTATCTAACAATGGTAGTGAACTAAAGACACTGCCCATACTGTCTAATGTTTGGAACATGTGATCGAAGGAAAAAAGGGGTTGTTCTTGTTCCTGCAATATAGGTTACTGGCAGGAAGTTTCAGTTCAGGCTCATAGTTGTTTCTGTAATTCCAATAAGTACGCTGAAAAGCCTGAAAGTAAATTTGCTTGCTTAAGAAAAGCTGAAGGCTTCATGATACGCCAGGCACTCCAAATGACAATTTGGTACTGCTTACATGAAGCCATGAAGGGGTTTTAGGCACTCCAAATGACAATTTGGTACTGCTGTGAATCTACTCTGCATCAGGAAGGCTCAAGAGATCTAGGTAAGCTACCTAATTAGTAGTTAGTAGCAAGAAAAAACATTACATTTAATAGTTAGTCTACTTAAAAGCAGCAATGCATGTAATCGGCCGATGATATAAATAAACTACATTGGTTTATACTATCTCAAAAAAACATAGAGTGGCCCAGACATTTGATGGTTAAATGAAAGCATGACATCAAATTGAACAGAAATCGATTAAAAAAATGCAAGAACAAGCACCTATGAAAGTCTCTGCAAGATCGTTGCCACTCTAAGCAACCCAGAAAGAGAATTTGGCCCCAACATCTACTGAATGATTCCACCCCTACTCTAGGATGGCATACAATTTCTTAGCTTTAGACTCCAGTACCCTAAATCCTCCCCCAAGATCCCCAAGAACGGCAGGATTCGACCTCCCAAAGGCCAAATCACAACCAAACAGGAATCGCTCAAGAACGTACCTGAAAACTTCGATGCTCCCAAGAACGTACGAACCAGGGCCCCAATTGCTCCTTCAGGGCACGATTGGAGCCGACATGAAGCAGGGGAGCAGGAGACGCGTGCGAGGTTGCCATGACGTCCGAGCCTGAGAAGAAGTTGGCGAATCGAGGGCGGGGAGACAAAAACGCGGCGGTGACGGAGCGGGCTGAAGCCGACGCGAAGCGTGCCTACCCGGTGTCGGTGCTGACGCTGACGACGGAGGTGGCCTCGCCAGGTGAATCGAGGGCGGGTAGAGGAAGATACTACGACGGCGGTGGGCGGTCCGCAGGGCTATCGCGGGCACCTGCGGGTGGGCGCAGGCACCGTCGGCAAGCTGCGGGCGGAAGCTACGGCGACGCGGCCAGCTACGGGTGGCCGACGATGGGGAGGCGGGCGGAGGAATCACGAGATCGAGGCTGAATCACAGGAGTGGTTTCCTTTTGTGCGTCGTGGACTCGTGGTGATCGTGCGGATCGGGCTTTCCTTCTGTGGCGTGGACGCGGTCGCGCGGCGAGCGGCAGGGGATCACAGGGGAAGGCAGACCGAGGGAGCGACGGGTGCGGGATTGCAGGCGTGGGAAGACGGACGAACCAAAACAAATCTCGCACTAAAAAATGTCCACGCTTTGTTTTTTTAGTTGTAGGAGAAGAAAGCCAGCGAGTCGGTGGCTCGGATTTTACTTCTTTATTTATGGAAAAGCTGCATTGGCTTAGGGCCCGGTGGTGAGGCTTCGTCTTCGGCCCAGAGTTGCTATTTGTTTCGACCTACAAGCCCAGCAGGCCGTGATGAAGGTTGAACGTTTGGTCTGGGCTGATTTCTTAATTCTGAGGTTGTGACGCATATTTCGTGGTACACTATGGAACCAGTGCAGGGCCATTAGGATTTAGGAACCCGTTTGCACTGATGTCAGCAAGATGTAAGCAAACACGCACCGTAACAGACACCTCGTGACGCTAGTCGCTAGTTGTTACCAGTCCATGCGACCCTCGCGTCACTGCTTCGCATCGGCGGACCGCAGATGCATCTCGGGATATCAAGCGAAAGAAAAAAAAATTCTCCACAGTCTGACGGGGTGTTACCATCAGCGATTCGACCACGCGGCTGGCGTGGTGGGTCCACATCATTTGGTATATACTCACACTATCATAAAAATCCTAATATTATCCCAAATCGCCATTTATTTTTTTAACTGAAATATAAAAATTTATAATACTTACGTAGTAAATGTCATTGACTGGTCACGAAAAATATTTTAATATTATATATATTGCACCCTCCATTTTCTCTCGTTTTTTTTGGCTCGTGAGCTAGTTTTACCGATACCAAGGAACATGGCAGAAAATTAGAGCAACTCCAACAGATGTGATATCCATGTTGCGTAGGGTATATTTAGATTTTTAGAGAAAAAATTGAACTCCAATAAATATGATATTTGATTTTCTATAATAGCAAGTGGGCTCTCTCTGAAATCTCGATAGGCAAAGAAAGCAAGCGAACCCCGCTCGCCATCATCCGAATCGCTCGCCACGGTGGCTGCCCCCCGCGCGCCAGAAATTAGCCTCCAGCGCGCACGCTGAACTCTCCCATCATGGGACCCAGGCCCAGCTCGCTCTAAATACTCATGAGACGTACGTACAGATCTTCAAATCGCAAATTCTCCCGTTGGGCTTCGCCAGAGCCAGCGTCTCCTAGGTGGAACGCCGGCCAGCTGCGCACGCCACCAGGATGCCGCAAATTCTTAGGGCGCGTTTGTTTGTCTGGCCTAACTGGGCCACTATGCTCTAGGAGTGCAATATGGACTGTTTGATTGCCTGGACTGGCTTGGAAGCCAGCCCCGCATGCTCCCTAAAGCACCCCTTGGCATGGCCCTAGGGAACGAAAATGATTTTTGTTTCTCCCGGGCTTAGCCGAGCGGGCGCAACAGAGCCAAGCGGTGAGGGATTCCCACACCTCCGTGCCTGTCACCTCCTCTTCGCGTCGTCTTCTCCACGAGCTCGCGAACCACCTCCACAGCCCTTGAGCTCAGATCCACGCAGCCCTTGAGCTCCTCTAGGTCGTCGTCGGTCATGCTCCGTGCCCTTCCCATCCCGCCACCGCTCTCCCCTGACACGGCGGAAGCGACGTCCGAGGACTCCTCCTCGCCGGCGACCACCACGGGCCTCGACGCTCGCCACGGCCATGCCTCCCGTTCCCACTGCTGCTGCAGCCCGCGCCAGACGTCCACCGCCTTGGCCTCCTCCTCCTATCCTGCGCTGCTGTTCTTGGCACGGAGGCGCTGGGCGCGGTGTCGCGCACGCTGGCGCTGGCGCCGAGGCGGCGCGAGTGGCGTCGACTGTTGCTGCGCGAGCGACGAGGTGGTGGTCGCCGTGTCACGTGCTCGTCGCGATCAGAGTCGGAGCTCCACATCGTCGCGGCGTCGGGCGGTGGCTGCTGCCTTCGCTCTCCGCATCTCTCTCCGGAATGCGGTGGTGCAGTGCCAGTGCGCCGCCCTCCTCAGCGCTGCGACAGGCCACCTGTGTGGCGCCCGGGCGCACGAGGCCGTGCCGGGCGTAGGACGTGGCCATGGCGACGGAGCTGCGCACCGGCGCCGGAGAAGGGGCCGGGCTCCGCGGCACCCACAGAGTGTTCGATGGAATTCCACTGAGAGAAAGGTGGGTGGTATCATCACCACCTTCCAAATGTGAGGTCACCACAGCCGTTTGTGCGGCCTACCAATCAGTATCTCAAGAGAACCTGGCTCTTCTGGAGTCCAGGCAATCAAACAAACGCACTTGCACCATCTCAGCCATGCCAACCTCAGCCTGACTCTACCCGGGCTTGCGAGCCACCCTCGTCCAGGGAAACAAACGCACCCTTATTCTAGCGATGGAGAAGCAGTCGACTCCTCCACGGGAGTCTTGTTCTCGCGATGGAGAACCAGTCCGATCGGTATATGACGTGGCATGTTTCAAATATACTAGAGGCAAAATAGCTAGGCTGTTGTCGAGTCCTATTTTTTTTACCACTTTTCTATTTTACACAATGGCTAAAATAAGAAATTTGGCTATTAGTTTTATACGATCTGTTGGAGTTGCTATTAATAAACACCAAACTCTGAGCCGGCGCCGGTCTCCATCTAGTGAATACTTTTCTCAATATTAAATACTCTACATAGATAAGAGCATCTCTAAATACCGAATGAACTCTCTATTAGAGTTTTTTTAGCTAAGGAAATAAAATGCCCCTCCAATAACTTCGTAAAACATCTCCTTAAAAATAAAAAGTTGCTAAATTTTTGTCCAACTTGTAACTTTTCATGCTTGATAGAAACTCCGTATCTACCCTGGTTCCGAGTTTTCCCCTGACTCCCGCCCCCTCGTGCCTTGTTCTGTTTTTTTAGTGCAAGTCATGGTGTTCCCATCTCCTACCACCGTTGTCCGGGCTCCTACCACCACCACCCAAGTCCCAAGGTACGTGCTTCTCCTAATCCTTTCCTTGTTGGACCATTGCGGACTCACCAGGACACCGCCTAGCCTTTGTCGGGCTGCCACTGGCCTCGGACCTCTGCCGTCGTCGCGTCTGCTGCTCTCAGCATGCCCTTGGACATGCCCAACCGTAGGGACAACCCTACTCGCCATGGCTGGCTATGCCAGGATAGGGTTAGTGATTATTTTTTATTGGATGAACAACACATCAATATGTAGAGCGACATTTTGATTTAATATCGCAACCTAAATTTCTCGTCTTATGGATATATTTTTGACATGTACTGATCAATCATTCTGTCGTCTGTAATATAAATCATGGAGAATTCAAGTTTTGGACTGGCATGATGAATGGTGAGGATGATGACCTGTCTTTCGATGGGGCTGGCTATAGCCGGCCATGGCATGCCACTTGCATGCCCATGAAGAAGAAGGTGGATAGATAAGTAGGAGAAAATATAGGGTTCCATGTGAGAAGGGGGTAAGAAAAGAAAAAAAGCATGAAAGGCTCGGTTGTTTTAGAAATAGTCTATTGTTCCCAATGCAAAAATCATATAGGAACTTAGGATAGAAAACATTTAGAGATCATATAGGAACTTAGGATAGAAAACATCTAGAGATGGAGAAAAAATAAGGGCGGTGCTCGGAAGAGCTTAAGAGCCGCCGCCGCTACCATCTATAGGCACAACCTCCTTGCAGAGTACTGTAGCAGCCAGCTACTGTTAGAAGATTTGGGTTGGCCCAAATAATAATTCCAAATAAATTTCAAACGCCCACTCATACATGCATGGTATGGTGGGGGACTTTAGTCTCACATTGCTACTCTAGAAGGTGTTGAGGCCAACCTAAAGGGCTGAATTGGCTCCATCTAATTGAAACTATTGGGGAGAGGAAAAAGGAAGAAACACGTGCTCGCTCGCTCGCCTCGCCGGGGCAGGCGATGGGAACGGGCGTGCGACATGCGCGTGGATGGTCTGGTGATTTCTCGCTTCGACGTTGCGGGTGTCTAGCTTCCTCTTGCTACTCTATATTTTTGCATGCATGAAGAGAATTGAGCTGGTCTGTTTTGGCAAGCAATTATTCTCGTATTAACGGCGATCGCTCTAATTGTTCTAGTCGACTAAGGGCAGAATAATCACCATTAGTGCTGTGATTGCGCGGCCAATTACTTACCTTAGCTGCAACGCGTGTATATATATTGGGACGAGACGTCGTCCTCAAAATAGAGAATTCATCTCTTCCCTTTGCCACTGTACTCCGCTGCCGTCATCTTTCCCATCCCAGCGCCGACATGACATCGGCGTCGGGAGAGCAGGTTTTCGAAGCCTACGTCTCCTCGTGTCCTTGCAGGGGGTAGGGGGCGTATCAGGTTTTTGGGAAGCACCGTCGTGACAGTTCGCTAGACGTCTTCTTCCCTCTACGCCAGTGTTCGCTGATCTTCATCGACGGTCTGCTTTGTCTTCTTTTGCGCTACTGCTAGCGCCGACAATCTCACTGTAAGAATGTCTATTCTTTCTCTGTTGTTCGTTCTTATGTTTCTACTGCTACTAGCACTAGAGAGTTCGAATTTGCCTCGGGTCATAGTGCTAGTGTTAAATCACACATCTATGATACATGCTGTTGTTCTTTTTATCATTGTCGAAATTAATTTACGCGTTACTAAATTGCTATTATTTCCAACAGCTACAGCCGCTGCTGTTTAGCTCAAGTGGATGGGGGCAAAGGTTGCTACTTATTTTGTCAACTTTGGTAAACTCATAGTTTAGCAAGTGAATTATATGAAACACATGGAGATGCTCTAATGTATCTTTTATATTGGTGTCTGCTAACTTCCAACTAATTTATACTGTTAGAGTGCGCAGCGGAATCTGGCCTAGCTCGCTATAACCCATGAGTCGGCGACCCTCGGGCCTAGGTCCACCGGAGCTCACAACATACCAGGCCTCAGGCCTAACTTCAACCCAAAAGACTAGCCTGATAGATGAGGACTACTCCCACCTTATATGTTGTGCTCCCCCACCATCAATTACCGATTTGGGAGTGCGCAGCAGAATCCGGCCCAACTCGCTATAAACCCATGAGCTAGCGCCCCTTGGACCCAAGTCCACTAGAGCTCACAACATACCTAGGTCTTAGGCCTAACTCAACCCGACAGACTAGCCTGATAGGTGAGGACTGTCCCCGCCTTATATGTTGTGCTCCCCACCTTTAATTACTGATGTGGGACTAAACCTAACATATACAAAGTGCTTATGATGCTGTTAGCAAATAAAGATAGAACCTGAGACACAAATTTTTACGTGAAAAACCCTTGTGGGAAAAAATCACGAGCATCAACCGTCGATTTTCATTATATGAGGAGATTTTACAAAACGCAGGAAATATAATGAGTCGTCTCATCTCTTTTCCTGTGGCTTACAAGATATATTTATAGAACGGTTACACTGTAATCCAATGTGGAAAGAAATTCGTTAATTAACATAACCCGAACCGCGGACACTCCGGACGTTCCATCCCGTAAGTTGGAATTCTTACGTAGATCAGTGAATGTAGTAAAATATCAGTGGTTGGACAAACACAAAAAATTATACAGGAATGATCAGCGAAGAAGATCCTACCTGTAAAATGTCACACGTGGTAGTAGCGTCATCGCTTATTGTCGGTGACGTGCACTTTTCGCACCACAACTCCACAAGTCAAAAGAGGCCGCTGTCTGAACTTCACCTGTGGTTGGAGCCAAAACACGACCGGTTACAATGAACCTGCGTGAGAACAAGTGGATGACGGAAAGGGTGACGCAACACAGTCATAAACAAACGGCTGGCGGGCACACCAACACGTATATAAACAGAGACACCCCTGGGCTCTGGCAAAAGCACACAGCCAGAAACAAAGCAAGCGAAGCAGAACAGAAGCAAAGCGAGAAACAGAGCAAGCGAGGCAGCAAGCAAGCTAGAGCAGAGAGCTAGCAAGTGACTGCAGTGTTGCATCTCATCTGCAGTGCAGCTGCAGCACGCCGGCGAGCGAGAGCGACCAGGCAGGCAATATGGTGCAGCAAGCTTCGAAGGAGGTGATCCCGCTGATGACGCCGTACAAGATGGGCCAGTTCCAGCTCTCCCACCGGGTGGTCCTCGCGCCGCTGACGAGGTGCCGCTCCTACGGCAACGTGCCGCAGCCGCACGCCGCCGTGTACTACGCGCAGCGCGCCACCAAGGGTGGCCTGCTCATCGCGGAGGCCACGGGGGTGTCGCCCACCGCGCAGGGGTACCCGGAGACACCTGGCATCTGGACGCAGGAGCAGGTCGAGGCGTGGAAGCCCATCGTCGACGCCGTCCACCGGAAGGGTGGCATCTTCTTCTGCCAGATTTGGCATGTCGGCAGGGTCTCGACCAATGGTATGTTCCCATCTAGTACGAGCGTATCTTTGTCAGCTCTGATTATACTCTATTGTTTGATCAGGAGCTGGTTTTCTAGTTGGTTACTCATTTTCCTTCAACCCAATTCGCAGATTTTCAGCCCGACGGGCAGGCGCCTATCTCGAGCACGGACAAGCAGATTTCTCCGGACGCCGAGTCCGGAATGGTGTATTCGAAGCCGCGCCGGTTGCGAACCGAGGAGATCCCCGGCATCGTCGATGATTTCAGGCGGGCTGCACGGAATGCAATTGAAGCCGGCTTCGATGGTGTTGAGATCCACGGTGCGCATGGATATCTCCTCGAGCAATTCATGAAGGACAGTTCTAATGACCGCACCGACGAGTACGGCGGCAGCCTGGAGAATCGGTGCCGCTTCGCCGTGGAGGTCATCGACGCCATTGTCCGCGAGGTGGGCGCGCACCGCGTGGGCATCAGGCTATCGCCGTTTGTTGACTTCATGGATTGCGTGGATTCCGATCCTGTGGCGCTTGGCCACTACATGATCCAGCAGCTCAACAAGCACGAGGGTTTTCTCTACTGCCACAAGGTGGAACCTCGAATGGCGATCGTCGACGGCCGCAGGCAGATCCCTCACAGGCTCTTGCCGTTCCGAAAGGCGTTTAACGGCACGTTTATCGCTGCTGGCGGATACGATCGGGAGGAAGGCAACAAGGTAGTGGCAGAAGGCTATGCTGACCTTGTTGCATATGGAAGACTCTTCTTGGCTAACCCGGACCTGCCTAAGAGGTTCGAGCTGAATGCGCCACTGAACAAGTATGACCGCTCTACCTTCTACACGCAAGATCCTGTTGTTGGCTACACGGATTACCCTTTCCTTAAAGACGGCAGCGATACTGATGAGTCAAGTTCTCAAGCTTAATCATGCAGATAATCAAAATGATCACAACTAATAATGTGGATGGTTCATCAAGTATGAGTTCATCATTATTTCCACCATTCTTTATTGACATTGTGGGAGAGTCATTTATATCATGTTGTTTCATTCTGTACTATTGTGAGGTGAAATAAATGTGCTTGCTGGAATTATTAGAAAAAATATCTACTATTTTCTAGATCGTCTGGTTTGGAGACTTGTTCAAGAAGAATTTTTGTCACCTGTGCCTTTTCGTAATTCCCTTCTTTGGAAGACTACAATGGAATCCTCTTGTAGTGTTTCATTGTACCGTGTGAGCATATAGCTTTTTGTGAGCTTACAAAGCGTTTCTTTAGTCTTCTTCTGCAATTTATGACCCTGTTCACTTGAGCTACTTTTTAGCCATAGAACAGTGTTTTTCTCTCACAACATTTGAGCATCAGCATCAGCATCAGCATAAACACAATTTCAGCATAAGCGAACAGGACCAATGTTAGTCTAAATCCTTATGTGGCAACTCATTGAATCCTCATTGACTCTATATTCTTCATGTTATAAAAATATTCAGTCAAAACTAGATTTTGTAAGGCTCTGTTTGGATTACAGGATCTTCAAAGGAATTCTAAAGGAATCAGATTCATGTAGTTTCAAACACTAAAGTAGCGTTTGGAGTGGAGGATTTGTGAATTCCTTTCTAGAGCGAAGGTTTTTGCGCTTGTACGTTTCGAAGAAATGAGAGAATCCACCGTCACCTCTTGGTTTCAATTTCTTCACGAAGTTTGAGAGACTCATGATTACTAATGTTAGTGGCGCATGCTTTCATGGAAGCAACCGCCAAGCACATATTGATTAACACTCAAAAACTAGAGTCCATGGTTTCAACAAAGCACTAGCATAAGTGGCCGACCAGGATATTTTGATTTATTAACTAATATATGATGCTTTGTGAAAGAAAAAAAAACTTTATGTACTTCTTGTTTAGTCCAAGCAATTATGTTTATCACTAATCCTTAAATTCCCGTGGTGCTCATATTCCTTTGGCGCAAACACCAAATCTTCCAAAATTGCAGTGTTTTAGGTTCCCTTGTTATACACACCTATTCCTTTTCTATTCTTGTATTTTTTTTTCTATTCCTCTACTCTGTAAACTTGGGGATCTAAGGTTTTGCTTGCATACTTGAGATTGCGTTCTTGAGTTTTGAGTAAAATATTGCCAACATTTTGTTATCATCTAGCATTCTAGTTTCGTTTGTGACTAATCCTAGGAACATCTAAACTGTGGAATAATTAGGTTTTCTGGTGAGGTAACCTAAATTGGGCGAATGACATACATGTCGCTTGTTTTTCAAGATGAAGCCTGACTTTTTTTTGCTTTTTAGTGTTATAAGTATAAGAAACAATTTTTAATTAACAACATATCTAGTGATAGTAGTCTTCAGAAGGTCGGTCTCTACAATTTTCAAAAGTTCAATCTTTATGAAGTTCCCATGATCCTTGTGGCCTACAAAGATGTCAGCAAGAGCATTGTCCCCGTTGATTATATCATGTCTGTTTCATTCATTGCTTAACCCTTAGAGTCTTGACTCGCCTAACATATGAACACCCCGAACACTTAATTCACAACTTGAAAAGTGCCCTAGGGTTGTTGAAGTTCCTCGGTGTAGCATGTGTAGATATTTAGGCAAACTTGAGTATAATTTAATCCAAAAACTTAGTAAAATATTTTTGACAAGCATGTGCACGTGTGATCTATCCGTTGACGTTATATTAATCATATAAAAAGAAATAAAACAATTGGAGTTGTAGCAATATACCCTAAGACAGGACCAAGGCCGCGACTTCGTTCCCACTAGGCGACATAGGGAGCTTACTGATATCGTAGACCACAGTCGATGCAAGACGAGGTACGCAATACAGTCCTACGAACAACCATAAGAAAGTAGTCGTACATGTACTACTAAAGTAGATGTTCTCCTTCGTTGTGGATTGAATTGCTAGGAACAGGAGTGTGCTATACGCCAGGAGCAAGGAGAGAGCACAAAATTGTTGAACAAGAAGTCCTTCACCTCTTTAATCAAATTAAGGCTGATTCCAAAGATCAGTACATCACCGACATATGAAAACAAGACCACACCTTCACCCCTACCATAGAAATAGTACACGCATCTGCCAGCCTCATTCACAACAAAAACTAGCAAATATCTAAGTTTTGTCAAACTTCTCATGCCATTGCTTAGGTGCTTATTTCAGACCATACAAAGACTCAACTCTTCTCCTGTGAGTGTCTTTGTCCTAGCCTTCTCTTCAACATCAAGAGAACCATTAAGGTCAGCAACTCTTGTCGCTTGTGTGTTTGTAGTAGTGGAAAATTCCCTCCATGATTGTGGTAACTTCGCGATGATACCACCAGCCAGAAACTTATTAGGCAACACACACGTGGAATGTTGTTCTTTTGCCATTTCTTTATCTCATGTGCCTGTTCTACTATAGAATGGTCATCGGTCATCTTGTAGTCATATAGCACTCACTCCTAGCATTAGGAAACGCCAAATTTTGTCTCAATCACTTCCCACATTTCTTTGGCAAAAGACAACATGTAGACGTCCACAATGTTTTCACCTAAAACATTTATTATGACGTCTCGAAACAGGTTTTCGGCAACCTTGAAAACTTGCTCTTGTTCAGGAGTAAACTGTTTGGCCTTTCCTTATGCAATATAAAAGATGTTCATAGTTGTCAACCACAAGACCATATTAGCATGCCACCATTTGTAATTCATATAATCAAATACATTTGGCTTCGAAGCAACATCAAAACAGTAACCAGAATGTACCTATTATAGGGGTTTTTTTGGGTCATTAGATGTTTAGGAAAATTCGGGCATAATTAAATCCAAAAATTAGCAAAAAGTTTGTGAAGTATATACATGTGTGATCTACCCATTGACCTCATATTGATCATATAAATAAGAAAGAAATCATTGGAGTTGTAGCCCACTAGGTGACATAGTGAGCTTGCTGAGATGTTGTGAACCACCGTCGATGCAGACCGAGGCACACAATTCAGTCCCGCGAACGGCCACTCGGAAGCAGATCTACTTGTATTGAAGTAGCTGAAGTAGTTGTTCTCTTTCATTGCGTACTTGATCATACATAACATTTAATCTAGGTCTTAGGATTTATTGACTTTAGTCGAATAAAATTAGAGCAAGGCCAATTAAGATCTAACAGCATGCATGGTGACCGTGTAGACATGTTGGTGTTAGTAGTAGTTATCGCCATCGTGGGGAGGTAAGCACTGGTGTAAAATTCTCTGCCTTGCTGTCTTGATCAGCAGGTGCAGGGCGTGCTTCTTTCATTGTAGTCACCCATAACTACCTGGAACCTTTGGCGGGTCAGAGCTAGGACCACCCCACCATCCCAATTTTATTCAACTAAATTGTTGATATGTTTGCAATTCTAGTTCCTCCATTATTAATATTTGTAAAGGGTGTGTGGGTGTCAAGATAAATGCATGGTGATGTTGGAGACTTCTTTCCCACACACAAAATGTCTTAGGCATGGTGGTCCACTTTTCTTCAATTTTATACAACCTAATTGCTAATGTATTGGCAATTTGAATTGATGGAGCAAAAGAGAATATTACTAGTTTGTGGATGGGAGTGGTTCTGCATTTAGTAGATGAGGTCTACCAATCTTACAATAAGTTGATGGCAAAATATTTTTTGTGGATCATGATCTTGAACATGCAGAATATATCAAACTTCTTTTAAATGCTTTTGAATAATTGTCTTGGCTCTAAATCAATTATGTGCTCCTAGAGGATGATCGAGACAAATCCAACGAAAAAGACATATCCAATTATGACCGATATAGATGGAATCAAAGTCGTTCAACAATATGCTAATTAGTGTGTAGATCCAAAATGTCATAAAAAACGAAGCTTCCTCTCCCTCTAACAAAGCAAAGGAATGATACGGTTTACAGTTACATGAGAGAACACTTTTCTCAAGATTAAATACTCGACCTGAATAATGTATCTTTATATGGGTGTCCGGTACCTTTTAATTAATTTAGAGAACGAATCTACCGGTATGTTTATGTGAATGTAATAAGGGCAGCTCCAACAATTGACTCATGAGCTAGATCTAAACATTTTCTTCATATTTTAATAAGAGAGATGGAGAAAAACTAGCCTCGTATATACATGTCAACATCATGTGAGTGTATCTTGTAGGGCTATCCATATTATATGCTATATACTAAAAGTTAGCATTGTTAAAGATGTTGGTTTAGAGCTAGTAACTATTTGTACCATTGCGGGTGTCCTAAGTGTGCTATTCTACTTACATGTCAGTGGTTGGTCGAACTAAGTGTCTGTTTAGTTGCACTTTATTTTGCAAAAATTTTCAAGATTCTCCGTCACATCGAATCTTTGGACGCATGCATGAAGCATTAAATATAAATAAAAAATAAAACTAATTACACAGTTTAGACGAAATTTACGAGACGAATCTTTTAAGTCTAATTAGACTATAATTAGACACTAATTGCCAAATAACAATGAAAGTGCTATAGTATCATTTTCCAAAAAATTCCGCCAATTAGCCTAAGAAAATGCACATAGGGACAATCGGCGAAGAAGATTCTACGTGTAAAATGCCACACGTCCTAGTCACGTCATCTCTTATTGCAGATGACGTAGTTGCACGACAAGTCAAACTGCCCACACTGTGAACTTCGCGTGCGGTTGTTGTGCAGTCGAAACACTACTGGATACGACGAACCTGCGTGAGAAAAGAGAATCAAGGGCGTGCGCGTGTCCGCTGCTGCTGCCACAGACCTGAACGCCAGTGGATGACGGAAAGGGTGACGCAACGGGTTGCATTGGGACACGCAACAGGTTACACAGTCAGAAACTAACGGCGGGCTGGCATCCACTGGTCAGGAGACTGTAACACCTTAGGTGTTTGGTTTTCACAAAATTGTATTTCATTTCATAAACATCATGTCATTGTTACAAAAATATGTATATGCAACATTCTCAATTATGTTTGTTTCATACTTGATTGATTATGAATGGTAGTTAGTGCAACATGTGAATGCAACATGAGTTTCTCATCCCTTGAAACATGGCAACATGGTAGTAATATGACAAGTTTAAAATTACAACAAAGTCATGAAACATGTGAAACATGGAATTGCAACATTAGGGTAAATTGAGTGTTTTGTTGTTTCATCACATGTGATACTTAGAAGTTGGGTAGCACTTGTGTAGAGTGGTTAATTATGGTCTAATACACCTTAACTACACTTAGGGTAATTCATGGGACATTGTTCATGTGGACCAAAATGACTAAATTGCCCTCTAGGTGGAGGTTTGACTATAGGATGACCTATAGAGTGACTCTGTTTGACTGATCAAAAAGTCCAACCTAGAGACCTTGCATGGATGTGCACCCTTTACCAAAGTTGTAGCCAATTTATCAAGGAACAAAAGTCTCAACATGACCATCTCATGAAAATGGCTAGAACATGTTCAAAAAGGGCCCACAAGTCATTATTGAAGGTTGATTCAACACTGAAAATTTTTTCTCCTAAATGCAGTTTCAGTTTGATTGAGCCAACTTTGGCTTGATACAACTCATGATCCAGGGAGAATTAGCTGTTGATTTCTAAATCAAAGTTGTAGCCCTACCATAGCTCTACAACTTTCATATACATTACTTCCACTAATTCGTCACGGTCTAAGAGATCAAACGCTATCAACTTCACCTATTAGTCGGTTCATTTGAAAACTGAATCGAGTTTCAGACAAGCTACAGTGTTCAATAGGTTCAGAGTTCGACGGCCGCGTGTACGCCGCGCGTCGCTGGTCGCCTGATCACGCTGCCACGCGCCGTGGACGCCCTGGCATGGCCGGCCACGACATGAGCACCCCATGCGCCTGTCGACCGGTTCACAGTCCATTTTCTCCATTCCTTCGCCTCCACCGTGCGCAGCAATAGAGCCACAGCAGCTCCGCCGTTGCCGACCAAGCTTCGTCGTCGCCTAGCTCGCTTGCCACCGCAAAAACGCGTCGGCCAGCTCATCAATAGCCCCGCCGTGTTCTCCTCTACCTCCTCCACCTCTCAGCCGTGCCGATTGGGTCTTGGTAAGGGCACATTTGCCGTTTCCACCACCGCCGCCATGACGGGACCTCGCCAGAGTTGGCGCTCTACGCGGCCAACTACCACCGAGGCTTTCCCGTCCCCTTCTCTTTGCTTGGGTTGCATGGTAGTGACCTCCTGAAGCTCGTACCGAGCTTAGCTGCGCCCTACGGGTCGGACCTCGCCGGAGCTGGCCAACCCGCGGCCGTGCGCCGCCATGGCCATCGCCATTTCCCCTAGCCGCTAAAATTGCTGCAATTGATGGTACCCCTAGGTGCGCACGGGTGAGGTGAACACGCTGGTACTGATGGCCTCGCCGGAGCTGCCACCGGCGACGAGCTACGCCGTCGCTCTTCTTCCCTCCCCTGTCTGTCTCTCTGACTTGCAGGGCCCCCTTGTCAGCTGACGCGCGTAGGCGAGAGCCGGCCATGGACCACGCCAAGTTTCTAGGCCACGCTGAGTGCTGACGCGTGCGTCGCGGGCCGCCATGTTTTTACGGGCCAGCCCACCAGTAGTTGGTTAGGGTTTCCATTTTATTTTGTTTTATTCTTTTTCACAGATTTGAGTACATATTCAAAAATGTATATCTCTTGGTTGGTAGATCCAAATGATGTGGTTCCAATTTTGTTGAGTCCCTGGTAATGTCTAGTTTATATTAAAAATATAATTTATGCCATGTTCTGTTATGAAAAATGGAGGTGCAGCCCTCAGGAGAAGTGCCAGACGAGGTCGCCGTTGAGTGCCCGGATCACCGTCCGTGCAACTTTTGAAAGGCAAGCCCCGGAGCATATTAAGCCTCCTAACTTATGAAATGCAATTAAAGTATTATTGTTACATATATATTGTTGCATTAAGTTTAGGTGTTGGATGCAAACACTTGCTGCATTAGTTATCCAATCCTTGTCCAGATATTGATACTCTGAATCCTATGTAGCTCAGGCTCGTGTAGTGCTTAGCCCTGCTTAAACGCGGTAGAAGTTAGGTGATTTCCTGTCACCTGCGAGCTATAGGGATATACATACGGCACGGTTGGCTATATTTTCTATCGTGGAAAAGAACTTGTCTTAATTTGAGTTGAAGACCGGGCGGAGGCTTGCCGGTTTGTAGTGACTCCGTCTGTGTCGCTTAAGGACTGAATCTTGGAGCCTTTCCTGTTCATGTTGAACGCATGTCTCTCTCTTAGTTGGCCGGGTCTGGAGACTGACCACGAAGCCGAGTAGCTCACCTCAGGCCGGGAGTCGATAAGTATAAAGTACGCCTCGGAAGGGAGCCGTAGGCGTGAGTCCAAGGGCAGGTGATTTAAAAGTCCTGATCGTCCTGGCAGAAGGGTAATCCCTGAGAGTGCTGGCGCTGATCGAACCCGCGAATTTGATTCCTGAGTTGTCCCAAAGGTGACCCACGGCTACCCTTGCAAAGTATGCCAGGGTGAGAGTTAGGAATACCCCCTCAGCTGAGTTGTAATTCGATTCGAGTCGCCGTCTCTCACCGGTTAGTGAGAACTTGACGGGCTTATCTCCAAAGTAGATACACTAAATATCATAATGGTTCAGGAAAGATGATATGATGATGACAGCCTTATTATACCTGCTATGGTTAATATTCATTGCTCCTAATAAGTGAGTGCTCTAGTACAGGTGCAAATCTAGTGGACAGGTAAATGATGATAAACTTGATGCGAAGTTTAAATTGGTCACTATATTCATAAGCTCTTTTATGCAACTGTGTCAAGCTAGCCCACCTCATAAGCCTTGCATGATCCTTGATGTCCTTTATTTCTGGTTTTGACGGGTAAGTCTAGCTGAGTACCTTTTCATACTCAGGGTTTATCTCCCACCTATTGCAGATGACCAGTTCTACTTTGGTTGCTGCAAGTATTGCCTTCTCCCGGCTGGGGATGAAGACTAGACCGTTGAGCGCGGCCTCTCCTAGTTCTCGTACCTGAAGATGTTTTTGTGGGACATGACTTAGATCTGGCAATGTATTTGAAACTATGAAGTTATATACTAAACTATGTTGCTTCCGCAAAGTTGAACTTGGTTTGTAATATTTTATTTGAACTCTGATGGATGTAATCCGAATGCCACTTGTGAAATGTTGTAATGAATGATGTGTTGTGTTGAATTACTACGGTCTTGGTTTGTATGTCGGGAGTTGTTTGAAATCCTTCGTAATTTCCGGACTACCGGGATTATGGGAGCTTAAGTACAGAAATCTAACCACTTCGGTGATTGTTTTTGTATTTATGTTCTTATAATTTGGTCGATTCTATTACATAGACGCCCACTTCGACACGTATAAATGTACACCGAGACCGCTGCCAGGAGACGCAGAAGAAGCAGAGCAGAAGCAAAGCGAGAAACAGAGCAAAGCGAGAACGCTGGCAACCACCGAACAGGGAGGCAAGATGGTGCCGCAAGCAGCGGAGGAGGTGATCCCGCTGATGCCGCCGTACAAGATGGGCCAATTCCAGCTCTCCCACCGGGGGGGTGCTCGCGCCGTTGACGAGGTGCCGCTCCTACGGCAACGTGCCGCAGCCGCACGCCACCGGGGGGGTGCTCGCAGCGCGCCACCAAGGGCGGCCTGCTCATCGCGGAGGCTACGGGGGTGTCGGCCACCGCCCGGAGGCTCCCGGCATCTGGACGCAGGAGCAGGTCGAGGCGTGGAAACCCATCGTCGACGCCGTCCACCGTAAGGGTGGCATCTTCTTCGGTCAGATTTGGCATGTCGGCAGGGTCTCCACCAATGGTATGTTCCCATCTAGCACGGACGGGCGGGCGCCTATCTCGAGTACGGACAAGCAAATTTCCCCGAGCGCCGAGCCCCAAATGGTGTATTCGAAGCCGCGCCGGTTGCGGACTGAGGAGATCCCTGGGATCGTTGATGATTTCAGGCGAGCCGCACGGAACACAATTGAAGCCGGTTTCGATGGTGTTGAGATCCACGGCGCGCACGGATTCATCCTCGAGCAGTTCATGAAGGATAGCTGTAATGACCGCACAGATGAGTACGGCGCAGCCTGGAGAACCGGTGCCGCTTCGCCGTGGAGGTCATAGACGCCATTGTCCACGAGGTGGGCGCGCACCGCGTGGGCATCAGGCTATCACCCTTTGCTGACTACTTCGATTGTGTGGATTCCGATCCGGTGGCGCTTGGCCACTACATGATCCAGCAACTCAACAAGCACAAGGGTTTCCTCTACTGCCACATGGTGGAACCTCGAATGGCAATTGTCGACGGCCGCAGGCAGATTCCTCATAGGCTCTTGCCTTTCCGGAAGGCGTTTAACGGCACATTTATCGCCGCCGGCAGGTACGACCGGGAGGAAGACAACAAGGCAGTGGCAGAGGACTATGCTAACCTTGTTGCATATGGAAGGCTCTTCTTGGTTAACCCGGACCTGCCTAAGAGATTTGAGTTGAATGCGCCACTGAACAAGTATCACCGTTCTACTTTGTACACGTAAGATCCCGTTGTTGGCTACACAGATTACCCTTTCCTCGAAGACGGTAGCAATAATGATAAGTCAAGTATTCAAGCTTAATCTTATAGACAATCAATCTGATCACAACTAATAATGTGGATGGTTCATCAAGTATGAGTTCATCATTATTTCCATCCTTCTTTATTGAGATTGTGGCAGAGTCATTACGTCATGTTGTATCATTCTGTACTCATATAAGGAGAAATAAATGTACTTGCTGAAATTATTGGAAGAAGTATCTACTGTTTCTAGAGAATTGTTGTCACGTGTACCTTTTCAAATTCCCTTCTCTGGCACACTACAATGCAATTCTCGTGTTGCATTTCACTGTACCGTGTGAGCTTATAGCTTTTTTTGAGCTTACCCAGCATTTCTTTAGTCTTCTTGTGCAAATTATAATAGTCTAAATCCTTATGCAGCAATTCATTGAATCCTCGTTGAGTCAATATATTCAGTCAAAACTAGATTTCCGGTAGTTTAAACACTGAAGCAGTGTTTGAAATGCAGGATTTATGAATTCCTTTCTAGTGGAAAGGTTTTTTGCGGTTGTATGTTTTGAAGGAATGAGAATCCACTGCCCCCCTCTTGGTTTCAATTTCTTTGAGACTGTTCGACGCGGCGAACGCTCACTATAATTTAATCAGCGAACGATTCTCCAACAACTTTTAGACTATTCTTTTTAGGAAAATAATTATTCTCGCCTGCTTCCTTTTACGGATGGTCTCCTTCATTTTTTGGGGTAGAAGGGCGCGCACATCTCATTCTACATGCGCGCAACAGTTTCCTTTTAGCGCTCTTACGCGCGCCTACATTTTCTTTTTCTTTTTTTAAAGCATGTGCGCATAACTTGCACTAACTGAGTTAACAACATAACTTCGAGGAATAAGTTAAGCGTGCTAAGTTATACAACATTACTTTTTCTTTTTCGTGAGCTATGTCCACGTGCAATTTAAATTTTGAGAACAACTACCAGAATAACATTCTCTTTAGGTTTCATCGGTATTTTTTCATTTTAGAAACTAATCATTCGGGAACATGAAAAAATGATTGAAAAAAGGGTTGGGGGGGGGGGGGGGGGGGCAAAATAAAAGTAACTTTTACACCCTATACTACACAACAAATTTCATAAGATGGTGCAAACTTGCATAACAAGTTATATAATAACTTTTATAACTTGTGCAACTATGATAGTCAGCATCTCTGTAACTTGATATTCAACATATCTCTGTGTCTTCAAATGGAAGATCTGCAAAATATTTAATATTTAAAATAATAAATAAAAAAAGTTGACAACAAGAAACACATAAGTTAATAGCAAAACTAAGATGATTATCTAACATAATGTGATAAACATGAACTAAGTACAGTAATTTAATCAAATAAGTTAGGTAGCATATAGATGAAAACACAAGTTAGATACATAATAAATTTAGCATGCAACACAACTGATGGCATAAATTTGAAAAAACAAGTTATACAACACAAATTTGAAAGAAAAATTTATGCAACACAACTTGTGTATAAAAAGTTATACAATACACTTGATGTACATAAGTATTCACAACAACTTATGCACGTAAGTTAGTTAATAAAACTTATGTAGGTAAGTTATACAACAAAACTTATATTTATAAGTTACATAATACAAGTTATGCGGAATATTATGTAGTGAACGTGTCCTAATTATGAATTAGTATATGAGAAGTACATATGGAACTATAAGTATGGATTCTGTTATATAAAGAACTTGTACTTGTCCTAATTGTGAGATAAGTCATGACCATAACTTATGAAAGTAACTCATGTCATAACTTGAGAAGACATAAGTTATTCACCACAACTTATGCACATAAGTTAGTCTGTAAAACTTATGCAAATAAGTTACACCGCACAACTTATGTTAGTAAGTTATACAACACAAGTTATACAGGTTATTATCTAACTGATATTCAGCATCTCTGGAAAGTAAGCATAGGAAACCTTAATTTGAATTGATTTCGTTTCCGGGAAACATAGAAACAAAATCAATTCATTTATGAAAACCGTAGAATAACACGACAATAAATTAGAAATACACATAACATGGAAAATGAAGAATTATTTGGCAAAAATCAACATATCAACCTATCAGAGCAAATGTGTCAATTGTCACAATCACAATTAATGGTTCATTTAGTACCAAGCCTGATAGAGCATCCAACCACAAACACAAACTATACTCAGAGAAAAACACATTCATCAGTTTTGTTTGAAACATGAAGAATTTTATAATGACAGATGCCGATGCATGTTCCCACTACTTGAAAGCAGTTAGAAGGAGCCCTGCAGTAAAACCAATCCACACAAAAGCAACTCAGCTAACAAGCTACCAAACTACTAAATTAAAAAAGCATCAACCACAAGTTTGAACCAAAGAATATCATAACTGGAAAGAAAAATGAATTACTGATGCTCACATGAAGTAAATCTACACGCATAGGCATCCAGATCACGAAGACGAAATCAATCGCAAGCCTACGACTAACTAGCTCTCCAATCCCAACCAACCAAAGATCACCAGATCTGCGCGAGATCTTTACCAAAATGGATGTCGTGGGGCACCAGGGCCATAGACCTAGGTTGTTGCCTGCTCACCTGCATATTGCACTTAACGAGGTTGAGCAACGTGAGTACGTCACGGCCAAGTGGGTGAGCCCGCAGGTGGCGATTCCTCTGGCGGGGCAGGCGACATAGATGGCCGATGAGTACATCTTGATCTTCTCCTAGTATGCTAATGGCTCCTGCTCCACCTGTGGTAGGCCCCAAGGGCGGAGCAGGAGGCGCGCGATGGCAATGCCTATGGCGATGAAGGAGTGCGCCGAGGAGGAGGCCGCATAGAGGAAGCTTGGGACATGAGCTGTTCACCATCGGGGACAGAGAGGTCTCTTTAGGATTTGCGGGTGGAGAGGGTGGTGGGCTACCTCCAGACGCCTACTGCCGCATAAGTGGCCAAAATCTGCCATCTCCGGGAGCTGATGGTTGGACAGGAGACCAAGATTCGTCATCTCTTGGGGCCAGGGGCTGGCCAAGAGGGCAAGAGCTGCTGCCTCTAGTCGTCGGTGGTCGGGCGCAAGGCTGAGATCGGCTGCCTCCTAGCGCTAGTGGCTGGTTGGGCAGGCGAGATCTGATGCCTCTATGCGTCGGTGCCAGACTGCATCGATGAAAAGATCTAAACAATGCCTAGAGAGGGGGTGAATTGGCATATCTAAAATTTTTTGCGTAATCTCAAAGTCAAATGTCAGTAACAATCGGAAACCCCGACAGTTTAGGCCGGAACTTCCAGCACCGGAAGTTTCGACGCAAACAGCCGGGAGTTCCGGCACCTACGAGAATTGCACTACAAGTGCTAAAACAAACTTTGAGTGAAAGATATCTTACAACCCCACTCCCTAGTGGTAAGGTGAAGTGTTAGGGTTGCTTATTTGACGCTAGAAGGTCACCACTTCTATCGAGGACCTAATACCGGGGTACCCAATGAGGTGGAATTAATAAACCATCGAACATTGACGCTTCCGGTCAGACAAGAACGCTATTACACTTCTTGCCCGAACGACGAACAATTGGTCCCGCCTCGCCTGACCCCCAAGGGCTAAGACTCTGCCTCGCCCGACGGCTGAGGGCAGGTCCCGCCTCGCTCGACGTCCGAGGGCTATCTCCGCCTCGCTCGACGACCACTACGATCCAAGACAGAGCTCACATCATCTACAGTGACGGACGTATGGTCACTTCCCCGTAGGGTCATAGCTCTCTGGCACGCCGCACCGTCCGCTAGTGTAGGATGGGACGCACCCACTTGCTGAAAGATGCCAAGGCACGAACCTATAAGGATCAGCGAACACGCCATCTCTGACATGGTCTGCCATGTTAGCAGGGCAGGCACAGGGGAAAAGGAAGACCCAGCTCCTTCGAAGGACCTTCTCTACCTTTGGCTTTTTCCTCTTTCTCCCATCTGTAACCCCTGCTCCCCCCTTGGTCTATAAAAGGGAGGGCAGGGCACCCCACTAAGGGATCGATCATTTTTGACACACAAGACAAAGCCGAGCAACAACCAAGCTCTTGGCGTCCTTTTGACCTTTCTATCAGAGACTTGGGACATGTCCCTCTCTCGACCGTTTGTACCCCCTACTATGAACCTTTTTCGGTACTAATAACACGAGCAGCAGTAGACTGGACGTAGGGATGTTCTACCCAAACCAGTATAAACCTTGTGTCCTTTAGTACACCATCCGGGCCTAACATGCAACAATTATAAATTTACTAGTTGATGTTTGTTCGAAACACCGATAGTTGGCGCGCCAGGTAGGGGCCTTTGCGCATTCCAAATCAAGCCTCGGATGGCTAGCCACGCAATCAACTGGGTCCTAGGTGCACACGTGCATTTTGGTGCCCTAGACTTCATCGTCACGGTGGGAGGAGAGTTGGAGTTGGCCCACACCGCCATCCAGTCTCTCCCCTCCGTCAGCTTCAACTACGGGAGGCTTGAGAACCAGCACGGCGTCTCCCTTGGACCCCAGCCGTCTAGGGGGACTCACGCTGCCTCACCCTCTCTTCAGAACACTCTGTACGGAGCGCCCCGATGGTGCTTCCATTCAGTCTCCGCAACGCCGCGGCGACCATTAGCCACCTTGTGGCACAGTGCATGATCCCATCCTCCACGAACAATGAGTTCATGGGGATGATCGAAAGCGTCACGGAATCCCTCCATGGCCTCCTCACGGAGGGGCTGAGGTTGGACTCTGGCTCTGACTCTAGCAGGGGGAGCCATCACCCCTCTCGGGAATGCTTCATGGCAAGTACCCCAAGGGACACGTTGAAAGCATCTCCACAGAGGAGGCTACCCCGCAGGCAACCCCGGCGACAGAACCGAAGGGGGAACGGTGACCCCACCTCATGTAGGGTTGGAGCAGCTGAGAGCCCGGAAGCGAGAGATCAATGAAGCCGGACTCACGCTTGTGCGGGAATACGCGGAGGTCGATCGAGAGATCGAACGCCGCGAAGACGGTGGGTGCGCATGCGTCATGGCCCGTGAGGTGAATCGAAGGATCATTGCCAACAATGAAACCCTTCCTCAGTTCGCTCGGGCAAGCCAGAACATCGCTGCCGCAACGGCCTTGCTCCATAGCCTTCTAAAGGCCGTAACGCCCGAGGATCGCCGGGCCCACCACGAAATTCACACGCTGCTCGAGCGTATGGCGGCGTAGCAGGCGGAAAGCTCGTTGTCTCGGTTATGCGTGCTCTACACCACGCAAGTCTACATGGCGCGAGGACTCACTCGTGGCCGCTACTGACCGCAAGGGTGGTCGGAAGCCCACAGAGGGCACTCCGAACCACTTCAAAAAATTACTTGAGGGGCCTTGCCCAAACCACGCCTTTCCTATTAAGCATCTGCTCAAGGACTGCAGTCTCATGCGGTGGTTCTTGTCCGGATGCTCCAACAAAGGGGAGCAGGGGAAGGAACCTACCCCCACTATGGGCAACGCCGAGGAGAAGGACGATGGCTTTCCAACGCTGGACGACTGCCTTATGATCTTAGGAGGATCAGCGGCCTATGGCCCCAAACACCGTCAGAAGGTCACATGCCGCGAAGTCTACACGGCCCAACCGGCCACACCTCCCTTCCTCCGGTTGTCCGAGTCTGCCATAACCTTCGATCAGACCGACCATCCGGATCCTGTCCCACACCTGGGGAGGTATCCGCTTGTGGTCGACCCATTCATTGGCCCAAAGCGAGTCACCAAAGTACTAATGGACGGAGGCAGTGGCCTCAACATCATGTACGCTAGGACGCTTGACGAGATGGGCGTCGACCGGACGAACCTCCACCCAACCTGAGCGCCTTTTCACGGCATCGTGCCCGGGAAACAGGCCATGCCACTGGGGCAGATCGACCTGCCCATCACCTTCGGGGATTAGTTCAATTATAGGACTGAGACCCTCACCTTCGAGGTGGTTGGGTTCCTCGGAACTTTCCACGCCATCCTGGGACGTCCATGCTACGCGAAGTTCATGGTCGTCCCCAACTATACATACCTCAAGATGAAGATGTCGGCCCCCATGGGGTCATCACCGTTGACACCTCCTTCCAGTAGGCCTACGAGTGCGAGGTCGAGTGCTGTGGCCATGCCACAACAATCATCGCCTCCGAGGAACTCATGGCCCTCAAGGAGGGGGTCTCCGAATAAGTGCCTGACGCGAAGAAATCAACCGGGTCATTCAAATCAGCAGAGGGCTTCAAAGAAGTCCTCATAGATCCCAGCAGCTCCGAGGGTAAAACAGTATGCATTGGTACCACAATTTCCTCCGGATAGAAAAGTGCGCTCATCGACTTCCTCCGCGGCAACAAAGACATCTTTGTGTGGAAACCCTCGGACATGCCAGGTATTCCAAGGAAGGTCACTGAGCATACCTTGAAAATCCATCCGGGCTCCAAGCTGGTGAAGCAACGCCTACATCGCTTCAACGAGGAAAAAGCGCAGGGCCATCGGTGAAGAGATAGCAAAACTCTCGGCCGCCGGATTCATCAGGGAAGTACACCACCCAGAGTGGTTAGCTAATCTCGTTCTCGTACAAAAGAAAAGTGGGAAATGGAGGATGTGTGTTGACTATACGAGCCTCAACAAAGCATGCCCAAAGGATCCATTTCCTTTGCCGCGCATAGACCAAATAGTCGACTCTACCTCAGGGTGCGAAACCCTCTGCTTCCTTGATGCGTACTCCAGCTACCATCAAATCGTGATGAAAGAGTCCGACCAGCTCGCGATGTCTTTCATCACCCCCTTCGGATCGTTCTGCTATGTTTCAATGCCGTTCAGACTGAAGAACGCTGGGGTTACATACCAGTGCTGTATGCTTAGATGCTTCAAGGACCTCATTGGGCGGACCGTTGAGGCCTACGTTGATGACATCATAGTTATGTCCAAATGGGTTGACCACCTCGTTGACGATCTTGAGCAAACCTTTGAGAAACTCTGGATGAATGGCATCAAACTCAATCTCGAGAAGTGTGTTTTTGGGGTCCTGAGGGGCATGCTGCTCGGCTCCATTGTCTCTGAGCGTGGCATCGAAGCCAACCCAGAGAAGATTTTAGCCATCACAAGGATGGGCCTGATTCAGAACATAAAGGGGGTTCAGCGGATCACAGGGTGCCTTGCTGCCCTCAGCCGATTCATCTCGCACCTTGGCGAATGAGGTCTCCCCCTTTATCGACTCTTGAAGAAAGCCAACCGCTTTGAATGGACGTCCGAGGCCCAGGAGGCACTTGACATGGTCAAACTGCTTCTGACAAGGCCCTCGATCCTAGTTCCTCCAAGCGATGGAGAATCCCTCCTGCTATACATAGTGGCCACCATGAAAGTGGTCAGCGCCACCCTGGTAGTAGAACGGGAGGAAGAGGGGCACGCCCTCAAGGTGCAACGCCCTGTGTACTTCATCTGTGAAGTACTATCTGACTCCAAGACCCGCTACTCCCAAATCCAGAAGCTCCTATATGCCATCCTCATCACCAAGAGGAAGCTATGCCACTACTTTGAGTCGCACCCCGTGATGGTCGTGACATCGTTCCCCCTCGGTGAGGTCGTCCAGAGCCAGAATGCCATGGGAAGAAACACAGAGTGGGCACTCGAGTTGATGGATCAAGGCATCACGTATGCCTCCCGAACAGCGATCAAATCCCAGGTGTTGGCTGACTTCATTGCAGAATGGACCGAGGTCCAAACACCACCGGCGGTCATCGATCAAGAGTACTGGATGATGTACTTCAATGGGTCGCTGATGAAGAAGGGTGCCGGTGTAGGGCTAGTCTTCGTATCACCCCTCGGGGTCCGCATGAGGTACATGGTTCAACTCCATTTTCCATCATCAAATAATGTGGCTGAGTATGAAGCACTCTTCAATGGCCTACGAGCGCCATCGAGTTGGGCATCCGATGCCTCGACATCCGGAGCGACTCCTAGCTGGTCATTAACCAAGTCATGAAGGAGTCGAGCTGCCACAATGCCAAGATGGCTGCGTACTACCAAGAAGTCTAACGGATCGAGGACAAATTCGACGGCCTCGAACTCAATCACATCCCAAGGCGCCTCAACGAAGCGGCCAACGCACTTGCAAAAGTGGTGTCTGTTCGAGAGCCGGTGCCAACAGGCATCTTCGCCAGCGACCAACACAAACCCTCGGTGCGCTATGAAGGGTTAGAGCGGGCCGATGATAGCCCATCTGATCTAGCCCTGGGGGCTAACCAACCGATGGCTCCATTTGGCCCCAAGGTCATGGAGCTTGAAGAGGATCCAGCGACAGAGCTCGACCCTTGGAATGACTGGAGAACACTCTACCTCGACTACCTTCTCTGTGACACACTGCCGACGGACAAGACGAAAGCTCGATGGCTCGCACGTCGTGCCAAGTCCTTCGTTCTTGTAGAGGGCAAACTCTAGAAATGGAGCCACATCGGGGATCTTGCAGCTCTATATCCCCATCGAACAGGGGAAGCTTCTGCTGAGCGATATCCACGGTGGGGTCTGCGGTCACCATGCCGCGCCTAGAACCTTGGTTGGGAACACATTTCGATAGGGCTTCTACTGGCCCACTACAGTAGACGACGCCGAGCAGATCGTACGCACCTATGAAGGGTGCTAATACTACGCTCGGCAAACTCACCTCCGGGCCTAGGCACTCCAGATGATCCCCATCACGTGGCCCTTCATGATCTGGGGGCTTGACCTGGTTGGGCCTCTCAAGAAGGTGCCCGGGGGTTACACCCACTTGCTTATCACCATAGACAAGTTCTCAAAATGGATCGAAGCTCGGCTGATCTCTGTGATCAAGTCCGAACAAGCCGTGTTGTTCTTCCTCGACATCATCCATCGTTTTGGAGTACCAAACTCCATCATCATGGACAATGGCACACAGTTCACCAGCAAGAAATTCCTTTGATTCTGTGATGAACGACACATCCGGGTCGATTGGGCCGCCATCGCACACCCCCGAATGAACGGGCAGGTCGAGCGCGCAAACGGCATGCTCCTACAGGGCCTCAAGCCTAGGATCTTCAACCGGTTGAACAAGTTTGGAGCACGCTGGGTCGTCAAGCTCCCTGTGGTGCTCTGGAGACTAAGGACAACTCCTAGCCAGGCCACCGGCTACATGCCTTTCTTCATGGTCTATGGTTCCGAGGCCGTCCTCCCAACCGACCTCAACCATGGAGCACCTTGAATCAGAGCATACAACAAATAGGGAGCTGAGGCATCCCGTGAAGATGCAATGGACCAGCTAGACAAAGCCCATGACATCGCCCTCCTCCCTTCGGCCAAGTACCAACAGGCACTATGACGGTACCACAGCCGACGGGTGCGTGACCGAGCCTTCAACGTCGGGGACCTGGTTTTCCACCTCGTGTAGAGCAACAAGGACCGTCACAAGCTCTCCCGCCCTAGGAGGGGCCTTATGTCATCGTAGAAGTACTCCTACCAAGTGCCTACAAGTTGAAAACCATCAATGGCGAGGTCTTCACCAACGCCTGGAACATTGAGCAGCTACATTGTTTTTACCCTTAAATAAATGCATACCTTCTCTTGTCAGTTTTTGTCATAAAAAATCCCCGATCTTTAGTGACATCCGACCCCTGCAAAGTGCAAGGGGTCAGAGCTCACTCAGGGGCTGATATAAGTACGTTTATTTTGCAAACACTCCCTGTGTTATCTTTGCAAACATTCTCTATATCTTCCCTCTTTTCTCTTGGCAAGTCCTAAGGGCTAGGATTTTGGGAACAAAATCTGAGTATAACTTGTAGGACTACGGGAAACCCATGCCCTAGTGGCTACGGCCTCCTTTCTCACTAGCGTGATCAGAATTGATTCACCCACACTCCAAGTTTTTTGTGACCTTAACTATGGGAAGGGTCGGAAGGTACCAAACCTTTTCTACGAAAAGAGGGAGAAGAGCTGAAAAGCTATTTGCCGTAACGAAAGTTGAAAACTTGTTCATTTTTTGCACGAATTCATTGCTTACAAAGTGATTTCATCACAAAAAGGACTAATTATTCATAAATACAAAAGACTGTTCACTCGGGGGCTCTCCCACAACTTATTCAATTACAGTTTCTGATCAGACCTACTATGAGCACTACTACGGTCGCCGCGCTACGCTCTCCGTCGGCGACGTCCTACCACTCCGTGGGATCCTCGAGAGTGCCATCATCTATAGCGTCGAGCACCATGTCGGCGACTGTGGTGCCCTCGCCGGGGTGTCCAGGGACTATGCCATCATGATCAGCCACAACCCTGACAACGGCACCTATGCCGGGCATACAAGGACTACGCCACCATGATCAGTCGCAACCCTGACAACGGCATCTCAGCGGGGGGCGTTTCCCACCGAAGAAAGGCCGCCACGAACGACAGCAAAGCTGATGACGCTCAGCACCCTCCAGTGCACCCCCTCCTTCTGCGAAGGTGGCCCCTTCTCAGCGAAGGCAGCCGACACCATCTCATCTACGCTGGATGACCTCTAGCTTGACATCACGCTCTGGATTCATAAATGGATCTGTGAGTTTTCCTCCCACTTGTATTACCCTCTCTCACTTAGGAGAAAGGAGGAGAGGTAGCGGCTCAGGAACAGGCAAAGGAATGGGACGAGAGCTCCCCTCCCCCTCCCTATTTAAGGAAGAAGAGCAGCAACTGCGGAAAGGCAAAAGGTTGGGACGAAAAACTCTCTTCCTTCCCCTATTCAATGCAGATGGGAAATCGATGCTGACAGGAACCTGAGGGGACGCGCCTGGACCGATAGGACGTGCTCTAGTCGATGAGACGTCGCCTGGTCAAACAGGATATTGCCTGGGCATGGCGCACCACTACCGCGCGCCGAGCATGAGAATCAGGGTGCACCCACATGCAGGCGACTCTCTGCTTCCCTAGGCAGGACCATGGAATGACCCAACGACAGAACCCCCGTCCAGGGGGGCCAACGGGCCTCCGGGGTCAATCGGATGGCCCAGGTAAAACGGCAAATGAACGACCGCTGAAAGATAAGCACCTCTGTTCACTTACTTTGCGTGTTAATTTCATTACCGAGCTTCCGACCTCAGCAACGGCAGGGGCACAGACATCGCTCGGGGGCAGCAGAGAGTGTCTACTTGTTTAGACATCCTCACCGCCTAACCCCTCCTTACATTGAAAAACCAAAGACACAGGGTGCGGGTGTAAGACTTTGAGTAAAACTAGACGAACCGCTAGACCCTACGCCCCGGCGGCTACGGTGTTTTTGTTCACCACATAATCGAATTCACAGTTCCCCGTACCCCAAGCTTTTGCATCTGCCTTCTCGAGAAGGGTTCGGAGGGGTCCGCCTGTAGAATCTCCTTCAAGGAGAAGCTATCAGGTCGCTTAAAGTCAATCGAACGGCTCAAATCACCACCGAGAGACCAAAATGAAAAAATTGTGCTGCTCGTGCAGGTCACGCCAGCCCCATTGTGAACGTCGGACTTGAACCCCACACGAGCATGTCTGGTAAGAGCCTATCGCCGCTCATACCACCAAGGTAACACTACCGACCCTCGCTCTTGTTTTGATTAAATCGTACACTAAACCCATACATCCAAACGTTGCAAATGCGATCGTCACATCTCAAATGCTTCGTGTTGCGCCACGAAGCGGCGCCCGCCTCATTCGATATGAGCGGCAAATGACCGAGGTTCGAAGGCCGGCCCGCAAAGGGCTCGAGGCCACCTTGTGTCAAATAGAGCCAGGGGAGAAAACCCGAGAGGAGCCCTAGTGGCCTTGCCCAACCCCGCTCAAAAGCGGACAGGGACATCTCGACCTTTCTTGTTTGATTCTAACCTCAACCCAAACCCACAAAATCTCCATCGAGGAGAGGCCAACGGGCCACTCGAGCCTATCGAACGGCTCGGGCATCTGTCGGGAGGCGGGTTAAGAAGTAGTGGAATGCCACATGAGGGCTCTGCTGACCCCGTCAGCGAATGATGGACCCAGATTCCACACGAACATACCCATCAGCGAGCTCATTGAGCGCGACACTCGAGCCGTCGAGGCAAGTGTCGACAACTCAGCCCCTCTGGTTGCGAAAACCGAGGACGGGGTGACGCACAAAACACAGCTAACCCCTATCAGACCTTAAGGGGCTCGGGGGCTCGAGCTGCTCGATCTGAGATCGAGATACCAAGGTTCGATGGCTGACCCATGAAGGGTCCGAGGCCGCCTTGCGTTAGACAAGAGCCAGGGGAGAAAACACAGGTGAGCCTCAGCATCCATTGCCCAACCCGCATTGAGGCAGATAGGGTCATCTCCACCTTCTAGTTCAATCCAGCCTTTAGCCAAGCCCATAGAATCCCCGTTGAGGGGGGAGTCTGTTGGAAGGCAGGTCAAGGAGCAACGAAACGCCACCCGAGGGCTTTGCTGACCCGGCCGCAAAGCAACAGGATCGGATTCCGTTCGAACATTCCCGTTAGCGAGCCCATCAGGCACGTCACTCGAGCCATCGAGGCAAGTGACGTCGCCTCAACCCCTCCAATTGCGGAAACCACGGATGGGGCAACAATCACAAAACAAGCCGACCCTTGACTGAACCCCCACCACGCACGGGGGCTCGGGGAAGGCTAGGCCAGCAATGAGACCAAACGCACGGTCATGGAACGGTCGCCAAGATCCTAAGTAAGGGGTACATGTGAATACAAGAGTAAGTTCGCTACCCTAGCTCTGGTCTCTAGTAACACCCAGCCCCAGCGACCGCAAGGGATCGGATCTCACTCGGGGGCTGATAAAGGTACGAATACCTCCTTTTTTTGAAACAGTCATTGCATCAGACCTTTTCCTCGCGTCGAGACTGGCGGCAAGGTTTCTGGGAACAGATAAATGAGCACGCCTAGTAAGACTGCAAAAAGCCCACGCTCCGACGGCTACGGTAACTTTGCTCACCAGCACAATCAAAAATTCCTCTTATACACCTCGGGCCCTACAGTCTTAACGAATGGAAAGATCGGATCACATAAACCTTTTTTCTCGAATGCAAAAGGGAAGAAAGTAAGATCAAAATTACAAAACAAAATTATGAAACTATTTTCGGACACAAAAAGCACCGACACTTGTCCACATATTATAGATAAATGTTTATCAAACTTATTTCAACTAACTACTTCCTCAGAGGGAGAACTATGTTTTTCAGCCTATTCGCTAGGTTCCATGCAATGGGAGTCACCGCCTTCTCAATCTCATCCAGCTCGAAGTTTTCATAGCCTGGCGCGAAGCCGAGTCTCATTACCTCCAAGTTAACTTCCTGATCATAATGAGAGCGGGCAACGGCAAAGGCTTGGGTGATCCTGGCATGAAAGGCGTTCTCCTCAAGCTAGCGCACCTACGCCGTGATATCCACGACATGCGCTGCAAGTGAGCCGGTTTCCTCCGGCCAGGCCACCCCCAGGTCATCAAAGACCACCCCAACGGCGGCGTGCAAAAGATCATGCTCATCACTCTCAGCCTGAGGAATCCCCCGCACCTTGGCAAGCTCCGTGCCTAGCCCGGCAGAGATGCTCTCAGCCTACAACCTTTGGGTCACCATGGTTCTAAGATCCGAACGAAGTTTTTCTACAATCTAGTGCAGCTCGTCTCGCTCCCTGCGTAGCCAGGCGATCTCCTCAGTGTCCTAATTTGCCCTCTGCTGTAGGGCCGCAGACCTTTCCTCGGCTCTCAGCTTGAGATCCCGCTCTATCTCCAGCTCAGCCAGGAGGTCGACGGCCTGCTCGGTGGCCTTGGCATCCTTCTGGAGCAGCTCGTCATGCTCCTTTCGGACCCTAGCGGCCGCCTCCTCGTCTTGCTGCACCCTCGCCGATAGATAATGGAACATCCCATGGATCTCCTATGCATCCCGATGCGCCTCGGCTTCCTGCTATTGGGCGGCAGCAAGCTGGGCGCTCACATCTCCACATAGTCGGGCCTCCTCGGTGAGGCGGTCCCATTCCGCCTTCTGCTCATGGAGGAACCGGGATTTCCCCCAGCTACGAGCAATAAGGGACTAAAAAGAAGACCAGTATAAAAATATGAAAATACAAGAATACATCAAGAAAAGAAGAGAGCGAGAGGGAAGATCAAGCGGATACCCAGTCAGTGGGAACTATGACGTCACGTAGGATGCCCCTAGCCTAGCTCAAGGCATCCATCGTGGCTGAGAACCCAATGTCGAGACTCTCCCACTCCCTGCTCTCAGTAGCATCATCGAGCGAGAAGAGAGTCGATGTTGGGTCCTATGGATCCATCCACTAGAGCGGTGGCTCACTCCACACGGGTGACCCCCTTCTGATCCTCTCCACCATCGCCACGACGACTGGGGACCCTCCGGCTGTGTCCCCCTCCGTCCGGCCCACCTCAGGCGCCGCCGCCTGGGCCGCTGGTGGCACGGATTGTGCCGCTCTGTCGGACACGACCACGACTACGTTCGGCTATGCCTGGCCTTTCACAGTCATGGTCACCCCCGCTTGCGATGCCGGGGCCTTGGTTTGCGGTGCCGCGCCCACCACAGAAGGCACCACAGGCACAATTGGCGGCTCCGTCCGCTCCAATGTAGGCGGCGGAGTCACCTCCGCCGTCGTCTGCTCGGTGACCCTCGAAGGCGCTTCTTTAGCCCCAGCGCCTGCTTAACCCACTGAGGGCATAGGCGCCACCACGGGCGGCGCCTGACCGACTGATGAGGCCGCAACATTGGTGCCACTCCTGCCTAAAACAGGAGCGACGTCAGACGACGACGTCCATTCCGCCTGAAGAGCAACACTCTTCTTGGGGGCTGGCGCCAAAGAACAGCGCCGTCACAAGATTATGCAAGAGTTGAAAGGCATAAGGTCGCACTACAAAACAAAAGAACAGGAAAAATAGAGGAATCGGTGACTTACGCTGGCATAGTTGGGCGGTAGGAATGTTTTGGGCACGAACCCCCAGATTCCTGCTCCAACTCGTCTGGGCAGGTCACTTCGAGCCAGCCCCCTGCACCCGAGCAGAGGGGCTCATCCCCCTTGCCTCCGAGGGCACGGTGGTGGAGCCACCCCTCTCTGTCGGTACCTCAAGCGTGGTGGCAGATCCGCCCGCCCCCATCAGCTCGTGGGGCGCGGCAGCGGATCCGCCTCTCCCCATCCACCGGTCCTCCACCAGCACCCCGGGTGTGGCGGCTGATCCACCCACTCCCACCAGTCCTGAGGGTGGGCCAATGGTTTGGCCCATCTCTGCCGACCTCACGGACTCACTTCCCTCCGCATGGAACGGGCAGGGTCCCTACGTGGGCAAGCGGGTGCCTATAAATGAATCCTCACCCTCCAGGACATCCCACTCCACATCGGTAACTCCCTCATCAAACTCCTCCTCATCGTCATCATCATCATCATTGCCTATCTCCTCTCCTCACTCCCGTGCTTGCTGCTTCCATAGCATCTTCTTCTTCTTGAGCTCCCTCGTCTTCCTATCCCACTTGGCCATGGTGCGATTCGCTATCGCCAGGATCCGGTCGTTCGGCAGCGGAGCTGGGCTATCCCCGAGGATGAGTCTCTATGGCTGGTCCCACTATCTCGAGGTCAGCATCAAGGGGTTGGGAATTCAAGAAAAAAGGAGACACGTGAAAAAACAACTTACGAAATCGATGAACCCCAGTTCTGGCCGCATTGGGGGATGCCCCGGCACCGAATACACGAAATCAAGGACAACGCCGGTGTTGTCCTTCACAGGCTCCATCGCCTCCTTGATGTGTTGTGCCACTTCGGTGGGGGGAGCGCTTCATCAACAAGCGTCGTCCTTTCGAGCGATGCCCCGAGCGCCATCAGGTATAGGGGAAGCGCACGGCTCATCAATGGCGCCACCCTCCACATATGGTAGGCGCCGATGATCCCCGATCCCTTCATGCCCCTGTCCTTTAGAATTTGGAGGGCGACAAGATGGTCCTTGATCCTCTTCTTATCTTTGTCCGGGACACCCCACTTCCATGACCCCGGGACCTCATCGATGATGCACCCAGAGCACACTGGCAAGGGGGTGGCAACGTCGTCCTTGATGTAAAACCAAAGTGAATGCCACCCCTTGTAGGAGGTCAACAGACACATCGATGGGTATTCGTTCACCCGGTTGTTGTGGAGATGAATACTGGGTCAAAAAGCTCTTTTCCCACAGAGGGGATATGGGTCAAAAAGCATTTTCTCTAGCCTCCTGGGGCCCAGGAGTTCAAGGGCCATCCCAATAGTCTCGATGGCCATCCCAACGAGGGATGGGCCCACGAGCGGCCGGAACTCAGGCACACAAGCCTCAAGGGAACCTCGATGTGCAATCAAGTCCCAACCAGGCTAACCCTAGACGAATCCCCACGAATGGGATACCAGGGTTTCCTTTAAATTGTCCAGTTGACAAAAACCAAGTCTCATAGCCATACCCGCGAAGGGTCCAAAATTACCCCCTGGGTGATTCTATCTGAATAACCTGGGGGCTCAGGGGCTACACCCGATGGGAGCGCTTGCGCGCACCCTCTAGCGAATCGAAATACCCCACGGGCGATTCTGCCCGAATCACCCGGGGGCTACACCCGTCGGGTGCACTCGCACGCACCCTCTAGCAAGTCAAAATACCCCCCGAGCGATTCTATCCGAATCACCCGAGGGCTCGGGGGCTACTGTTGGGGACCTAATACTGGGGAACTCAATAAGGTGGAATTAATAAACCATCAAATGTTGACGCTTCCGGTCAGACAAGAATGCTACTACATTTCTTGCTCGAACGACGGACGATTGGTTTCGCCTTGCCCGACCCCCAAGGGCTAAGACTCCGCCTCACCCGATGGCTGAGGGCAGGTTCCGCCTCGCCCGACGTCCGAGGGCTATCTCCACCTCGCCCGACGGCTGAGGGCTAGCTCCGCCTCGCCCGACGTCCAAGGGCTATCTCCGCCTCACCCAACGGCTGAGGGCTGTCTTCGCCTTGCCCGATGTCTGAGGGCAGGCTCCACCTCGCTCGATGTTTGAGGGCAGGCTCCGCCTCGCTCGATGACTGCACTTTGCTCCTTCATGAGGACGAGCACAGGGTATGACAGGACGTTCGAACCAACCACAGTACCGAGGGCCATGCCCTGCATGCCTGTAGAAAGGTACTATCAGGATACAATGGAATAGGTGCTTTAGGCCCTTTCCGACCTGACAGAGCCCGAACAGTGTTGTAGGCGCTGACTTTTGTTCCATAGTGTTGTAGGCTCCGCCATTAGCCCTCGGACGCGGATACTAACACAAGCATACGACAACCACTATGATCCATGACAGAGCTCACATCATGTAACACCCCTGGTGTTACGTGCTTGTTTAACACCGTGATTTAGGCCTTAATAAAATTTTTGAAACGAGTTTCTCAGATTTTTGCTTTAAAACGTACTTGATGCGATGAGTGGATCCGGTGACTCAGTTTTGTGGACTCGAATCAACACCCAAGTTAAACCACGCAGAGCGTACAAATATTTAGGAATGTCCGATAATGAGCCTAGCAAGTAAATGGCAAATGGCTTGTTCTGTGGGATTGAACATGACAACAATTTTTATAAACAAAAATAAGTTATGACCGGTATATAGTACTTAAGTAAAATTCGAAGTATGATTTTGGTTGTAGTTAAAATATCGAGTAACAAACTTTAGTGCTTTAGCCGTGTTTGAAAATATAAATAGTCGGCATGGTAAATGAATATTTGAGAGCTGAAATAATAACGAGTGCCGCTGGCCACTCGCCCCGCCTAACTCGCCAGTACAACACGCGCGCTGATGGACGAAAGTTGGCTGGGCTGCTGCTACCGTGTACTGCCGTGCTTGTTTTGTTGCTCGCATCGTCCCATCGCTCTGCAACATTGCCGGAGCACACCGCGCGATCCCTGAATGATGGAAGTTGGCCGACCCTCGTGCTGCTGGCTACCATTTCCCCGCCAGGCTGCAGGCCAGCCGCAGCTGCTCGCCTCCGCAGCTGCTACTGGTCATGCTGCACATCCTGTCGCCGTCCACGCTGGAGCCGCTCGCCTTTGCGTCACGTCTGTCCCGTGTCTCCTCTGTTTTGAGGAAGGGGAGAAGGGTAAGATTTGAATAGAAAAATTGTACGGGGTTCTTATTGCGAAGTATGTGACTCAAATGAATAGTAGAAACGGTAGCATTCTAAATAGATAGAAACTTGGGGATATTTTTGCAAAAACCGTCGGCGCACACTGGGCTTGCCCAGTTGGGTTGGCTGTGTGCGCTGGGCCGTGCGCCCCTGTGGGCCGCGCGTGCCCCGCCCGCACCTGGGCCGGTTGTCTGTGCGCCTGGGCCGCCGCGTCCCTTACCGCGCAGCTAGGCCGCGCTTGGCTAGCAGGCCACGCGCGCAGTTGCTGGGCCGCTTGTGCCTGCGCGTCTGGGCCACCATTTGAGCCGCCTGCCCCGCAGGGCTGGCCGGTTGCCACCGCTGGGCTGGTTGATGGCCGCTGGCCTTTTATTTCTAAAACAATTAGCTAATTTAGTTGGGGAATAAATTTGTAAAATCAATATAAAATTATATAGATGTCCAAAAATGGCGAAACCAATTTTGTTAGTCTCCTAAAATCATGATCTACCTGTTAGTAGATTTTGTTCTCATAGTTTGATAATATTTTTGGAAGCTATATAATTAATTAGAGATAATTAATATTATGAAAAGGTAAACTTGTAGGAATCATTATGGTAAATTAGTAATAGTGTTGGATCTGAAATGTCTACAGTAGGTTCCTAGCAATATTAGGTACTCGTTGTAATTGTTGTAGTCCTAGAATAATTAGTTTGCTAGATAGATAATGATGCCCTATTTCGAATAATGATTAAATCGATAGAATAAAATGAAGAAACAACTTGGGTTTATGTAATAAAAATAATTGTTGGGAAATAGCATCTTATTCGGCAACATAGATATGTAGCCTAAGTACAGTCATCGTTAGAACTAGCTCGTTAGCTTGTGAGGCACGATCGGATTTCTAAGTATTTTGGCTGTCGTTGATTATTTACATCTATGCATTTGCATCAATACATATCATATAGGTACGATGATGGATCAACGAATCAATTGAAGGATGATTGGGAATTCAAAGATGGTGTAAGGGTATTCTCTCCAGGAGATGATGCGATGGGCTTTCTATTCAGTGGATGGTGGATGATCTGAAGATGCAGATACTAACTTTTTAATATATATCTTACATAGGCAAGCCCCGGTGCATAACCCCTACTTTTCTGCAGTTTAAATTATATTTGTGCATTAAGTTTGAAGGAATTGAATGAAACCCTATATATATATATATATATCTTTATCCTATGAGTCTTACTAGTATGATAGGATCGTGTAGATTGCTATGCTACAGGACTCTGGTAGAAGTCGAGTGATTGCCTGTCACTCGCGAGAGATAGGAAATATATTACTGTATTATGATCACTTGGAATATATAAATATTGGAAAGGAAAATGGTGATCGGGCAGGGATATGGTTTGGGTATTGGTGGGTGTAAGAGGTTGTGTCGCCGTGCACATGGGGCATAGCTTGGTTACACTGATTTCCCTATCTGTGTCGGTTAAGGACCGATCATTGCATAATCCATTGAGGCAAGTCACAGATTTATTATCCTGAGCACATACTTGTGTATGGGCGCTTGGAAGGCTTGTTGCTCTCTTGTCGTGGGTTCTGGCTCTTTCCAGACCGACTGTGAGGGTTTTGTTTTGGTGGAGGAGGTCCTTGCACCGCACTGAGTCTAGGACTCAGAGGCGGGGGCTTGGAGTCCCAGTTTGGACAGGGACCTAGGACCCTAGGACAGGAGGGTGATGGGTTGGTCCTGCTTGTGCCTTGGGTACTAGCAAGGCGTGTGTTTTCAGGGTACCCAGCTAGGGACTTTGGTTCACGAATCACCGCCGAGTCGGTACAGCTTGTCTTATGCCTAGCACCGTAGTAAGAATTAAAAGATGAAAGATGGAAAAAGGAAATCTGATTGCTTACCACCTGCTTGAAAGTAGCACAGGTGCTTACATAGAATGGTTAGTTAATGAACCAATGCAGCTATTAATAAAAATTAAATATAAGGACGCACGCTTAGTAATGCTCCCTGCAAATGCAATAAACCCACAAGCCAGATAGCCTTGCATATCCTTGGAGTCTTTTCCTTCCTCCTGTCGGGTAAGTCTTGCTGAGTACAATTGAGTACTCAGGGTTTTATTCCCCCTGTTGCAGGTGACAGGTGGATGCTAGAGCTGACTCTTATGTGTGGATACCTCCTGGTGGGCTCAGCGAGGATTCCTTTACGCTGTGATCGTAGTCTTTATTTATAACTCTCACCAAATGCTTTTATAAAGGAAAGTTTCATAATCGGTTGTCATGGTTTACATATCAATGCTTCATCATGCCATGAATAGATAATCATTTCCGCTGTAATTCTGATCATATGTTTATATTCTGCTGTTATAATAATAAATGTTATACTCTGATAATGTATTAAAAGTGGTGTAAGAAATGGTCAAGAATGTTGCAAGCTTTATTCTCTCATTTGTGATCCTGATGAAAAATGTGGATTTTTGGGTTCTCCCCTGGGGTGTGCCCAATAGAACCGAGTAATTTAGTGCTCTCCCTTAGGTGCTTAGTGTCTAATGGAAGACGAGCGCTCCTAGGAGACATTAGATTAGACGGTTCTACCACAGGTGGTATCAGAGCGTAAATGAGGAAATAAAGCTTCAAAAACCCTTTCAAAACTAAAAATTTGACAACATACTTTTGCAAAAACTTAGGGCATTCAACTACAAAGTTATATAAGTAGCCCTACTACTAACGTTATGTACCTAGGATAGATGGCACTCTGCTGACTTAGGTAGGCTTAATAAATTTTTCTGCTGATACACTGACTCGAGCATAGTCCCATAGTATCGATTAGCTACAGGGAGAGAACGCTATGCTAAAAATATGAGAACGGTTGCCATATATGTTGGCAATAGTAAAGGACGTATAGGACGTGCATTCATGCATATCTTGTTTGTGCATTGTAGCGCTCGTATTGCTTCTAGATACGCCCTTCATAGGTGTCACGCGTGTCATATTATGCACGACTGGCTTGTTTTTGTTCTAAAGTTAGGTCTGCATTGTGGCTTCGTGCTCCGTGTTTGCCCGTGGTTCACGCCTGTCGTGACCCATGTCTCCCCGTACCCCCTTTTCTGTGCTCTTGTTGGACCCTTTCCCTGTAGTTGTACTAGTCAGTAATGGCATCGCACGTTGCTCGCCTTGAACGCGTGGAAAGTGGTCGATTCGTCGTAGTGATCCCGCGTGGGAACCCTGGTGAACCACGCCAGGACCACTGAATGCTCCGCCTTTATAAGTAGAGCCTAGCTTAGCCATTGGTACCACCACTCGGTGCACTTTAGCTCGCTTAGCTTTTCCTTTGTGCCAGCTTTTCGCTCAGCCTTCCTCACAACCACCGCCAGAAATGGCAGGAGCCTAGGTTAGAAGTTACTACCTGTATGTCGAGGGTTTTTCCAGAATCCTGCATGCCACCCTACAAAAGCTCGGAGTCAAAGATCATCCCGAGTATGAGGGCCGTGAGTATGAGGAGCATGGCACCGAGCGGTGTGAGGTTACCATCTACATCGGGAAGAGTGAGGAGTTCCCCGACCTCACTGAAGCCTAGAGTGTGACCGCAATCGAGTTTAGCTTCATCGACACCTACAAGGTTGTGGCCCGCAAAGCCTTGTGGTACCTCTGTCAGATCTATGAAGAGCCCATTGCCTGTACCCCCATGAGGTTCTTTCCACCTTTGGACAAGAATCAATGGGCATGGAGGTCTCGCATGGAGGCTTTGCAAGGGTGGGATGTGCAAGAGGATAGTCCTACCATGGTGCACTTGACCACGTACCAGCTTGCTCTGGATGAGCAGTATGACCGGCAAGCCTTAGAACTGAGGATTTGCCTCCATCGAGCCAAGGAAGCCGAGATCTTCACCTGGATGCTCCAGGTGCAGCTCGCTGAAGCGCATGCCAGTGCTACAGCTGCTGAAAGCTAGGAAACTGCCATGTCGGAAGCCCTGAAGGAGGCTGAAGATCGGCATGTCCATCAGCTGCGTGAGGCCTATCTTGTCACCAGGGCCAAGTGGAGGACGCTGGCTACTGAAAGGCAGGATGCCCTGATCTTAGAAGGGATCCCTATCCACCCGCTAGAAAGAAGAACCGGTGTTGCAGTGCCGCCAGCACCTCCACCCTCGTAAGTGTCAGAAGAAGAGCCCTTGATTCCTTTCACTCAGCCATTTCCACGAGAAGATGTAGATTAGTTGCCTTGGGATGCTGTACCCGTAGTAGTAGTGTTTTCGTCACTGTTCTCTGGTACTGTACTCTTGCCATCGTTGTCATCCATAGTAGTTGAGATCGTCCAACCGTAGGTGAAGGCTGTGTTGTGGATGGAAGCTTGAATGCTTGTATGTTGTATCCACATAATATCATTGGAACATGCATTTTATTTATTTCGCTGTGTTTATTGCATTCATCTACCCTCAGTTCGTTAGACGTGCTTAAAGTTTTCCAGGGTGATATTAAGTGGGTTACAAGAGAAGTTGCCATTCAGATACTAGTAGATCAGCCGGGATTGGATAATTTCTGGACATTGTATCGACTAATTGTGGATGTTCCAACAGAAGACTTGAATCTCTTTAAATCAAATCCACCGTTGGATTTGAATTCCTTGTCCCTTGTTATGAAGGGAACCTTTGTTGTTTGAATTTTCCCTTGCAATACTCCTCTTATTCTATGGTCTATGACCCCACCGCCTTCATGGCGTGTAAGTTGGTAGTAGTTGCCTGGTTAATAGCTTATGGTGCCGCGACGAAACCGAGGGCCCCCTATGGAACAGCTGCCACATGGACACTTCTCGACACGCGCTGGTATCGAGGTTGTTGGCCAAGTACCTTTACCAAGTTACACTGCCATACCACTTTTGCTACAAATAATTTCCTTGGGAATGTTCAGGTGTTTAAATGGGAAATCCACAATAGGTTGATGACATAGTGTTCTCTCTAAGTAAACAAGAGGAGGTGGTTTTTGAGGAAGAAAGTATGACATGGTCTCAGTCTACATGAAAAACGGATGTGGTCGAGTAAAGGAAAGAAAAAGAAGAGTAGTAAGGAAAGTTAGCCTCGGGTAGTCGGGAGTGATTGTAAAAGTCTGAGTGGATGTCATGTCTCAAGCCCTGTGTTTAGTTGACCGCGCTACGTATGCTGGGTCATTCGTTGCGTGCCCTACGAACGCTGTCTGTATTGAGTCCCTTAGCTTCCCATTCTCACGTGGACACATACTCATGCCGCGATCGTAGTCTTTATTTATAACTCTCACCAAATGCTTTTATAAAGGAAAGTTTCATAATCTGTTGTCATGGTTTACATATCAATGCTTCATCATGCCATAAAAAAATTATTTCCGCTGTAATTCTGATCACATGTTTATATTCCGCTGTTATAATAATAAATGTTATACTCTGATATTGTATTAAGTGATGTAAGAAATGGTTAAGAATGATGTAAGCTTTATTCTCTCATTTGTGATCCTGATGAAAAATATGGATTTTCGGGTTCTCCCCTGGGGTGTACCCGACGGAACTGAGTAATTTGGTGTTCTCCTTTGAGTGCTTAGTGTCTAATGGAAGACGAGCGCTCATGGGAGGCATTAGATTAGGCAGTTCTGCCACACATCATCTACAGTGACAGACGTATGGTCACTTCCCCATCTACTCCTCATGGGGTCATAGCTCGGCTCTCTAGCACGCTGCACCATCCGCTAGTGTAGGATGGGACGCACCCACTTGCTAAAAGATGCCAGGGCACAAACCTATAAGGATCAGCGAACACGCCATCTCTGACATGGTCTGCCATGTTAGCAGGGTAGGCATAGGGGAAAAGGAAGACCTAGCTCCTTCGAAGGACCTTCTCTACATTTGGCTTCTTCCTCTTTCTCCCATCTATAACCCCTGCTCCCTCCTTGGTCTATAAAAGGGAGGGCAGGGCACCCCACTAAGGGACCAATCATTTTTGACACACAAGACATAGCCAAGCAGCAACCAAGCTCTTGGCGTCCTTTCGACCTTTCCATCAGAGACTTGGGACATGTCCCTCTCTCGACCATTTGTACCCCCTACTACAAACCTTTTTTGGTACTAATAACACGAGCAGCAGTAGACTAGACATAGGGACATTCTGCCCAAACCAGTATAAACCTTGTGTCGTTTAGTACACCATCCGGGCCTAACACACAATAATTATAAATTTACTAGTTGGTGTTTGTTTGAAACAACGATAACTTCGTAGATCAAGTCTAAACCCTAAGAGGAGAGTTGGGGAGGAAGACAAACCAACAGGAACAAATATGATAGCACAAATCACAACAACAAGCACGTGGGACACAAGAATTTATTCTGAGGTTTGGCAACCCCACAAAGGAGCTCCTACATCCTTGTTGTTGAGGTGACCACAAAGGTCGGAGTCTCTTCCACCTCCTTACCTCTCTCAAAGCAACCACAAAGGTTACTTGAGCTTTCCACTAAGAAATGAAGGGTAATACAAACTTACCAAGGCTCTTCCACAAGATAGAAGCTCTTGGGCGACGCCTAGCTAGCTAGGGTTCCAAGAACCCAAGAGTAATAGATGCAAATCCAACTGGCTTGACAAAGAAATCAAGTGCTCAAGCTTGCTAAAGTGATTCTCTCACTCAATCCACTCTCCTTTCACTCAAAACCCTATGGGAATCAAAGATTGGAGCAAACGGGAGAGGAGAGGGGTGCCTTGAATGCTTGGGAGCTGTTTTGAATGAAGGTTGGTGAGCAATGAATGAGTGGTCATAGTTAGAAGAGAGGAGAGAGCTATTTATACTCATAGACAAATCCAACTGCTCAGATCTGAGTCAGAAGTTCCAACACAGATCGCCAGAACTTCTAGCCCTTCTACAAAACACTGTTCAAGGCGCAGTCAAAGATGGTCAACACAGCCAGAGCTGGAACTCCCGGTGGAATGCCAGAACTTTCGGCAGTCAAGACTTTTGACTTTTGTCAGGACTCCCAACGCACAGCCGAGCTAGGGGGCTAAGTCCTAGGGCATCGGAACTTCCGGCGAGAGCCGGGACTTCCAGCACCTGAAACTCCTGACTCCCATCGAGACTTCCGACGGATGAAGGTGCACAAGTGGGCTGGCGGCTAAGTCAACAAGCGCCGAGACTTCCAGCACCGAATGTCGGGACTTCCAATTACCCGAACTCCTAGCTCACGTTGGGACTTCTAGCTACCAAAAGTCTATAAACTATATCTAAGTCTTCGTGAGGTGATTTTGTGTCTCTCTTTAGATTTTATTTTTATGCTTGAGCACTCTATCTTCCTCAGACCACCTAAACTTGCATCCCTCTTTATAGTACGGCATACCTAAACCCAAAATAGAATAAAAATGCTTTGAAGAGCGCTTTAGGTTCATCCGCCTTTTGCACTTGAAGAATTGAGGAATATCATTTCATCTTAAATCAACTCTTTGAAACTTTCATGGGACTAAAGCGGCAATATATCTCATTAAGATCTCATTAGTCCCTAATTTGGATGTCATCAATACATCAAAACCCACATAGGGGGCAAATGCACTTTCAATCTTCTCCTTTTTGGTAATTGATGACAACCAACTTTGGCTTTTGTTTACACCGAAATTTGGAAAGAGAGTTACAGGGACTCAGAAGCTCCCAAGGCCATCAAAGGATCAATTGTGTGCAGATTGGAACCAGTTGATTCAAATGCAGGAACTGGAATCGGCTTTCTTCGGATAGCGCCGACAGATAAGGACAGAGGCTACAATCAGCGCCAGGACGGAACGAGGTGGACTCTACAAAAAGGGAAAGATTAGAGTCCAAGTTACCTTAAATTAGGAATGTTTTCTTTATACCCAAGATTGTAACGAATCATGATCAAGTAGGATCCATGTTTAGGCTCCGGGTATAAATACCGAACCCCGGCTATTGTAAAAAAGACATCCAATCAATCAATACAAGTTAATTACTTTTTTCGGCTCTGGCCACCCCTTAGGAGTAGGAGTAGAGTAGATCTCGGTGAGTTCTTTGGCAAGTATGGCTACATCAATCCAGTCAACCTCCACTGCTTGTTGTGAGTACCATCATGGCTTATACCTCTATTCGTATGGCTGCATCGATCCGGTCGACCTCCACTGTGGCTCTAGTATAAACTAGTTATCGACTCTTGCCTAATTCAAGTATGGCCTATGTGATTCTGCCTCACACCCCACTGCTTGAATTAGACCAAGGTCAAGTTATCGGCTCTACCTTAGAATGGCAGTCTCTGGTAGATTCATTAAGTTAACGATATTGCTTATTGCTTTCATTATTTATCTAAATTACAGCAATATCACTCTGCCCGATTGGGATTGATTTAGATCGGCCTTATATTTTATCTAGTTCATCGTTTGTTAATCTGAATTGATCTAATCTACATGTTAAACGATGAATTATGCTTTATCAGCTATTTTATTTCAATCTTGATCATGCATAGCGTGCGGTTGTAGCGTGTTGCGTCTTGAGCAGATTTATTAGCTAGCGAAAACCGTTCCATGGTCCGTTATCATGACCTATGTGATTCTGCCTCACACCCCACTATTAGCACCGTGGAGTGGGGATCGTCACTTGGTAGGTCTATTTTCAACAAGGCATGACTCCAACTATGCGCTATGCCTGAATCGACTGTTTTAGCCGATATCGAGTGCCTTCACGAGCAGTTCGCATCGTGAGACCGTTGAAGTAAAGACAAATCGAAAGATGTGTTAGCCCCATGATCTTATTATTGTATTACAGCCTGCATGATTCTGCCTCATGCCCCACTGATATTAGTAATGAGTTAAGGTCGTCGAGTTTATTGTTGTTTCTATGACCTGCATGATTCTGCCTCATGCCCCACTAGTTATAGCGGTAGATGAGATCTATCATGTTCATTAGATTTATCTTTATCAAATAGTCAAGTGATGTTGAATTGTTTCTTTATATGAAAAGAAGTTCGGTTACTCATAATAATTGGCATGTCATAGACCATTCATCATTGATATCTTATTGCCATTGATTAATAATTGCTCATGTAATGATGTTTATACTGAATGATAACCGATTCTTCTTGTACAACCCCATGAGCTTTAACTGATTCATCTTCACGAATATGCTGGAATCGGCTGTTTAGTCGATTTCCTTTCATATCGGCTCTTAGAGCCGCACATTCGGGGCTGTCTGGCAACACCAGCAAGTTCTGCCCTTAATTACTGATGAACTTTCTCTCCTTGTCAATTGCAGGGTCAAATTGACTGGCACGTCTTGGGAGGATTGTGTAGGATCGACCACCCCTGTGTTGAAGCTAGGCGGATCTGCTCCATCGAGTAGACCCTTCTGGCTTGCTGCGTGTGTCCTCGGCACGGGACAAAATTCTATGTCGACACACGTTTCTAGCACGCTCGGTGGGACACCACAATCGTCATGGTAGTTTACAACAACAATGACATCCTTATGCTGCATTATGAAGACCTACCTGATGGAGATAAGGATATCATCAGCAAAGCTATCGAAGAATTTCAGAACAAGTGTCTGTTGTCCTACACCAAAACATGTGACAACACAATCGTTCAGAAATTTCCACTACCAAGAGTTCTGTTACACGGGCAAACAGATACAACTGAAGATGAAGATAGACGTTTCTTTAAGGAAATTGTAGACAAATCTGTGCGTGACGCCGTATCAAGCCACAATGAAACTTTCATAGACATATTCCACAATGCCATGAAAGAAGCAATTCACGGAGTTCCGGTTGGTCAAGGCGGACCGGCTTATTACAATATTCTAGATTCATCAACCCAAGCAACTAATCAAGTCGGTACCAGCCATCAAGAAGCAGCACCAGCTGACAGTGGTAATGTCCAAACAATTCAAGGTTTATCTAAATAGGCTCAAGGGACTACTGTAAATCAGACACGGCACAATCTTGGACCATCGATACAGCATGTGCAACAGCCGATGGGGCAAAATCAGAACCAGGTGATCAATTTTGGCACGTCAGGCCACATACCATCGTCGGCTCAAAAAATAGTACCATCAGTTCAAAAGATCCATAGGGATATAGATCCTTATGTCTACAATCAGAGACTTCAAGCAGCAAGCCAGCAAAGAACCCAGCAGATAGAGATTCCACAAGGATATCACTATGGCATGGATTACAACACCATTCACATGATGCCAAATCCAGGGTACCAAGGCACAAGGGATTTCAATACACAGATGGGTCAGTAGGTGCAGAGAAATCTGAATTCAAATGCTAATGAGTTGCTGCTGAGAGTGACCGAAATGATGAAGAATCAGTTCGGTCTAAAGCCAAAAGGGTTGACCTTTTCATACAAACGCCCATATCCAGAATGGTATGATTTGGTCGCTCTTCCCTTTATTACAGGCTCCTAAAATTTGCTAAGTTCACTGGCTAAGATAGTACGAGCACAATAGAACATGTCAATCGGTATCTTACACAATTGGGCGAAGCATCAGTTGAAGATGCCCATCGAGTTTGCTTCTTCTCTCTATCCTTATCGGGGCCAGCCTTCACTTGGTTTTCATCGTTGCCAGTCAATTCCATCGCCAACTAGGCTGACCTGGAGAAGAGGTTTCATACATATTTTTACACTGGGACCGGAGAAAAGAAGATTACTGATCTGACAACCATGAGACAGAAGACTAATGAATCAGGCACCGAATTTCTTCAGAGGTTTCGAGAAACCAGGAACTTGTGCTTCTCCTTAAACTTGGCCGACGATCAACTAGCTGCTTTAGCTGTTCAAGGAATGTTGCCTATGTGGAAAGAGAAGCTGCTGGGACAAGATTTTGACAACTTGGGTCAATTGGCTCAACGAGTAACAGCGCTTAATAGCTAATTCCAGAGCATACACAGAGATACCCGATTCCAAAAGAGTACCTCAGTAGCCGAAGCTTATGATCCATACTCATTTGATGATGGCTATGAGGATGAAGAAGAAGAGGTTACTGCAGCTAAATGGAACTGGGGCAAGAAAACAGTAACGGTGCCAAATCCTTGGGGAAGAGGAGTCGAGGAAAGCTACGATTTCGATGTCACCAAATCAGACAAGCTCTTCGATTTCTTGCTTGAGAAAGGCCAGATCAAATTGCCTGATGGTCATATTATGTGGCCCCCAGATCAGTTGAAGAATAAGAAGTTTTGCAAATTCCATAACGCTACTTCTCATTCCGCTAATGAATGCAGAATCTTTAGGCAGCATATACAGAGAGCTATTCAGCAAGGGAGGCTCAAATTCGATACACCTCGAAAGATGAAAGTCGACGATAATCCTTTCCTAAGAGAACAGAACATGGTCGATGCCAGGCTGTTTAAAGGAAAAACCAACATCTTAACATTGACCAAATCAAAAGAAGCTAGAACAGTTGATCCCAATATGCAAATATCGGCTGACGAGTACAGAGAGATTAGAAGGCGGCATACCGAGCAGGGGGACACATCGAAAGCAGAGACGACAAAGCCACGGGTCACATCTTAGATTCTATTGAATAAATGGCAGCGGTAGAAAGAAAAGGATTATCAGTGTTGGTTAAAAGATCAAGCGTACTAGCATCAACTGAAAGAAGAAAGGCATGAAAGGGAACAAGCTGAACTACATTGGAATTGTCCTTTCTTTAGACATTGCTGGAATGAAGGTTTGAAGTTGCCTACCAGGCATGACTATCCGGAATGCAGTGATCGATATTAGGAGTATAGGCAGTCTCAGACCAACCGCCGATCCATCCATGCTCAAGATACATGCCATCATGATAGCATGGATCGGCGTTTAAAAAATAAAAGTGTTCATGATCGGCTTGGAAAAAGAGTCATTGATCAAGATTGGGCTGATCATGAAAAAGAAGACAATGAAAGAAGGCATGTGTGGCAAGAAAAACAGTGGTGCCCAGGAGGTTTAACAAGAAGCCAGAAAAGAGGGGTGCAATGCCTAAGGAATAAAGAAATGGAACAGGCCCAGGCATCTGACAAACCTCAAGTATGGCGTATCAAACAAACAGCCGATAGAAAGCAACCATCGGCTGATATCCAAATGGCTCTTCTATTGCCGTCAGGATTCAAAGTCAGTAGCGAACGACCAACAGCCGATCTAAGCAGTCGGCTTCCAGAATTTGTATTAATGGATAATCCGATAGATGGTGCAGATGGCAAACTAGGACAAGGCTTCACGTCGGCCAATGAATTAGAAGTAGATATTGGTCCTGGAGATAGACCTAGGCCAACATAGATAAGTGCTAAGTTGGATCTGGAGTATAAGCGGGAGTTGATTAATTTATTGAAGGAATTTAAAGACTGCTTTGCTTGGGAATATTATGAGATGCCTGGTTTAGACCGGTCCATTGTCGAACATCGGTTGCCAATCAAACCTGGATATCGGCCGTTTAAATAGGCTCCAAGGCGATTCAACCCGAACATACTTGAAGATATCAAAAAGGAGACTGAAAGGTTATTGGAGGCAAAGTTTATCCTACCATGCCGATATGTGGAATGGATATCGAATGTTGTCCCTGTATATAAGAAGAACGGGAAATTGAGAGTTTGCATCGATTTCAGGGATCTGAACAAAGCCACACCTATGGACGGTTATCCAATGCCGATAGCCGATATGTTAGTAGATGCAGCAGCCAGACACAAGGTTATTAGCTTCATGGACGGTAATGCAGGATATAACCAGATTTTTATGGCTGAGGAAGACATAGCAAAGACCGCTTTTAGGTGCCCCGGCGCAATCGGTCTATTTGAATGGGTTGTAATGACTTTTGGTTTAAGGAATGCCGGTGCAACTTATCAAAGGGCGATGAATTACATTTTCCATAAGTTGATCGATAGGATTGTCGAGATCTACATCGATGATGTAATGATAAAATCCAAAGGATACAAAGAACACCTGGCTGACTTGCGTGAGACTCTAGAATGTACAAGGAAGCATGGTTTGAAGATGAATCCTAATAAATGTGCTTTCGGAGTATCCACCGGGCAATTTTTAGGATTCATGGTCCACGAGAGGGGAATCGAAGTTGGTCAAAAAGCGTAAAGGCAATTGATGAAGCAGTTCCCCCGACTACCAAAACAGAGTTGTAGTCTCTGCTTGGTAAAATTAATTTCATTAGAAGATTCATTTCAAACTTGTCAGAAAGAATTCTATCATTTTCCCCCTTATTGAAGTTGAAAAATGGTCAAGAATTCAGGTGGGGTGACATACAGCAAAGAGTGTTTGAAGAGATAAAAGAATATAGGAAGTGTCCACTTGTGCTAGTCCCTCCTCAGCAAGGTAAACCATTTAAGTTGTACATATCGGCCGATGACAAGACAATTGGATCGGCCCTGATACAGGAATTTGAAGGAAAAGAGAGTTATTTTCTATCTAAGTAGGAGACTACTGGATCAAGAGACAAGATATTCTCCAACCAAAAAGTTATGCTTGTGTTTATATTTCTCTTGCACTAAATTACGACACTACTTATTGTCGGTCGAGTGCATAGTTGTTTCCAAGGCTGATGTGGTTAAGCACATGCTATCAATGCCGATACTGAATGGAAGAGTGGGAAAGTGGATTCTTGTGCTATCAGAATTCGACTTGAGGTACGAATCGACTAAAGCAGTCAAAGGACAAGTGATGGCCGATTTCATCACCCAGCATCACAAACCAAGCGTTAGTTATGTGGAACCGATGCCTTGGACGCTGTTCTTTGATGGGTCATCATACAAGCAGGGTGGTGGCATTGGTATCGTTATCATTTCGCCTCGGGGGGCAAGTTTTGAGTTTGCTTTCCCAACCGAACCAATGATCACTAATAATAAGCGGAGTATGAAGCTATTCTCAAAGGACTTCAACTTCTTCACGAAGTAAAGGCCAAAACGGTCGAGGTATTTGGGGATTCATAGTTGATTATTAACCAATTGATCGACCTATATGAGTGCAAGGAAGAGACTTTGAAAGAATACTACGATGATTGCTAGAAATTAATCAAGGGGTTTCTTCATGTCTCTTTTCAACATATCCCGAGAATGCAGAACCAAGAAGCTAACCGTCTGGCTCAAAGTGCATCGGTATATTGAGTATTTCAAGAAGCCTTGAGAAGCGAAGCCTCAAGTAATGATTGGAGGGTTGAAATACCCGATTACCTTAGGGACCCCTCTCGGAAAGTTACTAGAAAATTAAGGTATAAGTCGATTAAATATGTTTTGTTAAATGACCAGTTATATTACAAAACAGTCGACGGAGTGTTCCTCAAATGCTTGGACCAAGAAGAGGCTAAGGTATTGATGGGAGAAGTGCATGAAGGAGTATGTGGAGCTCATCAATCGGCTTATAAAATGAAGTGGATTATCCGCAGGGCAGGATACTTTTGGCCAACGATGCTGGAAGATTGTTTTGAATATTACAAGGGATGCCAGGACTGCTAGCATTTTGGTAATGTCCAAAGATCGCCTGCATCAGCCATGAATCCAATAATCAAGCCATGGCCGTTTCGAGGTTGGGGAATTGATCTAATCGGCCATATTTTTCTGCCTTCAAGCAAGGGACTTAAGTATATATTGGTAGCAACAGATTACTCCCCTTACTATGCTCAGGCTAATGGCCAGGCAGAAGCATCCAATCAAATTATGATTAAGCTGATCAAGAAGAAGATCGAAGAACAATCGAGAAGGTGGCATTTCACGCTAAGTGAGGCGTTGTGGGCACATAGGATGGCCTGACATGGATCGATTAAAACATCACCCTACGAACTGGTGTATGGCCATAATGCAGTTCTCCCTTGGGAAGTTCAGACGGGATCGAGGTGCGTCGCATTGCAGAATGATTTATCAGCAGAGGTATACAAGAATCTTATGATAGACAATTTGGAGGACTTAAGTTGCCTTTGGATGCGCGCTCATGAAAATATCGAATCCAATAAATTAAGAGTTGCAAAATATTACAATAAAAATGTCAAGATTAAGCAATTCTCTAAAGGAGACTTGGTCTTGAAAGTAAGATTGCCGATCGGGTCGAAGGATAATGAATTCGGCAATTGGTCTCCCAACTAGGAAGGACCTTATCGAATCAAACGTTGTGCGCCTAGAAATGCTTATATTCTGGAAACACTGAAAGGAAAAGAAGAATTTGGCTGAGCAATCAACAGGAAATATTTGAAGAAATATTATCCTAGCGTTTGGATCAATACTTAATAAGTGTTTTGTTCGGTCGATGGCTTTGAATAGCCGATATCAGAGAGGTATCGCCTCCAGTGCAAAAAGAAGAACCCAAAAGGGTAAACAGCCGATACGATGCGTATCGCCTATAGAAGCAAAGCAAAGCAAACACAGACGGGATAATATGTACAAATCACGAAGCGAAAGAAGATCACTCCAGACAAGGAAACTGTTTACTAGACGTCACCTATTACAAGCTACAGGCCAGAAAACACTTTGCCTACTATGTCGTCGGCCAGAGTATTGAAAGCTATAGAGTTGGCGACACTCATAAAGTCCTCAACCAAACGTTCGTGCTCCCCTGGATGCACCACATCTGGAAAGCCATGGGGAAAAAGCCAAAGATCATGGCCAGAACGGACTTGGGCAGCGGCCAACGCCATAGCGGCTCCATGGTGAACACCATGAAGGGCAACCTCCCTGACATGATCCAGGATGTCATGCAAGCGAACCTCCGGAGCAGCGCCCCTAGCATTGATAAAACTCGTCGTGTGGTTCGCTGCTGATCGAAGACTCTCCAACTGGGCAATTAGATCTAAAAGGTTCGAGAGAAGGGTGATCATGAGTCTTAAAGGCAAAATGTAAAGGAAATAGGAGAACTCATGGTAAAAGTCTCACCGGTAATTCTGGCTTTAGCCTTAGCCAGCTTCTCCCACATCGGGTTGGCCTCAGGAGGTGATCAGCCCTGAATTATAGCCAAAGCCAACTCCACAATAGAAAGGCAGTCGACAAGTTTTTCGCCGGTCCAATCAATGGAAGCTATCAGGTCATCGTTATTTCTCGGCATCCTTGGATGGTAAGGAAGTGGGCGAAGAATTGATGCTGAGGGTGACCCCAAAGGCTGGACAGAGTCAGTCCTCTGCTCTGGAATGACAGAAGCATCGCAAAGTGCGCCCTCTTGATGATGGATGTGCTGGCGCAATGATGTAGATCCGTCGAGGGCCTCCTCAGCAGACCACTTACTGTTCTCCATGATTTCAAACCTATGGAAAAGCAGGGGCTACACTACAGTTGCAGAAGGTTTGGGACAGAGCGGTTTGTTGTTAGATCCACAGCCGTGGCCCATATATATAGCCCAGGAAAGCGAGAGGACAAATCTCGCCGGGGGTGTGAAATTGGAATAAAAACAGAAACGGAACGACACTCCAGGAATTCAGGGGACGTATAACGAAGAATTAACGGTTTCGAATTCATTGCTTCCCCAGATTGCAAAATATCACAGGAAGGACGCATTGACCAGAGATGAACCCATCGAAGTTTCTTTGGATTGAAGGGAGTCTGGATTTCCACTAGGCCGAAAATCATTGTGAACCAAGTCACATTGGCCCAACAATGAAATTATGCCCGAGAAGAGAAAAATCGCCCGGCTAACATATGTTTAGCTGATTTTTTGGTGAACCAAGGAACTATGGGGAAGAAGCATGTGGCTTTCCTAGTGGGCGTTCAGTGGAGCATACAAGGGGAAGATGTCCACACATTTTAACCCTTGCAAACACTAGAACAGCTTTGCGAGCATGGAGAGAAGACTCAGGTGATATCACAAGAATTCTTCTAGCCACAATAGCTGATCCTCTTGTTTGACAAGGCTCTAGAATGGGCGACACAATCACCCTGTGCACAAGAATTCTTCTAACCACTCAAGATCTACATAGCAAAAGGATAGACCATGGAGGATCTAGTGGAGTTGAGAACGCTCAAGGAAGCAGATAGAGGGGAGACATGGCTAGTTTATTGAGTTTGTTCTCGCCAGGGTCGGATGGACATTTTTATAGCCGGCCCGAAAAGATGAATCCAAGTACCCATGAACCAATGATGTTACCACAAAGGTTTTGAAGCATGGGCTCGTGAACTAACATGGATGGCGACAAACAGTAGACCCCAGATCGAGATTCTTCACCCGTGACTGCAGACCTATCGGGAGCACTGAGATGGTAATTTTGGAATAAAATTCTTTTATCCCAAAATTGGGGGTCACGTGTTTACACTGAAATTTGGAAAGAGAGTCATAGGGACTCGGAAGCTCCCAAGGCCATCAAAGGATCAATTGCGTGCAGATCGGAACCAGCTGATTCAAATGCAGGAACTAGAATCGGCTTTCTTCGGATAGCGCCGACAGATAAGGATAGAGGCTACAATCGGCGCTAGGACGGAACGAGGTGGACTCTACAAAAAGGGAAAGATTAGAGTCCAAGTTACCTTAAATTAGGAATGTTTTCTTTATACCCAAGATTGTAACGAATCGTGATCAAGTAGGATCCATGTTTAGGCTCCGTGTATAAATACGGAACCCCGGCTATTGTAAAAAAGACATTCAATCAATCAATATAAGTCAATTACTTTTTCGGCTCCGACCACCCCTTAGGAGTAGGAGTAGAGTAGATCTCGGTGAGTTCTTCGACAAGTACGGCTATATCGATCCGGTTGACCTCCACAGCTTGTTGTGAGTACCGTCACGTGCATCAATCCGGTCGACCTCCACTGTGGCTCTGGTAAAAACTAGTTATCGACTCTTGCCTAATTCAAGTATGGCATGTGTGATTCTGCCTCACACCCCACTGCTTGAATTAGACCAAGGTCAACTTATTGGCTCTACCATAGAATGGCAGTCTCTGGTAGATTCATTAAGTTACCGATATTACTTATTGCTTTCATTATTTATCTAAATTACAGCAATATCACTCTACCCGATTGGGATTGATTTAGATCGGCCTTATATTTTATCTAGTTCATCGTTTGTTAATCTGAATTGATCTAATCTACATGTTAAACAATGAATTATGCTTTATCGGTTGTTTTATTTCAATCTTGATCATGCATAGCATGCGGTTGTAGCGTGTTGCGTCTTGAGTAGATTTATTGGCTAGCGAAAACCGTTCCATGGTCTGTTATCATGGCCTATGTGATTCTGCCTTACACCCCACTGTTATCACCGTGGAGTGGGGATCGTCACTTGGTAGGTCTATTTTCAACAAGGCATGACTCCAACTGTGCGCTATGCCTGAATCGGCTATTTTAGCCGATATCGAGTGCCTTCACGAGCAGTTCGCATCATGAGACCGTTGAAGTAAAGACAAATCAAAAGATGTGTTAGCCCCATGATCTTATTATTATATTACGGCCTGCATGATTCTGCCTCATGCCCCACTGATATTAGTAATGAGTTAGGGTCGTCGAGTTCATTGTTGTTTCTACGGCATGCATGATTCTGCCTCATGCCCCACTGGTTATAGCAGTAGATGAGATCTAACATGTTCATTAGATTTATCTTTATCAAACGGTCAAGTGATGTTGAATTGTTTCTTTATATGAAAAAAAGTTCGGTTACTCATAATCATTGGCTTGTCATAAACCATTCATCATTGATATCTTATTGCCACTGATTAATAATTGCTCACGTAATGATGTTTATCCTAAATGATAACCGATTCTTCTTGTACAACCCCATGAGCTTTAACCGATTCATCTTCACGAATATGCTGGAATCGGCTGTTTAGTCGATTTCCTTTCATATCGGCTCTCAGATCCGCACATTCAGAACTGTCTGGCAACACCGGCAAGTTCTGCCCTTAATTACTGATGAACTTTCTCTCCTTGTCAATTACAGGGTCAAATTGACTGGCACATCTTGGGAGGATTGCGCAGGATCGACCACCCCTACGCTGAAGCTAGGCGGATCTGCTCCATCGAGCGGACCCTTTCGGCTTGCTGCGTGTGTCCTCGGCACAGGACGAAATTCTATGTCGACAGCTTTTATAAAAATGTAAGAATTTAAAGCTTTTGAACCCCAAAATTTGTAGAGAGCTCCCCCATAATATATGCAATGAATTTGAATTTCAATGATGATCATCAACACATCACTTGCATATATTAAGATAGAAACTCCTCCTAAATTTTGCAATCCATGGGGGTGCAACAAGTGTATGTGAACAAGTGAATATCCGTGAAAAAGGGAGATGCAATATGACATGTTATACAACAAGTTAAAGAAAATATGATGGCCAAGATCTCAAAGTAACAACTTGAAATAACACATGGCCATCCAAAGTAACATCCACCATTCACATTTAGAGACAAGCAATATAACTAATAGATATGTAGATAAACATTACTTGTCCTACAATCATCCATCACACATGTAAATATAGTTGTCTATCACATAGTGCCATCACACGACATAGTTCATACAAGCTAAAAGTTTTAAAATCTCACAAACCAACTAACTTATTACATTAAGATCAAAGCCTAACACTCCCCCTTTGTCAACAAGTGCCAAAAGGGGTAGGCCGCGTGAAAGAAACAACTACTCATCATCATAGTCCTCATCATCATCTTGGTCACCACCACCACCATCATCATCATCATCGTCATCGTCATCATTGTCCTCACAGTATTCTTCATCATCAACATCCATTGGGGCCTTGCCATGGGGATGGGGCTGATCGGATGACTCGGCATAGTAATCCTTACAAGCCTCATCATAAAATTCAAACGGATCATGAAGTTGCTCCAAGTCCCGAGGCGGTGCAGAGTGAATATCAAGCTTCTGCTCAATGCGGTGCATCCACACTAACATCTCATGCTCACGCTCAGCACTAGCACAACAAGCTCCAAACAAATATTTCATGAAGAACTTGAACTTGCTAGGGGGCTTACCACTAGAGGAGGAGGACTAAGGCTCCTCACTATGAGCATGGTGAGAATGTGAAGCACGGGGTGGAGAAGCATGAGAGGAGGAGCCTAAGACACCTTTGCCTTTGCCCTTAGCGAGGTCCACTAATTCACGCTTTTCCTGAAGTGACGTCTTGTTGGATAGCTTAAGGATTTTGTGAGGGACATCAGAAGGGAAGTGAATGCCAGACACATGCTCAATGATATGCATGATGAATGGAGCATAGGGCAGTGTGTAACACCCTAGGTGTTTGGCTTCCACTAATTGCATGTCATTCATACACATGTGCATTTGCTATGTCATCATGTCATTATCTGTGAAACATACATATGCAACATTTTAAATTGTATGTGTTTCATGCTTGATTGCTTAGAATGGTAGTAGTGCAACATGTGAAACATTGTATTGAAACATACGTATGAATTGCTTGTTTTACTTTCTTTATCACATGTGATCAGTAGAAGTGGAATAACAACTTTGTAAAATGGTTGATTATGGTCTAATACACCTTAACTACATTTAGTTTACTTGTTGGAACATTGTTCATGTAGGTCAAAATGACAGTTTTGCCCTCAAGTGAAGGGTTGACTAGAATTGACCATAAGAGTCTCATTGTTTGACTGTTTAAAAAGTGCAATTTAGAGACTTTGCATGGCTGTGCACTCTTTACAAAAGTTGTAGCAAATTTATCAAGGAACAAAAGTTGTTTTATAGCCAAGTCATGAAAATGTGTGGAACATGGTCAAACATGGCCCACAAGTCAGAGATACATGCTGTTTTCAACACTTAGAAAAATATTCTAAGTCATAGTGTTTTCCAGTTGCATCAAGCCAACTCTAGCTTCATGTAATTTCGGATCCATGACTTTTTAGGTGTTGATCTTTGAAAAGAAAGTGTAGAGGGCAGATAGGTCCATAGTTTTGATGTTCAAATCTTCCACTAACTCGTCACGGTTTGGGAGCAAATGATCATTGAAATTGCTCTGTCAGTCACCTTCGACGATGACTGAATCGCGTTTTCAGAAGAACGATTCAGTGAACATGGCCGACCGGGTTCAGAAAACGCCGGACGCGTGTGCGCCGCGCGTCGACGGCCGGCTGACCGCGCTGGCCACGCGCCGTGCACCTCCTGGCGTCGCAGCCGCGTCTTGAGCACCCCGCGCGCCTGTCCGACGCACTCGCCTCCCCATTTCGTTTTCCTCTCCTCCCACAGAGCGCAGCAACGCACGAGCTCTGCGGTCCGCCATTGCCGACCAAGCATCGCCGCTGCCGTACGAGCTAACCACCGCGAAAACGCGTTGCCCCGTCCGCCTGCAGCCTCGCCGTGACCCCCTCCACCTCCTCCACCCTTCAGCCGGGTCGTTTGAGCCTCGGTAAGAGCGCATTTCCGTTTTTCCCCATCGCGGCCATGGCGGGAGCTCGCCGGAGTTGGCGCTCCACGCGGCCAGCTGCCCTCACGCCGCTCCCATTCCTTCCTTGGCCGCGCGCTAGGTCATAGGAGCACCACTGAAGCTTGTAGGGTCACCGCTAGGAGCTGTGTCGTCGTCGGTCCACCGGAGCCGGCCGTGCCGTGGCCGTGCGCCGCCGTGTCAGTCGCCGACCCCGCTAGCCACCACCATAGCACCGATTGAGGTCACCAATAGATGCGCATGTTCAAGGCGAATGTCGTAGCGTAGATGGTCTCGCCGGAGGAGCCACCGGCGGCGAGCTACGCCACCGACCGACGCTCCTCCCCTGTTTCGCTCACTGCCGAGCGGGCCCTCCCTGTCAGCGTCGTGGTTCAGGCGGGAGTCCAGCTCGGGCCGCGCCGTAGTCTTGGGCCGCCGTTCTTGGGCTGGCCCGTGTAGGGCTGAGTGTTGTTTTCCCATTTTATTTCGTTTATTTATTCCACAGATTTATGTACATCTTGAAAAATATGTAGCTCCTAGTATATAGATCCAAATGCTATGGTTCTAATTTTGTTGGGTTCCTGGTCATGTCTAGTATTTAACAAAAATATTATATGGGCACTTGTTTTAGAAATTTTTGATGATTTAAATAGGACTTTGAAATGTGTTTTTAGGAGCATGCAAACTTGTTTGAATTTTATCTTGAGTTTCTGTGGTCCAAAAATTATGAAATTTTGTGGGTCCTCTATTTAGGTTTATTAGAAGCTCTGGTAAAAATTTCAGAGCTAGTGCATGTGTAGTTTTTAAGTTATAGAATTTCCTTTTATTAATAGGTGGATCTTGTGTGAATTTTCATAATTTTTCTATAGATCTAGTGAAGGTGAAATTTTATGGGTACTATTATTATGCTATAATGATGCTAGGAAAAATGTGAAATCTGTTGCTTGACACTTTTCATTAGGATTTCTTAATTATGCCATTTTAAGCTAGTATGCCTTATCATTTTTGTGTAGACTGTTATACTTACTCAATGGCTTTGAAATTTTTATAGTAGTCTATGTGAAGCATGAAATAGCTACTGTAATTTTTGTAGATTTTTCTGAACAGGTTTACTATATATTGCTTTAATCACCTAATTAACTAGATAAATTAGAAAAGGATATTAAAGAATTTATTTAGAAGTTAGCACTGTACTTTCTGATGTTGCTTAGGTATGAAAAACAAGTTGGTTAACTTGGTTTGATCAAATTAGGCTTTTGCACCATCATTAAATAATTAAGTTAGCAACCCTGTCATTGCGGGACAGATTCTAGGTCTACTGAAATTGGAGTTGGTCAACTTTAGAATCATGCTTTGATGTTTACAAATAAATTGTAGAGAATGTCATAAGCTTTCCAGAATGTCCTCCTGTACGTCATTTGGAGTTATAGAACTCGGGTTATGATAGATTTAAGTTGCTACTTGTTGCATATGAAGCTTTAACTGTTATTTTAAGTATGTCTTTATTATCCTAAGTTCATGGTACTGTTCCTAGGTGTTAGGCCTTTAACTGAAGATGAGCATCTTTATCTTAGGTTATGCAAGCTAGGTAAGTTGCTCTTGTTATTTAAGTTAAGTTGGATACATGCTTAAAGTGATTTGAATAGAGCGAAGTACTCGGTAAACGAGTGTCCAGTAATACCTTCGTAAACACTTACTACGATCCATTCATCATGAGCATCATGTCATACCTTATGCATCCATGGTATTTATCTTTTGCATCGGCATGCAATAGGTGTACCGGAAGGAGTGACCCTGCTGGAATTCGAGGAACTGAACGAGCAGCAGCAGCCGACACCGGAAGTTCAGGAGGAGCAGCCTTCAGGAGAAGTGCCAGACGAGGTCGCTGTTGAGTGCCCTGACCACCGTCCTTGCAACTTTGTGAAAGGCAAGCCCCGGAGCATATTAAGCCTCCTATTTTCCGAACTGCAGTTACAGTATTGTTATTACATATATTGTTGCATTAAGTTTAGGTGTTGGATGCAAACACTTGCTGCATTGGTTACCATTCCTTGTCCAGATATTGTTACCATGAATCCTATATAGCTCAGGCTCGAGTAGTGCTTAGCCCTGCTTAAACGCGGTAGAAGTCGGGTGATTTCCTGTCACCTGCGAGATATAGGAAGATACATGTGGCACGGTTGGCTATATTTGCTATCGTGGAAAAGAACCAGTCTTAATTTGAAATGAAGACCGGACGGAGGCTTGCCGGTTTGCAGTGACTCCGTCTGTGTCAATTAAGGACTGGATCTTGGAGCCTTTCCTGTTCATGTTGAACGCATGCCTCTCTCTTAGTTGGCCGGCCCGATGACCGACCGCGAAGCCGAGTAGCTCACCTCAGGCCGGGAGTCGATAAGTATAAAGTGCGCCTCGGAAGGGAGCCGTAGGCGTGAGTCCAAGGGCAGGTGATTTAAAAGTCCTGGTCGTCCTGGCAGAAGGGTAATCCCTGAGAGTGCTGGCGCTGATCGAACCCGCGAATTTGGTTCCTGAGATGTCCCAAAGGTGACCCACGGCTACTCTTGCAAAGTATGCCAGGGTGAGGGTTAGGAATACCCCCTCAGCTGAGTTGTAATTCGATTCGAATCGCTGTCTCTCCCGGTTAGTGAGAACTTGACGGGCTTATCTCCAATGTAGATACACCTAATAACTTAATGGTTCGGAATTGATGATATGATGATGACAGCCTTATTATACCTGCTATGGTTAATACTGTTTGCTCCTAATAAGTGAGTGCTCTAGTACAGGTGCTAATCTAGCAGACAGGTAAATAATGATAAGCTTGATGCTTAGTTGAAATTGGTTACTATAATCTTAAGCTCTTTTATGCAACTGTGTCAAGCTAGCCCACCTGAAAAGCCTTGCATGATCCTTGGTGTCTTTTATTCTGATTTTTGTCGGGTAAGTCTAGCTGAGTACCTTCTCGTACTCAGGGTTTATTTCCCACCTGTTGCAGATGACCAGTTCTACCTTGGTTGCTGCAAGTACTGCCTTCTCCCTGCTGGGGATGAAGACTAGACCGTTGGGCGCGGTTTCTACTAGTTCTCGTACCTGATAATGCTTTTGTGGGACATGACTCTGATCTTGGCAATGTATTTGAAAACTATGATGTTGTACTAAACTATGTTGCTTCCGCGCACTCAAACTGGGTTTGTAATATTCTATTTCAACTCTGATGGATGTAATCCGAATGCTACTTATGAAATGTTGTAACAGATGATGTGTTGTGTTGAATCATTACGATCTTGGTTTGTATGTCGAGAGTTGATTGAAATCCTTCGTGATTTCCGGACTACCGGGATTATGGGAGCTTAAGTACAGGAATTTGATCGCTTCGGTGATTGTTTTTGTACTTACGTTCTTATGATTTGGTCGGTTCTGTTACAGCTGGCATCAGAGCAAGATTTGACACTAAACACGTCATTTGTGTATTTAAAACAAAAGTATTTGTGAAAATCCTAAATTAAATACTAAGTATTGCCAGTGGTCATATCCCTTATGCCCAAATAAGGACTCTTAGGTGGCTTATTAAAATACTAACTTGGGGGTTCCTGCTTGTTTCTATTTCGTCGTCCATACGGCGTGCTATTGTATGGATGCCATCCGCTTGGGTGGTAATGTATGGATCAAAATACCTCTACGCTTTGGTAAGTGTGAGTTGTGAGAGCATGACCGTCCAACTGTCGGTCTAGGGGAGAGTAGTTGTGGTTGCTCGCATACTTACATGTTTAACCATGTATTTATGAGAGTACTTAATTGTGGGTATCTCTGACGGGTAGCTGTGATACTAGAGTATATGCATCAGGGGGTGTGTGTATGAAAGTATTTAGTTTACTGCTTGTTTTCTATGCTTTTTGGGAAATTATTGGGCTGAAATGAAATCTTCTGCAGGTACACTAACAACGTATCGTTGTAGATCGACTAGCTACCGTATACGAGAGAACGTATGTATGCCACCGTATATTTCGCTAGCCTTTAAATTTTTCTAGGTTTGTGAGGACGTACGGATCGTGCATGCATCATGTTCAAGCATACATGGCATTTCTTGCATTACTCCCTCCTTTAAAATTGATGGTCCTGAATAATTAAATTTCGTATCCCTTAAATGATTCTCCCCTTACGTTGTAACTTTTTGCTACAGATGGCGCGCACGAAACGCACTGCTCGCAAGTCCGCTGGTAAGTTTCTTGTTAATGATCACCCTGCAGTTGTGCTCTTTGATTCGGGTGCTTCGCACTCCTTTGTGAGTTCTACTTTTGCATCTGAGCATAATATGAATGTGATTACAATTGTCAAGGGTGGGTATTGTATTAGTGCTGCTGGAAATAATATCCTGACTAACCAAGTAGTTAAAGATGTAAAGCTTGAGATTGGGAATCGAGAGTTCCGTACGGATCTTGTGGTTCTACCAGGGGTAGGAATTGATATAATCCTAGGAATGAAGTGGATGAGCGGGAATGGAGTGTTGATCGACACATCAACCCGTGTAGTAATGTTGAGGGATCCTGTGGATAAGAAAGGTTTTCTCGTGCAGTTACCTCGTGATATCTCTATTCACAATACAGCCAATGCTACCCTAGCCAAAGCCATTAAGGATCTACCGGTTGTCTGTGAGTTTCCAGATGTCTTTCCTGATGACTTGCCTGGATTACCTCCGGACCGCGATGTAGAATTCAAAATAGAACTCATTCCGGGTACGGCTCCTATTTCTCGAAGGCCCTATAGAATGCCGCCCAATGAGTTGGCTGAGTTGAAGAGTCAGTTAAATGAGCTTTTGAAGAAAGGATTGATTCGGCCTAGTTCATCTCCTTGGGGTTGTCCAGCTATATTTGTGAAGAAGAAGGACGAGTCTCTACGCATGTGCGTGGATTATCGTCCCCTAAACGCTGTTACTATCAAGAACAAGTACCCTCTTCCTCGCATCGATATTCTGTTTGATCAGCTCTCTAAAGCTAAGGTATTCTCCAAGATCGATTTGAGGTCTGGCTACCATCAGATCAAAATTCGTCCTGAAGATATACCTAAGACAGCTTTCTCTACTCGTTATGGCTTGTTCGAATACCTCGTCATGTCATTCGGGTTGACAAATGCTCCGGCACACTTTACGTACCTGATGAATTCTGTATTCATGCCGGAATTGGACAAATTCGTCGTCGTGTTCATTGACGATATCCTGGTATATTCTCAGAATGAAGAAGAGCATGCTGCACATCTGAGAATTGTTTTAACTCGGTTACGTGACAACCAGCTTTATGCTAAGTTCAGCAAGTGCGAGTTCTGGTTGAACAAGATACCTTTTCTTGGTCATGTATTATCTGGCGATGGAATTTCGGTTGACCCTACTAAGGTGCAAGAAGTTCTTGAGTGGAAGGCACCTACTACGGTCACAGAAGTCCGAAGTTTTCTGGGTCTGGCTGGCTATTACCGTCGCTTTATCCCGGATTTCTCAAAGGTCGCCAAGCCCATGACTCGACTACTGCAAAAAGATGAGAAGTTTGTGTGGACTCCGAAGTGTGAAGAGGCTTTCCACACTTTGCGGACCTTACTAACCTCTGCTCCTGTATTGGCACAGCCTGACATCGAGAAGCCTTTTGATGTCTACTGCGATGCATGTGGCACCAGTTTGGGGTGTGTTCTTATGCAGGAGGCCGAGTAATTGCTTATGCTTCGCGTCAGCTTCGAAAGCATGAAGTCAACTATCCTACCCATGACTTAGAACTAGCCGCAGTTGTTCATGCCCTGAAGATTTGGAGACATTACTTGCTGGGTAATGTGTGCAACATCTATACTGACCATAAGAGCCTCAAGTACATCTTTACTCAACCTGAGTTGAACATGCGTCAACGACGATGGTTAGAATTGATCAAGGACTACAACCTTCAAGTGCATTACCATCCTGGTAAGGCAAATGTTGTTGCTGATGCCTTAAGCAGAAAGGCCCATTGCAATTCCTTAGTTAGTGAAGACTTTCATCTGGCACACCTCCTTCATCCGGTAGTACTCCACAATATCACAGTGGATTGCTCTCTTAGAAGTCGAATTATCGGACTCCAGAAGACGGATGTGGGTGTGTTTCATATCAAACGGAAAATGAAAGAGAAAGAGACCAAGCACTTTAAAGTCGATGACAAGGGGATTCTCTGGTTTAATGATAGGCTGGTGGTACCCAAAGATAAAGAACTTAGAAATCAAATTATGGATGAAGCCCATTCTTCAAAATTGTCCATCCATCCTGGTAGCAGTAAAATGTATCAAGATCTCAAGCTGTATTATTGGTGGACCAAGATGAAGAAAGAAATCGCAGCTTATGTGGCAAGGTGTGATAACTGTTGCAGAGTCAAGGCTATTCACATAAGGCCCGGACTATTGCAGCCACTATCTATTCCTGGCTGGAAGTGGGAAGAAATTAGTATGGATTTTATTGTTGGATTACCCACTACCAAAAAGGGTTGTGATTCCATCTGGGTTATCGTAGATCGTCTAACTAAATCTGCTCACTTTATTCCGGTCAAGTCTACCTATCATCCTCACAATTATGCTGAGATTTATTTTCAACAAGTGGTACGTCTCCATGGTGTACCCAAATCCATTGTTTCTGATAGAGGACCTCAGTTCACGGCTCGCTTTTGGGAGTGCTTACATCAGAATCTTGGCACTCATCTAATCCGCAGTTCTGCCTATCATCCGCAAACATCAGGACAGACTGAGCGTGTCAATCAAATTCTTGAAGACATGCTTAGAGCTTGTCTTATCTCTTGCAAAGGCTCTTGGGAAGACTGGTTACCTCTCGCTGAATTCTCTTATAACAATAGTTATCAAGAGAGTATAAAAATGGCTCCTTTTGAAGCTCTTTATGGCCGCAAGTGTAGAACTCCTTTGAACTGGGTGGAACCCGGAGAAAGAAGATTCTATGGTATTGATTTTGTAAAAGAAGCCGAAGAGCAAGTCCGGACTATACAGAAGAATATGACTGCCGCACAGGCTAGACAAAAGAGCTATGCTGACAAGAGGAGAAAACCTATTGAGTTTGAAGTAGGAGATCATGTTTATTTGAAGGTATCCCCCATGAAAGGAGTCAAGCGTTTTGGAATTAAAAGGAAGCTTGAGCCTCGATATGTTGGACCCTACCGCATTATCGAGAAAAGTGGAAGAGTAGCATATAAGCTCGATCTACCACGTGAGTTGGGAGCTATATTTCCGGTATTCCATGTGTCCTAGCTGAAGAAGTGTCTTCGTATTCCCGAGGAAAGAATAGCAGCAAGGAAAGTCAACTTGAAATCTGATCTTTCTTATGAGGAAAAGCCCGTGCAAGTTCTGGATACTCAAGAAAGAGTGACTCATACACGAGTGGTTAAGTTATACAAGGTAGTTTGGAGTAATCATAGTGAACGGGATGCAACCTGGGAGCGGGAAGATTATTTAAAGGAAAACTATCCGGCTTTCTATACTGATTGGTACGCTTTCCAAATCTCGGGACGAGATTTTTTTCTAAGGGGGGAGGGCTGTAACACCCTAGGTGTTTGGCTTCCACTAATTGCATGTCATTCATACACATGTGCATTTGCTATGTCATCATGTCATTATCTGTGAAACATACATATGCAACATTTTAAATTGTATGTGTTTCATGCTTGATTGCTTAGAATGGTAGTAGTGCAACATGTGAAACATTGTATTGAAACATACGTATGAATTGCTTGTTTTACTTTCTTTATCACATGTGATCAGTAGAAGTGGAATAACAACTTTGTAAAATGGTTGATTATGGTCTAATACACCTTAACTACATTTAGTTTACTTGTTGGAACATTGTTCATGTAGGTCAAAATGACAGTTTTGCCCTCAAGTGAAGGGTTGACTAGAATTGACCATAAGAGTCTCATTGTTTGACTGTTTAAAAAGTGCAATTTAGAGACTTTGCATGGCTGTGCACTCTTTACAAAAGTTGTAGCAAATTTATCAAGGAACAAAAGTTGTTTTATAGCCAAGTCATGAAAATGTGTGGAACATGGTCAAACATGGCCCACAAGTCAGAGATACATGCTGTTTTCAACACTTAGAAAAATATTCTAAGTCATAGTGTTTTCCAGTTGCATCAAGCCAACTCTAGCTTCATGTAATTTCGGATCCATGACTTTTTAGGTGTTGATCTTTGAAAAGAAAGTGTAGAGGGCAGATAGGTCCATAGTTTTGATGTTCAAATCTTCCACTAACTCGTCACGGTTTGGGAGCAAATGATCATTGAAATTGCTCTGTCAGTCACCTTCGACGATGACTGAATCGCGTTTTCAGAAGAACGATTCAGTGAACATGGCCGACCGGGTTCAGAAAACGCCGGACGCGTGTGCGCCGCGCGTCGACGGCCGGCTGACCGCGCTGGCCACGCGCCGTGCACCTCCTGGCGTCGCAGCCGCGTCTTGAGCACCCCGCGCGCCTGTCCGACGCACTCGCCTCCCCATTTCGTTTTCCTCTCCTCCCACAGAGCGCAGCAACGCACGAGCTCTGCGGTCCGCCATTGCCGACCAAGCATCGCCGCTGCCGTACGAGCTAACCACCGCGAAAACGTGTTGCCCCGTCCGCCTGCAGCCTCGCCGTGACCCCCTCCACCTCCTCCACCCTTCAGCCGGGTCGTTTGAGCCTCGGTAAGAGCGCATTTCCGTTTTTCCCCATCGCGGCCATGGCGGGAGCTCGCCGGAGTTGGCGCTCCACGCGGCCAGCTGCCCTCGCGCCGCTCCCATTCCTTCCTCGGCCGCGCGCTAGGTCATAGGAGCACCACTGAAGCTTGTAGGGTCACCGCTAGGAGCTGTGTCGTCGTCGGTCCACCGGAGCCGGCCGTGCCGTGGCCGTGCGCCGCCGTGTCAGTCGCCGACCCCGCTAGCCACCACCATAGCACCGATTGAGGTCACCAATAGATGCGCATGTTCAAGGCGAATGTCGTAGCGTAGATGGTCTCGCCGGAGGAGCCACCGGCGGCGAGCTACGCCACCGACCGACGCTCCTCCCCTGTTTCGCTCACTGCCGAGCGGGCCCTCCCTGTCAGCGTCGTGGTTCAGGCGGGAGTCCAGCTCGGGCCGCGCCGTAGTCTTGGGCCGCCGTTCTTGGGCTGGCCCGTGTAGGGCTGAGTGTTGTTTTCCCATTTTATTTCGTTTATTTATTCCACAGATTTATGTACATCTTGAAAAATATGTAGCTCCTAGTATATAGATCCAAATGCTATGGTTCTAATTTTGTTGGGTTCCTGGTCATGTCTAGTATTTAACAAAAATATTATATGGGCACTTGTTTTAGAAATTTTTGATGATTTAAATAGGACTTTGAAATGTGTTTTTAGGAGCATGCAAACTTGTTTGAATTTTATCTTGAGTTTCTGTGGTCCAAAAATTATGAAATTTTGTGGGTCCTCTATTTAGGTTTATTAGAAGCTCTGGTAAAAATTTCAGAGCTAGTGCATGTGTAGTTTTTAAGTTATAGAATTTCCTTTTATTAATAGGTGGATCTTGTGTGAATTTTCATAATTTTTCTATAGATCTAGTGAAGGTGAAATTTTATGGGTACTATTATTATGCTATAATGATGCTAGGAAAAATGTGAAATCTGTTGCTTGACACTTTTCATTAGGATTTCTTAATTATGCCATTTTAAGCTAGTATGCCTTATCATTTTTGTGTAGACTGTTATACTTACTCAATGGCTTTGAAATTTTTATAGTAGTCTATGTGAAGCATGAAATAGCTACTGTAATTTTTGTAGATTTTTCTGAACAGGTTTACTATATATTGCTTTAATCACCTAATTAACTAGATAAATTAGAAAAGGATATTAAAGAATTTATTTAGAAGTTAGCACTGTACTTTCTGATGTTGCTTAGGTATGAAAAACAAGTTGGTTAACTTGGTTTGATCAAATTAGGCTTTTGCACCATCATTAAATAATTAAGTTAGCAACCCTGTCATTGCGGGACAGATTCTAGGTCTACTGAAATTGGAGTTGGTCAACTTTAGAATCATGCTTTGATGTTTACAAATAAATTGTAGAGAATGTCATAAGCTTTCCAGAATGTCCTCCTGTACGTCATTGGAGTTATAGAACTCGGGTTATGATAGATTTAAGTTGCTACTTGTTGCATATGAAGCTTTAACTGTTATTTTAAGTATGTCTTTATTATCCTAAGTTCATGGTACTGTTCCTAGGTGTTAGGCCTTTAACTGAAGATGAGCATCTTTATCTTAGGTTATGCAAGCTAGGTAAGTTGCTCTTGTTATTTAAGTTAAGTTGGATACATGCTTAAAGTGATTTGAATAGAGCGAAGTACTCGGTAAACGAGTGTCCAGTAATACCTTCGTAAACACTTACTACGATCCATTCATCATGAGCATCATGTCATACCTTATGCATCCATGGTATTTATCTTTTGCATCGGCATGCAATAGGTGTACCGGAAGGAGTGACCCTGCTGGAATTCGAGGAACTGAACGAGCAGCAGCAGCCGACACCGGAAGTTCAGGAGGAGCAGCCTTCAGGAGAAGTGCCAGACGAGGTCGCTGTTGAGTGCCCTGACCACCGTCCTTGCAACTTTGTGAAAGGCAAGCCCCGGAGCATATTAAGCCTCCTATTTTCCGAACTGCAGTTACAGTATTGTTATTACATATATTGTTGCATTAAGTTTAGGTGTTGGATGCAAACACTTGCTGCATTGGTTACCATTCCTTGTCCAGATATTGTTACCATGAATCCTATATAGCTCAGGCTCGAGTAGTGCTTAGCCCTGCTTAAACGCGGTAGAAGTCGGGTGATTTCCTGTCACCTGCGAGATATAGGAAGATACATGTGGCACGGTTGGCTATATTTGCTATCGTGGAAAAGAACCAGTCTTAATTTGAAATGAAGACCGGACGGAGGCTTGCCGGTTTGCAGTGACTCCGTCTGTGTCAATTAAGGACTGGATCTTGGAGCCTTTCCTGTTCATGTTGAACGCATGCCTCTCTCTTAGTTGGCCGGCCCGATGACCGACCGCGAAGCCGAGTAGCTCACCTCAGGCCGGGAGTCGATAAGTATAAAGTGCGCCTCGGAAGGGAGCCGTAGGCGTGAGTCCAAGGGCAGGTGATTTAAAAGTCCTGGTCGTCCTGGCAGAAGGGTAATCCCTGAGAGTGCTGGCGCTGATCGAACCCGCGAATTTGGTTCCTGAGATGTCCCAAAGGTGACCCACGGCTACTCTTGCAAAGTATGCCAGGGTGAGGGTTAGGAATACCCCCTCAGCTGAGTTGTAATTCGATTCGAATCGCCGTCTCTCCCGGTTAGTGAGAACTTGACGGGCTTATCTCCAATGTAGATACACCTAATAACTTAATGGTTCGGAATTGATGATATGATGATGACAGCCTTATTATACCTGCTATGGTTAATACTGTTTGCTCCTAATAAGTGAGTGCTCTAGTACAGGTGCTAATCTAGCAGACAGGTAAATAATGATAAGCTTGATGCTTAGTTGAAATTGGTTACTATAATCTTAAGCTCTTTTATGCAACTGTGTCAAGCTAGCCCACCTGAAAAGCCTTGCATGATCCTTGGTGTCTTTTATTCTGATTTTTGTCGGGTAAGTCTAGCTGAGTACCTTCTCGTACTCAGGGTTTATTTCCCACCTGTTGCAGATGACCAGTTCTACCTTGGTTGCTGCAAGTACTGCCTTCTCCCTGCTGGGGATGAAGACTAGACCGTTGGGCGCGGTTTCTACTAGTTCTCGTACCTGATAATGCTTTTGTGGGACATGACTCTGATCTTGGCAATGTATTTGAAAACTATGATGTTGTACTAAACTATGTTGCTTCCGCGCACTCAAACTGGGTTTGTAATATTCTATTTCAACTCTGATGGATGTAATCCGAATGCTACTTATGAAATGTTGTAACAGATGATGTGTTGTGTTGAATCATTACGATCTTGGTTTGTATGTCGAGAGTTGATTGAAATCCTTCGTGATTTCCGGACTACCGGGATTATGGGAGCTTAAGTACAGGAATTTGATCGCTTCGGTGATTCTTTTTGTACTTACGTTCTTATGATTTGGTCGGTTCTGTTACACAGTGCTTCACCACATCCTCACTAGCGACGAAGATCTTATCCCAAATATAACGGCTGATGGAGAACTTGGTGAACTCATCTCTAAAGCAATCAAGGACAACCCGTGAATCCTCACGGAGATTAGTAGAGTCGCCTATCTTGGGATACAAGATCTGACGGAGGATGTTGTTTAGCACATAGTAGTAGGGCTTCAACCAAATGGTCTACCCATCAGCACGATGACCATCCGAATACATATACTGATATTCATCCATGGCAAGAGCGGAAATGTCAGTAATGGCAGTGGAGGTGCGATCCCTGCGGTCCAAGCCAAGAAGGCGAGAGAAGGTAATGAAATCAACCTTTTAGTGTTTGCCTTCAGTGGTCCAATGAATGAAATGAGTCTTCGCCCAGGTGTCCAAGTGATAGGAGGCGTAGAACTGACAGATAATCTCATTGTCCATCAATGGCTGCAACCCCAGCCTCCTCAAGTCATGGAGCAGCTATTACATATCCAGTCCAGGTAGCTTGCTAAGCTCAAAGGTGTCAATAGCCTTCATCTGAATCATCAGAGCCTCTTGCTTGTTGATGAAGCGAAGATACATGAAGTGATGGTAGAAATCAAAATTAAATGGCACCCAGAACCGGTACTAAATTCTTAGATCCTTGGGCTGATCATAAAGGTGTTGGGCACGATGATGAAAAACCTCGGCCACATGTCGACGATAATCAACCTACAGATGAGGGGTATAACCTCCAGCTAGATTGGGAGTGTGCTGCGGTTCCTGGATAGTAGGAGTGGGACCATCGAACTGAATCAAGCGACTGATCCCAAAGTAACCCGGAGCTGAAGGTGTCATGGTGCACTCATCATCAGCAATGGTCCATAGTTCTTGATCAAGAGCTTCTTCAGCAGGATTGATGGTGGGAACATCACCAAGACCGGGAACAAACTCCTGAGCAGCGGCACCAATGGGTGGAGCTTGGGCTTGAGCACGAGCAGCATGAGCACGAGCCCCATGACCATAGCGGCATCACGAGAGAGTGACGCCTTGGTGTGTCCAGTCAGCCGAGAGGGTGCGGTGGGATCTTGGGTCCATTTGGAACGCTTCTCGCTATGTTGGGGAGGAGAGGCATCACCACTAGAGGCCATCGCTATGGGAAAACAAAGAGAAACTAAGAATCAAGGCAAAAGAAAGTTGAACAAGAGCTTTAGGATGGAGAAACATGGATGGAGTAGCGACCAAAGGGTCGGGAGTTTTGGCCCTGTAGTTGGGACTTCCGACGGTCGGGAGTTCCAACCCTAGAGCTAGGACTTCCGACGGGTGGGAGTTTTGGCCCTGGAGCCAGGACTTCCAGCGCACTTTGGTGGCCAATCCATACATGGGGCTCCAAATCTACGCAACCATTCACACAAGGAAGGTAGAGGATGAGAGAGGGAGGAAGAAAAGAGATGAAAACAAAGGTACATTGAAATTAGGGTTTAGGATAGCCATGGAAGTTGTACCTTGAGAAAGAGAAGAGAATGAAGAAACGTCAAAAACTACAATGAGCATGATGTCCTTGAATCAAATCCACAGGCAGATCGACGACAACCATGCACCATCTTAATGGCCACACGACGACGAGGAGAGGTGAGGAGGAGCAGAGGGAGGGGGGAGGGGGCGTGAGGGGGCGATGGGCAGTGCTCGGCACAGGGGCGGTGCAATGGCAGCATGAGTGCGGGCGGTGGCATAGGGGAGAGAGATCGGTGCAGGGTGGGGGATCGGGCGTGGTAAAATAAAGAACCCTAGGTCAAACGGGCATGGTTAAAGAGTCGTCCACTTAGATCTACGTTGGGATATCTGGCCTGAGCCAGGACTTTCAGCAGTCGGAAGTCCAACTAGGGGCCAGGACATCCAGCTGTCGAAACTTCTGATGGACGTCGAGACTTCCGACACAGGAAACTTCAGAAACGTCCTACCTCGAGCTCACCATGCCATATGTGGCAAAAATGTGATGGACACATCATTTTCACATGTGACTAGGTTTCAAACATTCGACAAAGCAATAGTCACATATGAAAACTATAAATTAGATTTTGAAAGTGTCACACAATATTTTCACAATTCTTTTCTCCTAGCTAGTTCAAACAAAGCATATGAAAGACATCAAGCCATATTACGAGAATCAATGATATTTAGTTCACTCCTTAAAGCACAAAATATTGACTCATTTAGGGGCTTTGTGAAGATATCGGCTAGTTGCTTTTCGGTGCTCATATGATGAATTGCGATATCTCCTTTGGCTTCGTGGTCTCTCAAAAAGTGATGCCGGATGTCTATGTGCTTTGTTCAAGAGTGGTTAACAGGATTGTTTGTGAACTTAATGGCACTCTCATTGTCACACAAAAGGGGAATCTTGGTTAGCTCACAACCAAAGTCTTTGAGAGTTTGCTTCATTCAAAGTAGTTGGGCACAACATGCACTAGCCGCCACATACTCGGCTTCGGCGGTGGACAAAGCAACGGAGTTTTGCTTCTTAGAGCTCGAAGACACCAAAGACCTACCAATAAATTGACAAGTCCCGGTGGTACTCTTTCGGTTTTGCTTTACAACTGGCATAATCCGAATCAAAAAAGCCAAGTATATTGAAAGTGGAACATTTAGGATACCACAAGCCAAGATTAGGAGTGTGCACTAAATATCAAAAAAATTCTCTTAATGGCCATCAAATGACATTCTTTTGGATTAGCTTGAAATCTTTCACACATGCACACACTAAGCATAATATCGGGCCTAGATGCACAGAGGTAAAGGAGGGATCCAATCATGGAGCGATATACCTTTTGATCGACGTCCTTTCCTCCTTGATCAAGGTTAAGATGTCCATTGGTTGGCATAGGTGTCTTGGTGGGCTTGGCTTTGTCCATGTCAAACTTCTTCAACATGTTGTTGGTATACTTGGTTTGACTTATGAACGTGCCATCCTTGAGTTGCTTGATTTGAAATCTAAGAAAGAACTTCAACTCTCCCATCATGAACATCTCGAACCTATTTGTCATAATCCTACTGAATTCCTCACAAAAAACCAGATTAGTACTACCAAATATTATGTCATCGACATATATTTGGCAAACAAAGATATCATTATTGACTTTGTGAGTAAATAAAGTAACATATGTCTTTCCTATCTCAAACCCTTGTTTGAGTAGGAAATCCTTCAAGCAATCATACCAAGCTCTAGGGGCTTGTTTGAGCCAATAGAACGCCTTGTCGAGTTTGTAGACGTGGTTGGGATACTTGGGGTCTTCAAAGCCCGGTGGTTGCTCTACATACACCAACTCGGATAGGGGGCCATTGAGAAATGCACTTTTCATGTCCATTTGATATAGCTTGAAATCATGATGAGCGGTGTAGGCAAGTAGAATACGAATTGATTCTAGCCTAGCCACCAGTGCATAGGTCTCCCCAAACTCCAAGCCTTCAATTTGAGTGAATCCTTGAGCCACCAACCTTGCCTTGTTCCTTGTCACCACGCCATGCTCATCTTGCTTGTTGTGGAAGACCCACTTGGTTCCAATCACATTTTTGCTTGGGCCTTTCCACTAAGGACCAGACTTCATTCCAAGTGAAGTTGTTCAACTCCTCTTGCATGGCTATCATCCAATCCAGATCATCAAGTGCCTCTTCCACCCTATGAGGTTCCAAAGGAGAAACAAACGAGCAATGTTCACAAAAACTTGCTAAATGAGAACATGTCGTTACCCCTCATCGGATGCTCCCCAATATGTTATCAACATGATGACCCCATTGAATGGATTGATGCACTCTAGGATGTGGCACTTGAGTTGATCTTTGGATGGGGCCATCATCTTCATCATCATGGTCATGATCGATTGGAGGGTTGTCTTCACTTCTTTCTTCATTGTTGAGTTGAGGTTGAGCCTGCTTATTGTTGACACCATCTTCATGAGAATGACCTTGTGTTTCATTTGATCTCCCATCTTGATCATTTCTTGTTGCAGAAGCTTCACCATGTTCATTGGATGAAACATGATGAGCGGTTGGATCAAGATCAACATGCACAATATTGTCATCATCTTCATCTTTGATGGGCTTTACTTCACCAATTGCAAGCTTCTTGATGGCTTTATATGGAGCTTCTTCATTACCTACAATTTCAACATTGACTTGCTCCATTTGAGAGCCGTCGGTTTCATCAAAAGTCACGTCTACCACGATTTTAATCAAACCGGTGGTTTTATTAAAAACACGATATCCATGTTCATTAGTACAATAACCAAGCATGAAACCTTCATCAACCTTTGGTGCAAACTTTGAGCTTTTAGATTTCTTGTTAAATATGAAACACTTGGATCCAAAAAACTCTAAAGTAGTGCACCTTAGGCTTTTTACCGGTTAGAAGTTCGTAGGTGGTCTTGTCCCTTTTCTTGTAAAGATATAAGCGGTTGATAGCATGACATGCCGTGCTAACCGCTTTGGCCCAATAGTTGGTTGGAGTCTTGTATTCATCCAACATTGCTCTTGCGGCTTCCATGAGTGTTCGGTTCTTCCTCTCCACAACACCATTTTGTTGTGGAGTATATGGAACCGAAAACTCATGCTTGATTCCTTCTTCATCAAGGAACTCCTCAATGTTGGTGTTCTTGAACTCCATCCCATTGTCACTTCTAACTCTCTTGATCTTGACATCAAACTCATTTTGGGCTCTTTTTGCAAACTTCTTGAAGATGCCATGTACTTCACTCTTGTCACGCAAAAAGAATACCCAAGTGAAATGAGAATAATCATCAACAATTACGAAACCATATTTGTTACCACCAAGGCTTATATAAGCGACGGGTCCAAATATGTCCATGTGAAGCAATTCCAAAGTCCTTTCGGTTGTCACAACATTCTTGATGGGATGTTTAGCTCCAACTTGCTTTCCCGCTTGTCATGCTCTACAAATCCTATCTTTCTCAAAAGAAACATTTGTTAGTCCAAGGATGTGTTTGCCTTTTTGAAGTTTAGCCAAGTTCCTCATCCCAACATGGGCAAGTTAGCGATGCCATAACCAACCCATGCTAGATTTTGCCATTAAACAAGTCTCAGGATTTACTCTATTTGATGTGAAATCAACTAGATAGAGTTTCCCTTTTAAATGACCCATAAATGCAATAGAGGAATCCTACCTTTTATAGACTTCCACACCCTTATCCGTAAAGAGATGATTGTAGCCCATCTCACAAAGTTGTGAAATAGATAATAAATTGTATCTCAACGAATTCACAAGTAAAACATTAGAAATGGAATTATCATATGAGATAGCAATTTTACCCAAACCGAGAATAACTCCTTTTCCATTGTCACCAAACACAATGTTCCCACTTTGGTCATGACTAGGATGGAATGATGTGAACATGTCTTTCTCTCTGGTCATATGATTGGTGCAACCACTATCCACCACCCAATTTGTTCCACCGGAGGAATATTCCTACAAAGACAAATCAAGCATTTGTTTTAGGTACCTAAATGGATTTGGGTCCTAGGGGGTTAGTCACATAAAACTTGGGCACCCAAACACTCCTCATAATATCCTTCCTATTTTGGGCACCAACATACTTGACTACAATCTTGCCATCCTTGCCCCAACAACACATATAGTCACTAGCATAGCACCGTGGAAGTGGTGCTTGTGGCTTGGGGGCCTCAGATTGCTTCATCTTGATTGTCTTATCACTTGTAGGTTGGATCTTGGGAATGTAGACCTTGTTGTAGGCATTGCATATAAGCTCATCAAGAGCAACGCCCTTGTCGAACTTCACACAAGGCACACCATTGATCATGTTACTTCCATTGGCCTTTCCATCATACCTATTGTAGCCAATGCCTTCCTTGATTGATGGGTGCCTTGATGACTTGTATATAGTCTTGTTGGATTGCTCTTGACACTTGCACCCATTCTTCAAGATCATCTTCAACCTATGAATCTCCTTGTCTTTCTTCTCTAGCTCAACAATGTTAGTTGCATATGCATTTGCATCAACTTTATAGCATCTTTTACAACCATTACTAGTGGAGACATTAGAGTCTTTGGTTGCCTTAGGAGAAGTTGAAGTGCTAGCCCAAAGAGTACTATAGTTTTGCTCAAGATTTTGGTATTTTTCTTTCAAGCTTGTGAGGCTTTCTTGAGCTATACTCTTCTCACTCTTGAGGCTAGCCACTAGATCATTAACCGAGGAATGTTCCTTAGTCAATTTCCCAATTGAGTCATTGGCTAAAGACAATTCAACGGTTAACTTTTCAACCTTCATCTTTTCCTCGGCGATAGATGCTTCAAGTGCAAGGTTCTTCTCTCCCTCTTGAGTGATTATGTCTCCTTGCATCTCCAAGTATCTATCCCTCTTCAATAATTTCTTCATTAGTGTTTTTATTTTAGTGTAGGCATTTTACCAAATTTCTTTATCATGATTGTTTCAAGTTCATTAATGTTCTCATCACAACTATCATACTCATCACTAGAGGGATCGGATGAGACATGTACCTTCTCCCCCTTAGCCATGAGGTAAGTTGAAGTGTAGTAGTCGTTGTCGATGAGGTTGGAGAAGAGCCTTGGTGATGAAGATAAGTTGGGGAAGAGTTTTGGTGGTGAAGTCGAGTCGGGGAAGATCATGGTCGATGACGAAGAGTGGTTGATGGCGATGTTTGCGGCTCCCTTCTTCTTCTCAACAACACTTGAGTCACTATCATTTGACTCCCACTCTTCACCAAGATGAGCTTCACCTCTCCTCTTGCCTTTGTTCTTCTTGTCTTCATCCTTGTCATACTTGTGCTTCTTCTTCTCATTAGGACAATCAGCTATGAAGTGACTGGTTTGACCACAACCATAGCAAAACCTCTTCTTGTTCCTTCTCTTCCATCACCGTAAGTCTTTCAATTGTTCTTCTTCTTTATGAACTTTCTAAAGTTTCTAATGATGAGTGCAACTTCTTCATCGGACTCTTCTTCTTCACTTGAGGAATCATCCTTCACTTTCTTTTTCTTCTCTTGACTAGAAGATTTGCCTTTATGAGCTTGAGTTGCCTTTAGGGCTGCACTCTTGTTGTATCCCATTGCATCAGGATTTTGATTGTGAGCATTGATTGCATCTTCATCTAGACACTCATGATGCTTGAGCTTTGAAAGAACTTCTTGGGGTGTCATCCCATCATAACCGGGTCTTTCCATGATCACAGACGCTAGCATGTTGTTCTTGGCTCTATAGGTTCTCAACATCTTTCTAGCAACCTTGTTATCATCCCATTTAGTGCTTCCAAGAGCTCTTATGCGGTTGACCAATGCCATAAGCCTATCAAACATGGATTGTGTTGTTTCATTTTGCAAGAACACAAGCAATGCTATGGCTTGTGCATTTTGATGGAGATTGTGCACTTCTTCCGGAGTTATCTCTCTATCTTCATCGGTAGGAATCATCACACCAACATCCTCAACTTCCCAAAGTCTTGCGGCAATGAGATGCATCTTTATCTTGTAGGACCAATTGGTGTATCTTGTTCCATCAAAGTGAGGTGGCTTGCCAATATTGATGAAAGGAGTATGTAGAGGTGAACCTTTGATGAGTTGTCCATAGTCGAAGTTCATGTTTGAATATATTCCCTTTCCATGAGCATGCTCACCGGTTCCAATATCACTAGCGGCGTCTTTGTTTGCTTCATTCTTGCCACTTGTTCCATCATTCTTGCTGATAAATTGCATCATCAACCTTCTTGCTCAATTCTTCCTTCATCTTGCTCATCTCATCTTGCATCTTTTTCATCTCATCTTGGAAGAACTTGACTTGAGTAGCCATCAACTCTTCAGCTATCTTTTTGGCCATCTCTGCAGCATCGGCTTGTATCTTCTTAGACTCTGACATTGTTTCTTCTCATGCAGTGAAGCGCTAAAAGAAGACCTTGCTTCGATACCAATTGAAAGGACCTAAACAATGCCTAGAGGGGGGGAGTGAATAGACATATCTAAAATTTTTTTGCGTAATCTCAAAGTCAAATGTCAGTGACAGTCGGAAAGTCCCGACAAGTTCTGATGCAAACAGCCAGAAGTTCCAGCACCAACGAGAATTGCACTACAAGTGCTAAAACAAGCTTTGAGTGAAAGATATCTTACAACCCCACTCCCTAGTGGTAAGGTGAAGTATTGGGGTTGCTTATTTGACGCCAGAAGGTCACCACTTCGTAGATTGAGTCCAAACCCTAAGAGGAGAGTTGGGGAGGAAGACAAACAAACAAGAACAAATATGATAGCATAAATCACAACAACAACAAGCACGCGGGACACAAAAAATTATCCTGAGGTTTGGTAACCCCACAAAGGAGCTCATACGTCCTCGTTGTTGAGGTGACCACTAAGGTCAAAGTCTCTTCCACCTCCTTGCCTCTCTCAAAGCAACCACAAATGTTACTTGAGCTTTCCACTAAGAAATCAAGGGTAATACAAACTTCCCAAGGCTCTTCCACAAGATGAAAGCTCTTGGCCGACGCCTAGCCGGCAAGGGTTCCAAGAACCCAAGAGTAATAGATGCAAATCCAACTGGCTTGATGAAGAAATCAAGTGCTCAAGCTTGACAAAGTGATTCTCTCACTCAATCCACTCTCCTTTCACTCAAAACCCTATGGGAATTGAAGATTGGAGCAAAGGGGAGAGGAGAAGGGTGCCTTGAATGCTTGGGAGCTGTTTTGGACGAAGGTTGGTGAGCAATGAATGAGTGGTCATAGTTAGAAGAGAGGAGAGAGCGATTTATACTCATAGGCAAATCCAACCATTCATATGTGAGTCAGAAGTTCCAACACAGGTCGTCGGAACTTTCAACCCTTCTACAAAACACTGTTCAAGATGCAGTCAAAGATGGTCAACACAACCAGAGTCGGAACTCCCGGTGGAATTCCAGAACTTCCGGCAGTTGGGACTTCCAACTTATGTTGGGACTCCTAACGCATAGCCGAGCTAGGGGGCTAAGTCCCAGGGCATCGGAACTTCTGGCGAGAGTCGGGACTTCCGGCACCTGGAACTCCTGACTCCCGTCGGGACTTCCGACGGACGAAGGTGCACAGGAGGGCTGGCGGCTAAGTCAGCAAGCGTCGGGACTTCTGGCACTGAATGTCGAGACTTCTGACTACCGGAACTCCTAGCTCACGCCAGGACTTCTGGCTACAAAAAGTCCATAAACTATATCTAAGTTTTCATGAGGTGATTTTGTGTCTCTCTTTAGATTTTATTTTTATGCTTGAGCACTCTATCTTCCTCAGACCACCCAAACTGGCATCCTTCGTTATAGTACGGCATACCTAATCCCAAAACAGAATAAAAATGCTTTGAAGAATTGAGGGATACCATTTCATCTTAAATCAACTCTTTGAAACTTTCAAGGGACTAAAGCTGCAATATACCTCATTAAGATCTCATTAGTCCCTAATTTGGATGTTATCAATACACCAAAACCCACATAGGGGGCAAATGCACTTTCAATCGGGAGAGAGAATGAAAGTGCGAGAAAACAAAGAAGACAGGAAAGTCACGGCAAGAGCACGTAGAAAAGTGAAGACGGGTAGATGGAAGATGGGCCCCATAAATAATTGCACCTATCGGATCGTTCACTCAATTGAAAACGAGTGAACGCTCGTCAAAATGGAATTGGGATGTTACTGGTGCATGCTTTCATGGAAGCAAACCGCTAAGCACAAATTGATTAACACTCAAAAACTAGAGTCTATGGTTTCAACAAGCACTAGCATAAGTGGCCGACCTGGATATTTTGATTTATTAACTAACATATGCCACTTTGTGAGAGAGAAAATACTTTATGTAGTTCTTGTTTAGTCTAAGCAGTTGTGTTTATCAATAACCCTTAAATTCCCGTGGTGCTCATATTCCTATGGTGCAAACACCAAATCTTCCAGAATTGCTATGTTTTAGATTCCCCTATGAAAGGTCCTAAATGGCTAGAGGGGAGTGAATTGCCTAATTAAAAATTCTAAAAAGCACTATAGCAAAGTTGGTTATACAACAATAAGGCGATAAAGTAATTTTGCTCTAGCTCTACTTAAAAATGCAAGCCACCTACCGAATACTAGTTGCCATAATCTCTATATCAATAAATCAAGCTACGTCACTACTAAACAATCTAGAGAGCTAGCTAAGTGACTAGATACAACTAACTACAACTAAACTATCAATCTACACAACAAACTACACAAGGCAAGCTAGTGTAATACAAGTGAGAGAGTGATATACCGAGCCAGCAAGTGTCCAATAAGAATATCAAGAGACAAATTGACACAAGAGTTATACCTGAGGTTAAATTGCTTGCCGACAATCTACGTCCTCATTGTGATGACACACTCACTTGGTGGCTTATGCGCTAATAGGCATCACATGCCTAGCCCTACACAAGGGCACTATAAGAACCAGTACAAGAGAGGGTACACAAGTCATGAGCAATTTACTAAAGTTGCCTCTCGTGATCTCCCGCGGGGAATATGCACAAGAACCCCTCACAATCAATCAATCGGAGCCGAAAACAATCACCACCTTCCGCTTTATGATCCTCCAAGCTCTGGGCCTGCTAGGTGACGGCAATCACCAAGAGTAACAAGATTTCCATTAGCCCAAATTGCCCAACTTGTGCCACAAGATGCTAGACCACTAAGCAATGCACTAGAGGTTCTTCAATCTCACTCCCAAGGGATGAATCAAGGATGCAAGGTGAGTGGAGTGTGTTCTTTTGTGCTCACAAGGTTTTCTTAGATGTTCGCAGTGCTTGGAGCAAAGAATTCATGGAGAGTCTTGCCAGCCATAGCTCCTGAAACTGGTGTTGAGCTTCCTCTTGGTTGGTTTGATTGAGAAGTTGATGCTTCTCCGGTCTTGCTCTTCCTGATGAGAGATTCTGGATTTTCATTGAAATTTGTAGGAAGGCTAAAATCGGACATGCATTACCCTGTGTAAGATATATGACAAATGAAAACAAGGATAAGCCTACTAGAGCAGTGGTGAATAGTTTTGATACATCAACAAGTATAGTACTATAGTTTAATCAATTCTTTACTTGCCTTGTGCCCTCCTCAGCAACGGCGCCAGAAAATGCTTGTTGGTATTTGTGAGTGCAAATAAGAAATTAAGAATTCTGCAAGCGCACAGATTACCATTGTAGCATTTCACTGGAAGTATTTCAGGTATCGTTATTTATAGTTTTACCACTAGGAGGGACGGTGGCAATAAAGAGATTGATAAACTTTATACTTGTGATGGATCAAGCAACTAATCACTTACTCTAAACAGGGGTAAGCCAAAAGATAGATGTATATGATAAGTTTAACATTCATATAGAGACTCCAAAAGATAGCAATAACTAGTCTAAGTTATAAACAAGTAAGATAAATTCCTAAGTCATTCTTAATTACAAGTCATAGCATGCTATCATCTTTATATACTTAGCAATAGCAAAAGATTAACTTTATACTTATACATAAGGGACATCTCTCAAGAGGGGCATAGAAAAATATACTTCCTCCATCCTTGGAGTCGGTTTCATTGTGGATAAGACTATATTACTGACATAACATGGCCTACATGATCTATTTTCTAGATAAATCAACCTGCATACAAATATTCACCAAGACTTATGGAATTTATTAGTTTAAAACCTCTACCCTATATTTGGTGATTGATTTTAAGGATAAGTGCAGGTGAAATTGATGGTTTATTCTTGTGGTAGAGACCATCAACACCATTGACATCATATATATTGATCATATAAATAACAAAGAAATCAAATGGAGTTGTAGCAATATATCCTGAGATGGGACCAACGCCGAAGGCACTGACAACATCGCTCCCGCTAGGTGAGATAGTGAGCTTACTGATGTTGTGAACCATAGTCGATGCAGACGGAGGTACGTAACTAAGTCCCGCGAACAACCACTAGGAAGAAGATGTACTTGTATTGAAGAAGTTGAGGTAGTTATCTCTTTCATCGCGTACTTGATCGCCCGGAACAGGAGGGCACCATACGCCAGGAGCATGGAGCGAGCGAGCAGTCATGCAAACATGTGCTCTCCAAAAACTTGATCACTTGTACACACTCGAGCAAATGTCGTAGACAGACAACGGTTTTGGAGGCATGCTCTCCCAAGGACTATGCGCACATGAGCTAGGATGGGAAAACTGGACACTAGCTTCAACAAAAGAAACGGTGGTGCGCTAGGTGTGTTGCTCGTGCATGAGGCCGATGGTGAGCACTCCGTTTTATAGATGCTGGGGGTGGAAGACAAAGAGTAGAGAATGAACCTCAGCATCATGAAGTGCTCCTTAGGTAGACAAGTACCAGCCATAACCACAGAAGTTACTAGTAACCGCACTCATAACAACAGGACTTACTAGTAACCATCGTCATAACCGTAGGGGTTACTAGTAACCGCAACCATAACCATGACTGTTACATGTTCAGCCACCAACCACAATCAATTCAGCCCAAGTGGCAAAACCAGCCCCTTGGACCATGTTGTGGCAGCTCGTCATGGACATGTGACACACATTTCACCTCTCTCAACTTCAGAACAGGTGCACAAAACAATCACCTATTTTAGTTAAATCAACATTTAGTCAGATCCCATGTGGGACTAAGACTTTATCGTAACATTTGATCTAGGTCTTAGGATTTATTTGACTTTAGTTGAATAAAATTAGAGCAAGCCCAGTTAAGATCTAACAGCATGCATGGTGATGGTGTAGAGTTCTCGGTATTTGTAGTAGTTGGCGTCATCGTTGGGGTGGTAAGTAAGCACTTGTGTTCAATTCTCTCCTTGCTGGCTTGATCAGCAGGTGGAGGGGCATGCTTCAGGGCCATCTCTGTAATTTTAAAGGCCCTAGGGCAAACATGATCACAAGGCCCATTAAACTAATTTTAATATGACGATTGAAGTATATAGTATGAAAAAAATAACTTACAACATATGTTTAGTTTGTAAAAGATAATGGTTGTACAACCAAAGAACTATAATAACAGTAAAATAATTATTACGATTATTTCAAATAAAACAATAACGCTTCAATACTTTGTAAAAAATCAGTTTTGGGCATTTCTTGATTCAAAATCTTCAAGAACTGTTGTGAGATCAATTTCAAAATATCCACCTCAATGTTGCCCATATCCAAGCCATTCAATGGCCAGCCAGACGCCCACGGTCCTGCTTCTCACACTCGCACGTCCGCAGTGGGTGGCGGGCGACAGCGTTGGGCACTCCACACTGAGCTGACTGGACGAGAAGACGATCCGGAGATTGATCGAAGTGTGATGTATCGACAAACTATATCGATCGAAAATAGGAAAAGACACTGGCCTAATATATGAATCTTAAAACATTTTATTATAATGCATATATATATCTACTATATACATATATACTCATCCCCCCCTAGCGGCTTGGGCCCTCAATGGTCGCACCTCTTGCCCACCCCTAGAGACGGCCCTGGCGTGCTTCTTTCATTAAGTAGTCACCCATAGCTACCTGGAAGCTTTGGCGGGTGAGAGCGGACCAGCCCACCATCCCAATTTTATTCAACTAAATTGTTGATATGTTGGCAATTCTAGTTCCTCCATTATAAATTTTTGAAAACGGTGTGTGTGGGTGTTAAGATAAATGGTGATGTTGGAGACTTCTTTCCCACACACAAAATGGTTTAGGCATGTTAATCCACTTTTTTCAATTTTATACAACTTAATTGCTAATACATTGGCAATTTGAATTACTAATTTGTGGGTGGGAGTGGTTCCGGATTTAGTAGATGAGGGTCTACCTATCTTACAATATGCTGATGACAAATTATTTTTTGTGGATCATGATCTTGAACATACAAAATATATCAAACTCCTTTTATATGCTTTTGAATAATTGTCGTGACTCAAAATCAATTTATGTGCTCCTAGAGGATGATCGAGACAAATACAACAAAAAAGACATCCAATTACGACCAATATAGATGGAATCAAAGTCATTCAGCAATATGCTAATTAGTGTATCTAATATCTAGACCCAAAATGTCATCAAAATACCTATGGATAAGAACAATTGAACTTAATCGATGCTAAGGGATTTGTCAGAAAAACAAAATCAATGATATGGTTTACAGTTACCTTTCTCAAGATTAAATACTCAACCTGAATAATGTATCTTTATGGGTGTCCGGTACCTTTCAACTAAGGCCTTATTTAAATCCAGGGTGTAAAGTTTTGGGATATCACATCGAGTGTCATATGAGGGTGTCACATAGGGTGTTCGGATACTAATAAAAAAACAAAATACAGAATCCGTCAGTAATCCGCGAGACGAATTTATTAAGCCTAATTAATCCGGCATTAGCACATGTGTTACTGTAGCACCACATTGTCAAATCATGGACTAATTAGGCTTAAAAGATTTGTCTCGTAAAATAGTCGCAAACTGTGCAATTAGTTATTTTTTTAGTCTATATTTAATACCTTATGCATGTGTCCGAACATTCGATAGGATAGTGAGTAAACTTTAGGGGATGAAATAATCAAGGCCAAATTTTGTGGGCTGTCGGACGAATCTACCGGTATATTTATGCGAACGTAACAAGTGTGCTATTCTACTAATACGTCAACGGCTGGACGAACTCAAAAATGTACGTAGGGATGATCGGCGAAGATCCTACGTATAAAATGTCACACGTCCTAGTCGCGTCATCTCTTATTGCAGATGACATGCACTTCTCGCACAAGTCAAACAGCCCGCCGTGTGAACGTCACGTGCGGCTGTTGCGCACCCCAAAACACGATCTGTTAGGCTGTTACAACGAACCTGCCTGACAAATGAGAAATCATGGGCGCGTGTGCCCGCTGCTGCTGCCGCGAACCTGAACGCAATACACAGTCAGAAACAAACGGCCGCCGGCTGGCAGTCAAGCCAATACGTAAGCACCAGCACGCCTGGAGCCGTGGAGCGACCACTCCGACACGTATAAACATACAGCGACACCCCTTCCAGGAGACGCAGAAGCAGCAGAGCAGACGCAAAGCTAGAAACAGAGCAAGGCAGTATAGCAGAGAGCTAGCAAGTGACCGGCGGAGTTGCAGCAGCAGAACGCCAGCGACAGAGAGCGACCAGGCCGGCAAGATGGTGCAGCAAGCTGCGAAGGAGGTGATCCCGCTGATGACGCCTTACAAGATCGGGCCAATTCTAGCTCTGCCACCGGGTGGTCCTCACGCCGCTGACGAGGTGCCGCTCCTACGGCAACGTGCCGCAGCCGCACTCCGCCGTGTACTACCGAAGGACTGAAAACGGCGACCAGAGAGGAGTGGACGAGAGCCGTAAAATTTCTCACGAAACTTTTCGACCAATGTATTAAAATCACCGCCAAACGTGCGAAGCAAACTCCGCGATGTCCACGACCCAAAAGAGTGGGTATATGTTCCTAACAAACACAGTGGGACACCACAAAGCAATCCGAGCAAGAACACACCGAATCGAGGAGCTGAAAATAGGATGCCCAACTATTGAGAAGAAGCGGGTTTCTGAATCTAAAATACCCAAGCCAACTGGTGACGAGAGTACTCAGATAGATGCCTCGAAACGGTAGAAAGCCAACACAAAAAATCAGAACTCGAATCGGAGACCAAATGCGCAAACCACAGGCAAAACACAAGGTCTGGAAATTCAGGCAGGAAATTCGAGCAACTGGAACTGGAAATTGGACCGGCAATTCTCACAGAAAACAGAGATACGGAAGCTGGCACCGGACACGACACCGCCTCGAGCGGACGGTGCACCGTCCTGAGACCCGACGGTGTACACCGAGCGTGCTGAAAAGAGCCGGCCTGGGCTGAGTGCGCTCGGCGCTTGCTGCGCTAGGGATCCGGGGACGAGCGGTGGGGCTGCTCACCGCAGAGAGGAACCAGCGGGGTCTGCACCGCTCAGTCCCAGACCAACACCGATGAACAGGATGAAGTAGCGCCTCTGCTACGTACAAGAGAGACAGAGGCGCGACGAGCTGCTATATCTGCGTGGCTGTGTGCCGGTCATCTCCAACCAAGGTCAGTGCACCGGTTTCCTGAGTGAAGGACACAGCTGCAGGTGCCACTCAATCGATTCCCTCTCAGGACTGACACAACAGAGAAGAAGGAAGCAACGCACTCAAGAACAGAGAGCCGACGCTCGACGAACAGAAAAAAGGCGACAAAAATTCGATGAAATTCGACTCAAAACTCCAAGATTCGTTCCCAAAATTTGCACAGACGCAATTAAACAAGGAACGAAACTATTTCCCAAAAATCATAGCCTGGGATTGAACCAAACTTCGAGAAATTGAGATCGAACCCAAAAACGAAAAAGGAAAAAAATTAAAACACAGTGAACAAAAAATCGCAGCTTCAACTGAGGAATCCCGGATGACAGGTGGAGGATTCGGGCCTCCATTCCCAGCTCAAAACTTAGGTTTGAGTACACAAATTTGAAATTTATGGTCCTCTCTCAACAATACTAAGGGGAGCGAAAAACCTAGGGCAAGGAGAAAATGAAAATGAGAAGAGATAAGGGTGATAGGACACCATCGTTCTATTTAACAGGTCTATTACACAATTCTAATTTTATCCCTAGATATTTTTAAGCTGAACCACTGATTTGATGGCGTAATGGTCCAACTCTTTCGGACGGCCACGCTTTCTTCACGGATTTGCTTCGCCTTGACGCAACCTCCATGATTCCGTCACGTGCCGCTACGTTCCTCCTCGGAACCTCCGCCGAGTTTTGGGGCCCAAAACCGCGAAACTGTCACCGGTGGTTTTGAGGCTCAACCCACCAAACCGCCGCGAGTAGCGTACTCCATACACGTCCCCCGTCACTCGACGCGTGTCACCGCCATCCTCGACAGGTCAGCCGCCAAGTCTTCTAGAGCCCCGCTCGACCGCCGTCTTGACTCGGTCAACACGGTCACTCCACCATACATGTGTGCTTGTCGATGTCCTAGATGTCAGCCACCACGGCTGGTCACCCGGCCTCCTGGTCCCTCAGTCCAAGCCTCACGTCCGTCCTTCACTCCCGGTTCATCGGCACGGCACGTCCCTACTTGACCTTCATCTCGCCGTCGACCACCGCCTCCGAGCTCCACACCTGCGCACCACAAGCCAAGAGACATGTCGCACAACCCAACTCACGCCACGGTTAGTTCACAAACTCAACTCAAGAAGCAAGTCACGTTGACAATCACTCATCACAACCGAACCTTAAGGGCACATATCAACCTTGTGTTTGCAATCTCTCCCTTAATGAGAGCATTATCAACACAAACACACAACAGCTGAGCAAAAGAAAAAAGAAGAGAAAAACAAAGAGCTCGCCCAAATGGCCAAAAGCCAAAACAAGGTCATTTGAAGTGAGCAAAACTTGCAAAACTTGGTCCCCAAAGACATGGACAACGGCTCGACGCAACCAAGTAAAACACAGCTAGCCCTCAAGAAGAGGCAGAACGGCTCAACACCACTAGCAAAGCAACTCAAAAGTGCAACTCCCCCTGAACAAATGCAATCTCCCAAATAAATGCATACACTCAACTCTAGATGGATTTGGAGGGAAAAACACATTCTCCCTTTGAAAATATCTCTCCCCTTTGTTTGTGGAATATTCTCTCCCTTGTTGGCACATGCACTTATCAAGCCTTGAAAAACTACCACTCCCCCTCAAAATATGCTATGAATGCAAGAGATGTAGAAATGCAAAAGCTTCCAGAGTATAGCAATCAGATTGAAAAGATGCTCTAACTGGTGTTGTTGTGTGTGTAGCAACGAGTACAAGTGCTAGCAAATGCTCAAACTGATCAAGTGAAACGGAATATGACAGTTAAGCAATTTTGATCAATTTTCAGTAATTCAAGAAGGGGTTCACCACTGAAAGTAGCACATAGCAGGTATAAGCAGGAAATCAACCTAGTGCTAACAAATGTATACAAGGTGAACTACCCCAAGCAGCATTCACACATCATGTCCAAGACAAACCTAAGACTTGTATTTTCATCAAATTTTAGTTTGCCGGAGTTCGCAGCTTAACACAAGAATTTGACAAAACATGTGTCTGTGAGAGGTTATCGGTACTGTCAGGCCTAACTTAGCAACCATGTCAAGCCTATGTCATAGACAATCAGAAGCTTAAGACAATGGTTTCGGCATCCACTACAAGGCTCAAGTTCATCCAAATGTGCAATTGAAAGCCGTCCTGATACCTTGACGTGGGACAGTACAGACCCATCTCGATCTTTTCTCATTACTTAGCTTATTTTTCAAATTTTAGCACAAGAATAGTTGTCCAAGCAAGTGAATGACTCAAAGCATGAGACATAGCAACCTATTATATAAGTGATAGCATCAGGGATCTCAACAAGTCCTACACATGCCGCACAACCCAACTCACACCATAGGTAGCTCACAAACTCAACTCAAAGACGCAAGTCACGTTGACAATCACTCATCACAACCGAATCATAAAGGCATATATCAACCTTATGTTCACAACTACGCGCAGGGCACCACCAAGGGTGGCCTACTCAACGCGGAGGCCACGGGGTGTCGGCCACCACGCAGGGGTACCCGGAGGCTCCTGGAATCTGGACGCAGGAGCAGGTCGAGGCGCGGAAGCCCATCGTCGACGCCGTCCACCGAAAGGGTGGCATCTTCTTCTGTCAGATTTGACATGTCAGCAGGGTCTCCAACAATGGTTTGTTCCCATCTAGCACTAATGTATATATCTTTGTTAGCTCTGATTATACTATTGTTTGATCAGGTGCTGGTTGTCTTGTTGGTTACTGATTTTCCTTCAACCCAATTCGCAGATTTTCAGCCCGACGGACAGGAGCCTATCTCGAGCACGGACAAGCAGATTTCCCCGAACGCCGAGTTCGGAATGGTGTATTCGAAGCCACGCCGGTTGCGGACTGCGCGGACCGCAATTGAAGCCGGCTTCGATGGTGTTGAGATCCACGTCGTGCACGGATACCTCCTCGAGCAGTTCATGAAGGACAGCTCTAATGACTGCACAGATGAGTACGGTGGCAGCCTATAGAACCGGTGCCGCTTAGCCGTGGAGGTCACAGACGCCATTGTCCGCGAGGTGGGCGCGGACCGCGTGGGCATCAGGCTATCAACCTTTGTTGACTTCTTCGATTGCGTGGATTCCGATCCGGTGGCGCTTGGCCACTACATGATCCAGCAACTCAACAAGCACGAGGGGGTTCCTCTACTGCCACATGGTGGAACCTCGAATGGCTATTGTGGACGGTCGCAAGCAGATTCCTCACAGGCTCTTGCCGTTCCGAAAGGCGTTTAACGGCACATTTATCGCCGCCTGTGGGTACGATCGGGAGGAAGGCAACAAGGTAGTTGTAGAAGGCTATGCTGACCTTGTCGCATATGGAAGGCTCTTCTTGGCTAACCCGGACCTGCCTAAGAGGTTCGAGCTGAATGCGCCACTAAACAAGTACGACCGTTCTACCTTCTACATGCAAGATCCCGTTGTTGGCTACACGGATTACCCTTTCCTCGAAGGCAGTGGCAGTAATGATGAGTCAAGTACTCAAGTTTAATCATGCAGATAATCAAATATGATCACAACTAATAATGTGGATGGTTCATCAAGTATGGGTTCATCATTCTATACTAATGTGAGGTGAAATAAATGTACTTGCCGAAATTATTAGAAAAAGTATCTACTATTAATGTGAGGCGAAATAAATGTACTTGCCGAAATTATTAGAAAAAGTATCCACTATTTTCTAGATCATCTGATTTGAAGACTTGTCCAAGGAGAATCGTTGTCACCTATACCTTTTTCGTAATTCCCTTCTTTGGCAGACTACAATGGAATCCTCATGTAGCATTTCACTATACCGTGTGAGCTTGTAGCTTTTCGTGAGTTTACCTAGCATTTCCTTAGTCTTCTTCTGCAAACCATAATGGAGTCTAAATCCTTATGCAACAATTCATTGAATCCTTGTTGAGTCAATATATTCAGTCAAGCGAAAGGGCATGTAGCCTAGTGGTTATAAGAGCCTCAGTAGCACCTCAGGTCCTGGGTTCGACTACTCGTGGGAGCGAATTTTTCAGGATTTAGCGGCGTTATGCTTTCAGTTTCGTCGACAGCGAGACATATGTGATGACTTTGTCAATCTCGACTAGGGGTAGAGTTTGCGTGTGTGCGTTCATAGGACCAGTGTGCATATATTGTGAGTGTCTGTATTGTACTGTGTAATCACAAAAAATATATTCCGTCAAAACTCGATTTTGTAAGGCTTTGTTTGGATTACACTATTTTCAAAGAAATTCTAAAGGAATCATATTCTTGTAGTTTTAAACACTGAAGCATCGTTTGGAACGTAGGATTTAGGAATTTCTTTCTAGAGCAAAGGTTTTGAAGGAACGAGAAAATCCACTACCACCTCTTTCAATCTCTTCACGAAGTCTGAGGAACTCATTATTACTAATGTTACTGGTGCATGCTTTCATGGAAGCAAACCGCCAAAGCACAAATTGATTTACACTAAAAAACTAGAGTCCATGGTTTCAACAAGCACTAGCATATGTGCCCGACCAGGATATTTTGATTTACTAACTAACATATGCCTCTTTGTGAAAGAAAAAAATATTTTATGTAGTTCTTGTTTAGTCTAAGCAATTATGTTTATCACTAATCCTTAAACTCATATGGGGCTCATATTCCTTTGGCCCAAACACCAAATCTTCCAAAATTCTTGTGTTTTGATTCCTCTGTTATACACACTTATTCCTCTTCTATTCTTGTATTTTTTTTCTATCCCTTTATTTTGTACCTCCATTCCAAACAGGTCCTAAACTTGGGGAACGTAAGGTTTTGCTTGCAACGACCTTGAGATTGCGTTCTTCAGTTTTGAGTAAAAGATTGCCTACATTTTGTTAGCATCTATCATTCTAATTTTGCTTGTGACTAATCCTAGGAACATCTAAACTGTTGAATAATTAGGTTTTCTAGTACAATAGCCTAATTACCTAAATTGGGTGAATGACATACATGTCGCTTGTTTTTTAAGATGAAGCCTGACTTTTGAATTAACAATATATCTAGTGATAGTAGTTTTCAGAAGTTCAGTCTACACAATTTTCAGAAGTTCAATCTTTATGAAGTTCCCATGATCCTTATGGCCCACAAAGATATCTACAAGCGCATTGTCCTTGTTGATTATATCATGTCTGTTTATTACATTCATTGCTTCTTTCATGGAATCGTTGCCATCTATCGTGACATGTAGTGTATTGTAAAAATGTATTAATTCATGTTAACCCTTAGAGTCTTGACTCGCCTAACATATGAACACACAAACACTTAATTCACAACATGGAAAAGTACCCTAGGGTTGTTGAAGTCCCTCGGTGTAGCATGTGTAGATATTTAGACAAATTTGGGTGCACTTTAATCTAGAAAATTGGTAAAACATTTTTGACAAGCATGTGCACATGTGATCTATCTGTTGACATTATATTGATCATATACAAAGAAATAAAACAATAGGAGCTGTAGCAATATGCCCTAAGACGGGACTAGGGCCGCGACGTTGTTCCCACTAGGCGACACAAAGAGCTTACTAATATCGTGGACCACAGTCGATGCAGGAGGAGGTTGAGGTGTGTAGCGCCGTCCCACGAATGGCTATCAGAAAGTAGTCACGTACGTGTACTAGAGTAGTCAAAGTAGATGTTCTCCTTTGTATTGAATTTGATTGCCAGGAATAGGAGTGAGCGTACACCGGGAGCAAGGAGCGAGCACAAAATTATTGGACAAGAAGTCCTTCACCTCCTTAATCAATTGACGCGAACACAATATTGTACCTTCGCCCCTACCATAGCAACAATACACACGTATGTCAGCCTCATTCACGATAAAAACTAGCATATGTTAAAGTTTTATCGAACTTCTCATGCCATTGCTTATGTGTTTATTTCAGGCCATACAAAGATTCAAGTCTTTTTCCTACGAGTGTCTTTTCCCTAGCCTTCTCTTCACCACTGTTTTTATTTGATTTTTTTTAGTCCATAAAAACCTTTATGCAAATTACAAACTACTGTCACTAGATATATTGTTAATCACTTTTCCTATACCATTAATTGAAACCTGTGGTTCGTTTCTTGCATTTGTACTAAGCCACGAAAATCTGGCTTCATCTTAAAAACTAGAGCGATATGTATCATGTTTGTCATTCGACCAATTAAGATTACCGCTGTTGTTGGGAAAACCTGATTATTCCACAGTTTAGATTATCCTAGGACTGACCACAAACAAAATTCAAATGCTTTCTGCTAACAAAATGCAGGCAATCGTCTTTGACTCAAAATCGGACGACATCTATCTACCATTCAGAACACAGAAGTCTCAAAGATCCATGCAAAACTTTGCGATACCCAAGTTTACATAATCTAGTTTTGACTTAATATGTTGATTCAATGAGGATTCAATGAGTTACTACATAAGGATTCAAACTATTATAATCTGCAGAAGAAGATTAAATAAATTGTGGATAAACTCACAAACAGCTATAAGCTCACACGGTATAATGAAATGTTGCATAAGAATTCAAACCATTGAAATATACCCAGGAAGGCAATTGCGAAAAGGGTACAAGTGGCCAAAATTCTCCTTGGGCGAGGCAACAAATCCGATTATCTAGAAAATAATAGGTCGTTTATTTTCTAATAATTTCAGCAAGTACATTTATTTTACCTTACACTAGTTGAGAATGAAACATGATGTAATGACTGCCACAAAAGTCAATAAGGAATGGTGGAAATAATCATGAACCCTACTTGATGAACCATCTACTGATGCACATTATTAGTTGTGATCAGATTGGTTATCTGCACGATTAAGCATGAATACTTACTCCTCAGTATTGCTATCATCTTCCATGAAAGGATAATCCGTGTAGCCAACAACAGGATCTTGCGTGTAGAAGGTAGAGCGGTCGTACTTGTTCAGTGGACCATTCAGTTCGAACCTCTTTGGCAGGTCCGGATTAGCCAAGAAGATTCTCCCATATGCGACAAGGTCAGTATAGTCTTCTGCCACTACCTTGTTTCCTTCCTCTCGGTCGTACCCGCCGGCTGCAATAAACGTGCCGTTAAACGCCTTTCGGAACGGCAGGAGCCCGTGAGGGATCTGCCAGCGGCCGTCGACGATCGCCATTCGAGGTTCCACCATGTGGCAGTAGAGAAAACCCTCGTGCTTGTTGAGCTGCTGGATCATGTAGTGGCCAAGCGCCACAGGATCGGAATCCACGCAATCCACGAAGTCAACAAACGGCGATAGCCTGATGCCCACGCGGTGCGCGCCCACCTCGCGGACAATGGCGTCGATGACCTCCACGGCGAAGCGGCACCGATTCTCCAGGCTGCCGCCGTACTCGTCGGTGCGGTCATTAGAACTGTCCTTCATGAATTGCTCGAGGAGATATCCATGCGCACCGTGGATCTCAACACCATCGAAGCCGGCTTCAATTGCATTCCGTGCAGCCCGCCTGAAATCATCGACGATGCCGGGGATCTCCTCGGTTGGCAACCGGCGCGGCTTCGAATACACCATTCCGGACTCGGCGTCCGGAGCAATCTGCTTGTCCGTGCTCGAGATAGGCGCCTGCCCGTCGGGCTGAAAATCTGCGAATTGGGTTGAAGGAAAATCAGGAAAACCAGCTCCTGATCAAACAATAGAGTATAATCAGAGCTGACAAAGATACGCTCGTACTAGATGGGAACATACCATTGGTCGAGACCCTGCCGACATGCCAAATCTGGCAGAAGAAGATGCCACCCTTCCGGTGGACGGCGTCGACGATGGGCTTCCACGCCTCGACCTGCTCCTGTGTCCAGATGCCAGGTGTCTCCGGGTACCCCTGCGCGGTGGGCGACACCCCCGTGGCCTCCGCGATGAGCAGGCCACCCTTGGTGGCGCGCTGCGCGTAGTACACGGCGGCGTGCGGCTGCGGCACGTTGCCGTAGGAGCGGCACCTCGTCAGCGGCGCGAGGACCACCCGGTGGGAGAGCTGGAACTGGCCCATCTTGTACGGCGTCATCAGCGGGATCACCTCCTTCGAAGCTTGCTGCACCATCTTGCCTGCCTGGTCGCTCTCGCTCGCCGGCGTGCTGCAGCTGCACTGCAGATGAGATGAAACACTGCAGTCACTTGCTAGCTCTCTGCTCTAGCTTGCTTGCTGCTTAGCTTGCTCTGTTTCTCGCTTTGCTTCTGTTCTGCTTCTTCTGCGTCTCCTGGCAGGGGTGTCGCTGTATATTTATACGTGTCGGAGTGGTCGCTCCAGGCGTGCTGGTGCTTACGGCCAGCCGGCTGTTTGTTTTCTAACTGTGTAGATTGTTCCCGTTGCGTCACCCTTTCCGTCATCCACGCGTTCAGGTTCAGGTCTGCGGCAGCCGGCGGCAGCACAATGATTTCTTAAGGCCCAGTTTAGATGCAATTTTTTTTGCAAAATGTAACTGTAGCGCTTTTCGTTGTTATTTGGCAATTAGTGTCCAATCATAGTCTAATTAGGCTTAAAAGATTCGTCTCGTGGATTTCGTTTAAACTGTGTAATTAGTTTTATTTTTTATTTATATTTAATGCTTTATACATGCGTCCAAAGATTCGATGTGACGGGGAATCTTAAAAAATTTGGCAAAATGAAGTAGACTAAACAGGCCCTAATTCTCACGCAGGTTCCATGTAACCGGTTGTTCGGCACAATAACCACACGTGAAGTGCATGTCATCTGCAACAAGAGATGACCCAACTAGGACGTGTGACATTTTACACGTAGGATCTTCTTCGTCGATCATCCCTATGTAGTACATTTTTTAGTTCGTCCAACCACTGACATATATTAGTATAATAGCACACTTATTAAATATAGTCGTAGAGTCATCCGAGCAGTTGTCTAAATTAGTTCAAAGTTAGCCGACACCCATATATAAAGATACATTATTCATGTCGAATATTTAATCTTGACAAAAGTATTCTCTCAGATAACTTTGAACTGTAAACCATATCATTATATTGATTTTTTTTGACAAATCCCTTAACATCGATTAAGTTTAATTGTTCATATGCCATAGGTATTTTGATGACATTTTGGGTCTAGATATTAGGTACACATTGGCTAGCATATTGCTAAACGACTTTGACTCTATGTATATCCATCGTAATTGGATATGGCTTTAGAGGAAGTGGTTGGTGCCTTGGCGAGTTGGAGAACAAACGTTCTTTGAGATCTTGAGAGAAGGAGAAAACATCTAAAGGGGGAGTTGGATAAATGTAGGAGAGGGGTGATGAGAAAAGACCAAATCAATAGGGAAGGTGTGTTGCGGTATAGACTGGAGAAGGTGGAAGAGCATGTGGACACTTACGGGAGAGCGTGCACATGTAAAATGGATGCAGTTTGGTGATCGGAGTACTGCGTTTTTCAATGCTTCGTGTACAGAGAGGAAGAGAAGTAATAGATAGGAAAGCTTAGAAAGGAGAATGGGGGTTAGGTAGACGACGAAGGAGAGAAGAGGGGGTCTTATCACTAACTATTTTTCTGAGCTTTCCAGGTCATCTGGTAACCAAAATACACATGGTTACTGGATTATGTTGAGACCAAAGTTACATTTGAAATGAATGGAACACTAATGAAGGATGAGGAGGTGGTTGAGGCCCTAAAGGCAATCAGAAACTTGAAGGCACTAGGGTCGGACGGGCTACCGGCTCTCTTCTACAAAGAGTTTAGAGAGAGAGTAGGGGAGGAGGTGGTCACAAACGTCCTCAATGTTTTGCGGGGTGGACCGATGCCGGAGAGATGGAATGAAACTACCATTGTTCTGATTCCTAAAGTCCAAGGCCCAGAAAATATAAAGGATTTGAGACCTATTAGTCTTTGTACGTGATAAACAAGCTGGTGTCCAAGGTGTTATCGGATAGACTGAAGCGAATTCTCCCGGATATCATAGCACCATCACAAAGTGCCTTCATCCCAGGAAGACTCATTTTGGATAATATACTCATAGCATATGAGATTGTTAGAGTAAATAGGAATAGTACTACACAGTGACGAATCTAGGATTTTAGCTTAGGGTATGCCGTCCAAAAAATTTCATATACAATTCGGTAAATTCATTTTACCAATTCAGTAATAATTTAAAAATTGACAATGTAATTTGATATATATGCACTAAGTAACACAATAAGGCTTAAATTCATGTATTAAGTTGAAACCATCCACTAAATATAATATAAATAGTTCAAAAGCCATATCGATAATTAAAATATAGGTATAATAAGTATTAGAGACTTACAATGCTATTTTTCTGAGGGTTTTATTCGACGCTTTCAAATGGACATAAATATCTTGATTATATCATCTTCATTAACTTCAAAGAAAATATCCTACTCATGAAAGTGACTAGACAATCATCCAAAATGCTATCTCCCATCTTATTTCGTGACTTTGTTTTTACTAAAACCATTGCAGAAAATACCCTTTCAACACTTGCCGTTGCCACGGCTAGAAGCAATTTTTCAGTTACTCTCTCATGAGTTGTGAGACCCAGCCCATTGGGCCGGACCGAATTCATGACACTGTAGCGATGAGGTGTTATAGCTTTGGGGGTACTGTAGCATCAGCGCAGTATTCTCAGTTTAGTCCCATACCGGAAATGAACCAACGCTAGACTAGCTTAAAAGGCTGGACCTGAGAGGCTGCTAACTTCGGATTGATCTTTTTGCGCGAAGCGAGGACGAAAGCGCAAGAGAGTTAATTAGCGGGTGTGGTTCATTTAACGTGTAGAGTGGGCCTTAGCCGTCTTCCTGGGTCGGAGCGTTACATGAGTCTGCTCTTCCACCACAGGTTCAACTGGATCAGGGATCTGGGGAACGATTAGATGTAGCAACTGCCGCCGCCGCCTTCTTCGCTGCATGCTTTTGAAAAAGAGATGCAATATCGGTGTTTCTTTTCATAACTGCACAAATATTAAAAAACACGATGCTAAATAATTTATTAATTATGATGTTAGCAAATAGCACAAGAGATTAGACCAAGGGAACTGGGAAAGTGTGGTGTACTCATCGCGTCTCAGGCGTCAGGCTGTCAGGGTGTCCGGCGGCGCCGTGGCCGTCCCCTCGCTCTGGTCGTCCGTCGCCTCCGATCGAGATTAGATTAGGGAAGAGCAGTTTAGGCCCACTCACTCGGTCCGTCGTGTGGTCAGTGTGGCCGTGTGGGCCTGCGTGTGCTTGTGTTGCGTTTCGTGGTGTGATCCATTCGTGGGTGACCAGCGCCTTCTTTGCTGTGTGTGCCCCCTCAAGTGGGACGTTCGTGGTGGCGTGATCCATTCCAGGTAAGTTTTTTTTTTCTTTTTTTTTACAAATACAAATGCTTATACATATATATAATAGTATATTCACCGGTGCCGCAGGGTATGCCAGTGAATACCTGGCATACCCTCTGCCTCCGCCACTGGTACTACATTGTCTACCCACGTAAGGTGTTAGTCATATGTACTCTATATAATTAGCACATGAGACCCAATGCAATATATCATCCAATTCTATTCTCCTTCATGGTATCATTCGCCTAGGTTTTAGATCCTAACCCTAGCCGCCTTCCTAATTTTCGTCGCATGGAGGCAATGGATCTCGTACCGTCCGCGGCCAGGCCCGGCCACACGCCCCGACCCTGCCTTGCCATGGAGGTAGCCAGATCTGGCGTGTCGCTGCTGTCGGGCGGATCTGCCCATCTCCACCACGTCGATCAGCATCGGCGCCTTCGATTCTGCGCGTCCGCAACCCGCCATGCACCTTTCGTCGCCCGGTCGGGTCGCACCACCGCCGTCGTGCCGTCTCGCTAGGTACACCCGATCCCCTGCTGCTGTATCTTTTTGGTTTGCCCGATCACGGATCGGGATTGAGACGCCCACCGCCCGCCGACCTCGCTGGTACTACTCTGATGTCGGCATTGACTGGGCCATCGGTTGCCCCCGCACGCCATCGGCTAGGCCTATTGGCTATGCATCGGCCATCCCAGCACGGTTGCATGCCCCATCGGCTCGTCATCGACACCATCGTCGAGTACTACGCGCATCTTCTTCGAGCAACAGGGCTATTGTTGTGTCGCCTCATCGAGCCGCAGCACCGTCGTCCGTGTGTCCGCTTCGCCATTGCATCTGCATCACCGTCACATGTGCATGGACGACTATGCTGCGCAATCCCTATTGCGCCATCCGTCTGCACAAGGTCTTCGTTCTGCTAATTGGGCTTCGCCATCGAGCTACCGCTACCCGCGCCGTCGCTGAGCCATGCTCGCCGGTCGCACCCCTCGTGTCGTCGCTGAGCCCTACTCGCCAACGCGTCTACTACCGCACTGCTTCTTCTTCGTCCAGCACAACCACGTCGTCAGCGTCACCGTGGTTGGGGCCCTCTCCCTTGTACGCCCGGTATTAGCAACACCGATGCGTGCTTTCGTCCCCGACGCGTTGTTGGGTCAGGCAAACCCAGTCGCGCCTCGACGTTCAGGCGGCTTGACTGCATAGACTTAGGCATATCGACCCTCCCGTTCCCACCCCGTCTGCCTCAATTGTATCATCACCTTTCTTCTACGCCTACGACGGCCCTGACTAAGTCGACTTCGCCATCGCCCCCTCCCACGACAACTGCCTCGACGCGTCTTCGTCATCACCATGGAGCCCCTTGTGCTCCTGCAGCTCCATCGACAAGCCAACCCGACCACAACTATGTCGACCTCGGCCATCTTTAGCACGACTTCTTTGACCAAGGCTATTACGCCCTCATGCTCAGCTACCTCGACATCGGCACAAAGGGCTACCGCCTTGCATGAGGACTCATCGGCTTCTTCTCTAGCCACAGCATACGCGACGCATCGACTGTTATGACTGCGGGGAGATATTAGCTTGCCCGCTTCTTCTCCAGTCTCACCGTCTGCAGTGCTCCCACTGTGACTGCGGGGGGATGTTAGAGTAAACAGGAATAGTACCATATTGTCTACCCACGTGAGGTGTTAGTCCTATGTACTCTATATAATTAGCCCATGAGGCCTAATGTGATATATCATCTAATTCCACCAATTCTATTCTCCTTCAGAGATGACATGCTATATAAAGAAGAGAAAGAAAGGAAAGGAAGGTTATGCAGCTATAAAACTCTATATGAGCAAGGCGTATGATAGAGTTGAATGGAATTTCCTCTGAGATATGATGCAGAAATTGGGATTTGACGGGAGATCGATCGAGCTGGTGATGAAGCGTGTCTCATTGGTGAAATACAATATCAAAGTCAATGGAGAGCTAATTGATGAGTTCATACCAGAATGCGGGCTTCGTCAAGGGGACTCGATATCGCTACAAGAAATGTGTCACTCTATGACATATATGGCATGGCATCAGGTCAAAATGTCAGGATCAAATGATTTATGACATTTTTTCTAGAGGCATCTCAACTTTGTGACATAACTAAATTCATGTCACAAAAAAATGCATCTCAACTTCACTACTACAGAAATGAGATCTAGTCTCGGTTGGGAACTAGCTCTACTCCCGGTTTCCCAACCGGGACTAGCAATCCGGGACTAAAGGTGTTGTTCTTTAGTCCCGGTTTGCCACAACCGGGACTAAAGATCCTCCCAGCTTTAAAAAAAATAATGCCTCCCACCGCTGCGCCCCGTGAGATTCGAACCCAAGACCTCATGCACTGCCTCGCGCGTAGCTTACCACCCCACCTACACAACACATCTAACAATGGATGGGATGCTTTCCTTTTGAACTAACCCATCGGGGGACCTTTAGTCCCGGTTGGTGTTACCAACCAGGACTAAAGGGTCTACCTTTAGTCTGGGTTGGTATTACCAACCGGGACTAAAGGTTGGAGGACTTTTAGTCCCGGTTGGTGGCTCCAACCGGGAGTAAAGGTCCACCTTTAGTCCTGGTTGGTGTCTCCAACCGGGACTAAAGGTCTCCTGCCACTGTGCCGAGCGCAGTAGCCGTTGGGCAGGGACCTTTAGTCCCGGTTGGAGACACCAACCGGGACTAAAGGCCTCTCTAGTCCCGGGGGCAAAAAAATGCCAAGGCTAATGCCAAATTGGGACATCGTTCTAAGGTCTGTTCTCTAGTAGTGCTTAGTGCTAGAGGGAGGAGGGAGGTGGGAAAAAGTCGGGTGGGCTTTTGGCCTTTTGGCCCAGGCGAAATGAGAGAGGGCGTGAGCGGCCTTGGGCAGGTGAGGGAGGGAGGAAGCTAGGGAAGCCGGGTAGGTCTTGGCCCTTCCAGCCTAGTGAGAGAGGGGCTAGGGAGAACGCCTGGTGGGCTGCTGTCCATTCAGGCCTAGGCGGGGAGGATGGGTGAGAGGGAGGAGTTGGGCTTGGGGAAGACTAAGCCTAATTGGGGATCGACCGACGGCGAGGGCCGCCCTGACGGGCGTGGTTTGGTGGCGCAGGCGGCCCGGCCGAAGGCAGGCGGTCTGGCGCAGGCGCATATATTATCTTTTGGTTGGTTGAATTGTGTTTTTAAATGACACCGTAGCATTAGCACGGGCAACATACCAGTGACAATATGCCTTTAGTCTACACAAGGTTGAATCCCCTTCTCCCTTATTGTATTTTCAAAATAATGAATAAAGAACCCGTTCATTAGGGAACAAACCGCATAGCCTTGCACAAGTTGATCTAAATTGTGATTTATGTGAATTGTTTAATATATTGTTCTCCGTTAGCCTAAACACTAATTCTCCGTCTATTTGTTTGTGTATTACAAGGTGCAGTTGTGATTTGTTCTTAAACCAAGGGATCCTAAGTGTTAGGGCTTGTTTGATGCTACCGCAGCCATGTCTAACCTTCGACAAACTATGGCTGTCATAGAATGTGTGGCGAGTAAAATCAAAGCCACACTCGTGACAAAATTTTGAAAGAAAATAAGTATGACATATTTAAGAGATTGTGGCACCCATAGTTGTGGCAGCAAGCCAAATAACTGTAGAAAATAACTGTTGCATGAATAACCTGTAGCGTGACTAGTTGCGAACGAATCAAATAACTGTGGCTTTAGACCAGAAAACTTAAGATTGGTCTGGTTAGATCGACTGTGTATTGAAAATTTAGGGATTCTTTTAGTGGAAATTTAAGGAATCTTCAGATGTCCAAGTATAATTGTGTGATTGTGTGGATAATTCAACTCGTAAACATAGGAAATAGAAGTTATTACCCGGTTTGTTTTAGTTTGGGTCATTGGACATACGGTGCTGTCCTAGCCGCACGGTCCGCACAGATGATCCGCCAAGAAATTAAAGATGGGTACGTGTAGCATTACGTAGTATACAGTAGTAGTAGATAAGCTGCCTCGCTCACCTCTACTCGGTCTCCTCCTGATGACTGGCGCTTCAGAGTCAACAGTCCGCACTGCATCCACCATCCATTCGTCCGTCAACGGCCACAACAAATAACAAACTAGTGGACGACGGAAGTGGTGACGACTTTCGACGACGGGTCGCCGTTGGAGCACAGGAGCCGAGAGTAAAAGAGAAAATATGGCAGCTAGCCGCCAGAGTTAATGAGCTACTGGTTGGAGCAACTAATAAACTTCCCGTCGGTCTGCAGCCGGCGAGGCTTGGAGAATAGCATGCCAGACTCAGCGTCATGGGAAATCTGTTTGTCTATGCTCGAGATCGGCGCTTGACTTTCTCACTAAAATTCTGGCAGTGTTACATCGGCTAGCCAACCCAAAATTGTCAATTCAATGGTCGAAACTGATAAAGCCAGATTATGGATGGCTATTATTCTTTACTTATAGTTACCTTCACATCATCACCGACTTTAGCCACAAAAACCGATGGCAATACAATGCCTCTTTAGCGGTGTTGCCACAACCTCTTAAGGCTCTATTAAGGAGTTACCATTCATAAATCGGAAATCTGGCTTCATGGGATGAAGATTTAAGCCGATTTAAGAAAAATTCGCATAAATCTTTAGACAAAAGTTTGTGTGTACATTTAAAATCAGCTGTGATTACTTATTGTCGGTGATTGTAGAGTACTGATTCTCGGTGATTGTAGAGTACCGACTTTTACAATAGTGGTGCTGATAATAAAGACACAATCGAGCATATTAGTATGTTTCTTGGATGAATGGGTGAAGGTAGTACACTTAATGGAACACATGAGAATTCGTATTTGTTGTTATCTTTTATCGGTACTACACTACTACAGCAGACATATCACGGTTGGCTCGGAACCCCCCGTTGCAGCTGGTTTTTGGCCTCGGCAGTAAACACTCGACGGTGATTGTCGAAGTCATCACGGTCGGTTCAGAACCGACTGCAACGGCTCACCTCCGCATTGGTCAATCATCGGACTGTAATAGTGAAAATCGCCGTCGCCCTGCACCATGACCTGACTGTGTTCAATGCACGTTCATCGTCGCTTTGACGTCCGGCATGTCTGTGTCGTTTGGCGTATGAACCGTCCTTTATACACATGAGAGTTCTCGATGATTGTAGAGTACCGACTTTTACAATAGTGGTGAAGATAATAAAGACACGATCGAGCATATTAGTATGTTTTTGGGTGAAGGTACTACAATGGAACACATGAGAATTCACATTTTTCATTATCTTTTACCGGTAATGCTTTTTTATAGTTTTCTTCTTTACAACCTTGCTCTGTTTGTTCTTGGGCATCACTGGGGCGACGGTGGCTCGTGCATAGTTGGTCACCACCCAGTCCAGGGCGGTTTTGCCAATGACCGGGAGCCACTATGTCGAGGGCAGCCTGCCCCTGTCCGCCATTGCTAAGGTGAGGTCAGACACTAACGGGTCAAGGGCAGCTTGCCCATGTCTGACCACAACCAGGAATAGGACGGCGAATTCGGCATGCATGCTGAGGAGACAATGTGAGAGACGAGTTGGTCTGGATATTTTTTTAGGGATGGGAATGTCCCGAATCTAGAGGGAATCACGTGTCCCTGAACCAAACACTGGGACCACGCTCATATGAACCACCCCCAACCAGATAAATAAAAGGCACGAAACATGTGCGATACTATTGGAGAATAAATGGAGGAATAACTCAACTCACTTCCATTAATCTTATGTGGGTTTATATAGAGAGTACAAGGGAATACAAAGAGATGGGAAATAAAGAGACTACAACTCTTAATATGGTAACCCCCCCCCCCCCCCCCCCCCCCCGCGCGCAGTTGGAACGTCGACACTAATCCGAAGTGGAGGCATTCAAACTGGAGCGAAATTATGTAAATATGGAGGTAGGAAGACCCTTGGTGAACACATACACATATTGAGATGTAGAGGCCAAATGAAGAACACGAATTTCTCCTGTAGCAACTTTGTCCCTTACGAAATGAAGATCGATCTCAACATGTTTAGTGCGTTGATGTTGCACCGGATTGGTTGAGAGATAAACTGCACTAACATTATCACAAAAAACCACAAAGGAACGCCTGGGTCAGAAATGAAGCTCCTAAAGTAATTGGCGGAGCCATGTATTTCTGCCACGGCATTAGCGACAGCTCTATACTCGGTCTCTGCACTGGAGCGAGACACGGTGTGCTGGCGCTTTGAAGACCAGGAGACCAAATTATTGCCCAAAAAGACAGCATAACCCGAGGTAGAACAGCAAGTATCCGGACAACCTGCTCAATCAGCATCTGAATATGCCACAAGGTCACAAGTGGATGAGCGAAGTAACTGCAAACCATAGTCCAAGATGCCCTTGATATAGCGGAGAACACGCTTAATCAAGGCAAGATGTGGCTCACGAGGATCATGCATATAGAGACAAATCTATTGCACAGCATAGGAGATGTCGGGCGAGTAAAAGTGAGGTACTGTAATGCACCGGCGAGAGCCCAGTAATCAGTGGCGTTGGCAACAGGAGGTCCATCAGCGGACAGCTTGGCATTAGTGTCAATCGGGGTGGAACAAGGTTTGCATCCGGTCATGCCAGCACGTTCCAAGAGTTCAAGGATTTAGTGCCACTAGGAGAGAAACATACCTGTGGAACTCCTGGAGACAGTCATCCCAAGAAAATGATACAAAAGCCCGAGATCCTTCATGGAGAATTCCGCTGTAAGAGAAGCCACAATGCTACGTAGGAGATCTCCAGAAGAGGTAGTCAATATAATATCGTCAACATAAAGAAGCAAGTATGCCATGTTGGAACCCCACCAAAGAATAAAGAGAGAGGTATCCGACTTTGCTTCTAAAAATCCAATAGAGCGTATATATAAAGGAAGCAAACCTGTTGTACCAAGCTCGGGGTGCCTGTTTTAAACCATAGAGTGACTTATTAAGGCGGCACACATGGTCAGACTTGGAAGAATCAATGAACCCAGACGGTTGTGCACAATAAACTGTTTCTTCCAAAGTGCCGTGAAGAAAAGTATTCTTGACATCTAACTGGTGGACGCCCAGTTGTGAGAGACTGCTAGAGAAAGAACTGTGTGAATAGTGGCGGGCTTCACAGCAGGACTGAATGTCTCCCCAAAATCAATGCCAGGACGTTGTGTAAAGCCTCGAAGTACCCAATGAGCTTTGTAACAGTCAAGTGTGCCATCCGGATGTAATTTGTGCTTATAGACCCACTTGCCTGTAACAATATTAGTGCCAGGAGGAGGAGGAACAAGATCCCATGTATGATTTGCTTGGAGGGCTGTGAATTCCTCTTGCATAGCATCACGCCGGTTTGGATCGGCCAAAGCACCACGGTAGGTCTTCGGAATAGGAGACAAAATAGTGGCCTGCAGATTCATAAGTGTCCTGGGCTGTCGAAAACCTTGCTTGCCTCGAGTAACCATGATATGATCATTTGCAACAGGTGTTATTCGAATGGCACCCTGTGGAAGAGAGCCAGCCGCAGGCACAGCACCAGGCGAGGGTACAACGCCACCACGAGCGCTGGCGGCGCTGGATGCCATTGCTGGGGCGACCCAGAGGCCGCTATTGAGGGCGACCGAGGTCTAGCACCGGCCGAAGAACCTCCTCCAGCACCCTCTAAAGATCCAGCAGGGTGGCCCAAGTTCCCGCTGGCAACAACCCGAGAGGCATCGGGTGCAGCAGGAGGTAATCCAGAGCCGGCCACACCAGGGCCTGGGACTCCAATACCTGCAACACCAGTACCTGCAACAATGTGTGAAGGAACAGGGCTAGACACATAGTCAAACTCCGACAGGAAGTCAAGGTTAGATGAAGGTAGAGGAGTAGGAAGCTCGGCAAATATTAGAGAATAATTGGAGGAATAACTCAACTCACTTTCCACTAATCTCATGTGGGTTTATATAGAGAGTACAAGGGAATGCAAAGAGATGGGAAATAAAGAGACTACAACTCTGCAACTCTTAATATGCTAACAGATACAACTCCACTGCAATTGTATTTGTATCTCACTGCTGCAATCTAAACAGCAATACAGAACTCTTTTAAAAAAGAATAGAAAGAATAAGTAAAACTTCTCTAATTTTGACATTTGCAACATCAAATTCCACCCTGAACAACTATAGTCACATTTGCAATGTCTTTATAGTGTTTATTGTACTTTTTATAAATTTGGTCAAATATAAAAAAATAACTTAAAACAAAAACAATGCACCTTACATATATTTTGTAATGGATAGAATAGTATCGATCTCGTGCACCAGCTGTGATTAAACCGATCATCCATGCAATTAATCTTGAGCAGGTAAGTCTTTGCTGTCGTCGCTAAGAAAAGGATGGTCTGTATAGCCAACGACAGGGCTCTTTGTGTGTAAAAGGTGGAGCGATCATACTTGTTCAGGGGCGCATCTAACTCAAACCTCTTAGCTAGGTCCGGATTGGACAAGATGTGCCTTCCGTATGCGACGAGGTCCGCGTAGCCCTCGGCAATCACCTTGTTTCCTTCCTCCCTGTCATAACAACCAACGACGATGAAGGTGCCATTGAACACCGTCTTGAATGGTAGGAGTCTATGCGGAATCTGCCTAGGGTCATCGACGATGGGCATCCGAGGCTCTACCATGTGGCAATAGAGAAACCCCTCATGCTTGTTGAGCTGTCGCACCATGTAGCCGCCGAGTGCCGAGGGGTCGGAATCTGCACAATCCATGTAATCCGCGAAAGGGGAAAGCCTAATGCCAACCCGATTCGCGCCGACTTCATGGACCAGAGCGTCAATGATCTCAACCACGAAGCGGCACCGGTTCTCCACGCTGCCACCATACTCGTCGGTGCGGTCGTTGGCGCCATCCTTCATGAACTGCTCCAGGAGGAATCCATGTGCTCCATGGATCTCCACGCCGTCGAACCCGGCCTCAATCGCATTCCGTGCGGCGCGTCTGAAGTCATCGGCGATCCCTGGGATCTCGTCGGTCCGCAGCCGGCGTGGCTTGGAGAACACCGTGCCGGACTCAGCGTCAGGGGGGAGCTGCGTGTCCGTGCTCGAGATCGGCGCTTGACCGTCTGGATGAAAATCTGCCAGTGGTTCACAAAAGAGATTAGCAACGGGATCACTCGAACGAGCTGATACTAAACTTGCGCTCACGAGTCACGTACTGTTGGCAAAAGAAGAGCGCGCCCTTGCGGTGGACGGCGTCCACAATGGGCTTCCACGCCGCGACCTGCTCCTGCGTCCAGACGCCAGGGGACCCCGGGAAGCCCTACGCGGTGTCAGACACACTCGTGCCCTCGGTGATGAGCAGGCCGCCCCTGGTGGCGCGCTGCTAGTAGTACACGGCGGCGTGCGGCTGTGGCACGCTCCCGTAGGCCCGGCACCGCGTCATCGGCGCGAGCACCACACGGTGGGAGAGCTCGAGCTGCCCCATCTTGTACGGCGTCATCAGCGGGATCACTTCTTGTTCTTGGTGCCCCATCTTTGCTTGTACGTACTCAAACTGCTACCTTGCTTTTGCTTTGCCTCTGCTGCTTGCTTGCGTCAAAGCTATTCCTGTTTGGTTTTGCTCTGCCCCTGCCTCATCTTTCGACGGGAATTTATACGTTGCTCCAACCAATAGCTCATTGCCTCTGGCGGCTAGCTGTCATATTTCTCGTTGAGTTAAATGCACTGGAGGTCCATTAACTTATGTAGGGATTTCGGTTAGGTCCATTAACTCTGAAAGTTGATTTATGGGTCCATAAACTTTCTAAGTTGTTCACCACAGGTCCAAACTAGTCCACGTGTGCATCTAGCAGTGACATGGCATGCTGACTGGACAACTCCCAAATGAGGCATTTCGTCGAGCAAGTCATGGATGTGAGAGAAGTAGCCACGGGAAGAAGGTCCAACGGAAGTAGCGCCGTCGCCGCGGCCACTGGACGGAGGCATCGTCGAGACCAGATCCCTGAATGATGCCACGCTGCCCAGGTCACTCACGGAGAGAGGACTGGCGGTGAAAGCGGACGTGTCGGGCGCGCACCACACTATGCAATGCGACGTCGTCATCGTCGATTCCGGCTACGGAGGCGGCGTGGCCGCCGCCGTGCTGGCGGCTGCGGGGCACAAGGTCATCGTCGTCGAGAAGGGGGACTACTTCACAGCCGAGAACTACACCTCCGTGGAGGGCCCGTCCATGTAGCGCCTCTACGAGAAGGGAGGCATCTTCTGCACCTCCAACGTGACGACCATCATGTTCACGGGCACCACGGTCGGCGGCGGCTCCGTGATCAACTGGTCGGACAGTATCCGCACACCGGAGTGGGTCACGCAGGAGTGGGCGCGCGAGCATGGGCTCCCCATGTTCGGGAGGCGGGAGTACGTGCATGCCATGGACGCGGTCTGCGCCCGGCTCGCGGTGACCGGCGGGTGCCGGGAGGAGGGGTTCCAGTACGACCGGTGCCGGCTCGCGGTGACCGGTGGCGCGGTCATACTGACAGGCTGCAAGGCCGAGCGTTTTGTACTCGAGAGCAACCCCGGCGGCGAGAACAGCCAGAGCAAGAAGTGCGTGGGCCTGGTGGCGGCATGCATGAGCGACGGCGTCACCAAGAAGTTGCGCATAGAGGCCAAGGTTTCCATCTCGTCGTGTGGCGCGCTCATGACGCCGCCTCTCCTCCGCAACAGCAGGCTCAAGAACAGGCACATCGGCCGCAACCTTCACCTGCACCCGGTGTCTATGCCGTGGGGCTACTTCACGGACAGCACGCCAGAGGCAGCCACAGAGCTCAGTGGCAAGTGCTACGAGGGCGGCATCATCACGACCATGCACCGCGTCACCGCCCGCACCATCATCCAGACGCCGGCGCTGGGGCCCGGGTGCTGGGCTTCGCTGATCCCCTGGGAGTCCGGCCGCGACATGAAGGAGCGCATGCTCCGGCACGTGCGCACCGCGCACCCCTTCGCCATGGTCCGCAACTGCGGCGCGGGGCACGTGGACGGCGAGGGCCGCGTGCGCTGCGCCCCGAGCCGGGAAGACGTGGAGGAGCTCCGCAACGGGCTGCGCCAGGCGCTGCGCATCCTGGTGGCCGCCGGAGCGGCCGAGGTGGGCACCCACAGCAGCGACTGGGCTCCAGCTGCGGTGCGACGGCGGCCTCCGCGACTGAGGACCTAGAGGCGTTCCTCAACGAGGTGACCGTAGGGAAAGGCCCCATGCTCCCGGGGCCTGACACGTGGGCGCTCCATTGCTCGGCGCACCAGATGAGCAGCTGCCGGATGGGGTCCAGCCCAAAGGACGGCGCCGTGGATGGGCGCGGCGAGAGCTGGGAGGCGGAGGGGCTGTACGTGTGCGAGGGCAGCCTGCTGCCCACGGCTGGTGACCATGCTACTTCTCTCACATCCATGACTTGCTCGACGAAATGCCTCATTTGGGAGTTGTCCAGTCAGCATGCCATGTCACTGCTAGATGCACATGTAGACTAGTTTGGACCTATGGTGAACGACTTAGAAAGTTTATGGACACAGAAATCAACTTTCAGAGTTGATAGGACCTAACCGAAACCCCTACATAAGTTAATGGACCTCCGGTGCATTTAACTCTTTCTCGTTTACTCGGCTTCCTGTACTCCAACGGCCGACCCGTCGTCGAAAGTCGTCACCACTTCCGTCATCCTTTGCCCGCGCCGCGCCCCCCGCGTCCGGCTCCTCTCTTCGCGACACGCCACCTGTGGTCGGCTCCTCCGTCTGCGTCGCGCCCCCCGTGGCCGGCTCCTCCCTTCGCGCCGCGCCACCCACGGCCGGCTCCTCCGTCCGGGCCGCGTCCCCCGGGGGCCGGTTCCGCACGAGCCCCGCCCGCGCCCCGCCGCCGTCGTGGCCTTCACCTCCATCTGCGCCCCGCCCGTCGACACCCCGTCTATTCACGAGCACATCTCCACGGCCCCAAAAGCAGCGCGTAATCATCGACAGCACACTCCACCGCCCCAAGAGCATCGCATCCGGACCTAAATCCTGCCAGTTGCCACAAGAGTTGGAGATTTGCTGCCACAAGAGCGGGAGAAGGAGATCCTGCAGCGAGAGGTGATTTGATTCTTCTCTTGCAATTTTTTTATGGATACTGAATCATTGGCATGAATTGTGAAATATCAGCTATATGATTGTGCAATATATGCTCAGTGGTCTAGCAAAAGTCTACTTAACCCTCCACCTTTCATACTTGGTCTACTTCACCCCCAACTATGAAACCGCCTGTTTTACCCCCTTGAACTTTCTAAAATCGTCTATTTTTACCCCCTGGGCGGTTTTCAGCGGCGGTTTTGCTACAGTAACGTTGGTTTGCTACATTGCCGGTGGTTTTGAATTTTCTTTTTTTATTTATTTTCGGTGAATTTTTGAAAAATCATAGTAAATCATAGAAAAATCATAAAATAAAAAATCTAATTTTATTGGACTCCACATGAGTAGATCTACACAGTGAATATATAATACGGTATGCTTTAGTACAATTTTTTTTTGTAACTTTAGATTAATTGGAAAATCCAATTTTATCTGTAATTAATTAGAATTTATCTATAACTAAGTTATACATAGTCCAATGAGTACAAAATTTTTACTATAGTTCAAGCATACAATAATTAGCGTACCATAAAAATTTCACCACAATTGGACCATAGAAGCTGCAGCTATGAATTATTCCAATTAATTACAGACAAAATTAGATTTTCCAATTAATCTAAAGCTACAAAAAAAATTTATACTAAAGCATACCGTATTATATATTCACTGTGTAGATCTACTCATGTGGAGTCCAATAAAATTAGATTTTTCATTTTATGATTTTTCTATGATTTACTATGATTTTTAAAAAATTCACCGAAAATAAATTTAAAAAAAGAAAATTCAAACCACTGTAGCAGACCGCTGTTACTGTAGTAAAACCGCCGCTGAAAACCACCAGGGGGTAAAATAGACGGTTTTGGAAAGTTCAGGGGGTAAAACAGACGGTTTCATAGTTGGGGGGTGAAGTAGACCAAGTATGAAAGGTGGGGGTTAAGTAGACTTTTTCCTATATATTAATGTATATGCAAATAGTATTTTTTCATACAAAATTACCAATACTGTGTATTGATGGATATGAGCTTAATTTTTTATTTTTGTCACTGTTTAGTGTGAGAACAGATATGAAATTCGCTCTGGTTGGCCATTGTCTGTTTATTTCACATAGAAAAAAGTCCAGCTGAGCGTCCTAACACTACCGGAAAAACGTCCTTTGCCGAGATCCAAGATTTTTGCCGAGAGCAAAAATGCGGGCTCTCGGCAAAGAAAACGTTTACCGAGCGCGGCTCTCGGCAAACACCGGCCGTCGGCAAGTGACAGGATTGCCGTGGGCCTGCATCTCGGCAAGCAACAGCTCTCGGCGAAGTGGGCCGTTTTGCCGAGAGCCGCGCTCGGCAAAAAATGCCCATCGGCAAAACGGTCCTTTGCCGTAGGCCGTGCTCTCGGCAAAATCAGGCTCTCGGCAAAACATTGCCGCGGGCCCATAGCCATGACCTGCCCTGACGGCGTCACCGCTTTGCCGAGAGCCCCTCCGTTACTATTCTCGGCAAAACTCTTTGCCGAGCGCCGCTCTCGGCAAATATTTGCCGAGCGCCGCTCTCGGCAAATATTTGTCGAGAGCCCCTCCCAGGCTCTCGGCAAATGTGGTTTCTATATTTCATGTGCATGTGTTTCTCTTCTCCTAACTCTCTCCAATTAAATTATTTTTTCTTTCATATGCTCCAAACTTTTTTCTCTATAGACATACTACATGTTGTACTCAATATTAAAATTTTGTGTATTTTTGTAATTATTTGCTATATATAATTAATTAATTGCATTTCAAGGAGTTTTTTTAATCGATTAAAATTTGAACAGCGATTGATTTAAACACAGGAAAAATTAAGTAGAAAATGATATTCATGATATTTATGCATTATTGAGGGCAAATAACATCTTGTTGACGTTTTTTTCACCTTTTATTTTACGAATCGAAGACCACGAACATATGTCGCCCAACGATTTAAAAATTCTTAAAAAAGGAAACGAAGTCGGAAAATTGTGATATTTGCAATGAAGTCATGGTATCACACTTGGAGGCTGTGGTAAAAAATTGAAAATGTTTCGCACAAGTGGTTACGTATGATTCTTATAATCTGAGACATCTCCGAATAAGTTTCATAAAGTTGAGAAGGATCCATTAGGATTTTCAAACAATGTCACGGTCGAATTAGTTTTGGAGTTCCAAACTTTTTGTATAGCCATTAGAGAGCATAAGTGGTAACACGACAAAATTTCGTATTTTTCCGGAGCCGTTTGCTGTTTATTAATTTTTTTTGGATATTATTTGTCGAGAGCTTCAGGGGATTGCTCTCGGCAAAGGTTCTTTGCCGAGAGCAACTGGGCCCGCTCTCGGCGCAGATTTCTTTTTTTTACCTGGCCTGGATCAATGGTTTGCCGAGAGCTGGCTCTCGGCGAAGAGGTTTGCCGAGAGCTGCTCTCGGGAAAGATTTAATTTTTTTTTAGAAATATCATTTTTTGTTCAGTTTGCCGAGAGCTACTCTTGGCAAATAATAATTTTTATTTTTTTTTATATTTTTTTGTGCAGTTAGCTAGTTAAAAAATTCGAACGAAATTTGAAAAAAAAAACTTTACCGAGAGCCGGATCTGGGGGCTCTCAGCAAAGGGGGAAGGTTTGCCGAGAGCCTCCCAGATCTGGCTCTTGGCAAAGTGGCTTTAGACACTTAACCGTTTCGGCGCCTTATCTGTCTCACTCTTCACGCACACACTCACACAGCCGCCGCCGTCGCCGCGAGGAGCGCCGCCCAGCTTGGTGTGCCGCCGCCGCGAGCCTCGCCGTCGCCCAAGCCCCCTCGCCGCCGTAGCCCCGCAAGCCCGCTCCGGCTCGCCCCAGCCCGCCACGCCCGGCCGCGCGCGCTGTCGCCGCCGCTCTGCCCGAGCCTCATCGCCGCCGTAGCCCGGCCAGCCCGCCCCATCCCACCACGTCCGCCCGCGCACACCGGCGGCGGCCGCCGGCCCGCCCTAGCTCTGCCACGCACGGCCGTGCGTGCCGCGGCGGCCGTGCCCGCTGGTCGTGCCCTCCACGGCCGGCCAGCCCATCCAAGCCCGCCCAGCCCCAGCCACGCCACGCCTCGGCGCCGGCCGCGCCCCTCCTCGTCCTCGACCTCGGGCTCGTCCTCACCCGCGCCCTGACTCGCCCTCGCCCGCGCCTCGACTTGCCCTCGTCCTCGCCCTCGGCCTCGTCCTCACCGTCGGCCTCGCCCTCGGCCTCGTCCTCGCCGTCAGCCTCGCCCTCGCCCCTCGCCGCGGAGAGGAACAAGGTATACTAAGTAGTATTAGTGGTAGTAGTAGTTAGTAGTTGTAGTAGTAGTCTAAGTAGTACTAGTGGTAGTAGTAGTAGTCAGTAGTTAGTAGTTGTAGTAGTAGTTAGTAGTTGTAGTAGTGGTAGTAGTAGTGGTAGTAGTAGTTAGTAGTTGTAGTAGTGGTAGTAGTAGTTAGTGTAGTAGTAGTTGCATTAGTTAGAGTAGTAGTTGTAGTAGTGTTAGTAGTAGTTAGTAGTTGTAGTAGTGGTATTAGTAGTAGTTAGTAGTTAGTAGTTGTAGTAGTGGTATTAGTAGTGGTAGTAGTAGTTAGTGTAGTAGTAGTTGTAGTAGTAGTTGTAGTAGTTAGAGTAGTAGTAGTTGATAATTAAGATGCATGTGGCTCCTTGATATATATGTGGTTGTCGGCCATCGTGCCGTGGTTTTTCTTTCAGGTTTGGAAACCTCACCGTTCAGGGGAGATGCTGCCGAATTTTTGAGTTGACGTTATTTTTTTGGACAGCCCGAGGATGCGCAGATGGTATTAGTTTCCATGGTCTGCTCCGATCCGAGACAGAGTTTCGACTTCGGGGCAACCTTAACATCCACGAATTCGGGGCTAGATGGGTATGTGACTTGGTGTAGCTTCATTTATTCTTTCAGACGTTTATTCCTGCATGATTTATAATCATCTTGTTGTTTTTCTCGCAGTCGGCTGCACATCAAAACCAGCCATGCGGAGAGCTCAAGTCATGGGTTCTGGCCCACAAGGGCAAGGCGACAGACAACATCAACTGGAACCCGGACGACCCAGCCGAGTCGTTCACCAACGAGAGCATCCCCGAGCGCATCAGTTAGTACATCGAGGCGGCAAGGGGAGTCCATGGGGCAGACTGGGATCCGCACACCGCGGACATTGACGGCGACATCGTCATGAGGGTGGGAGGAGGCAAGAAGCATGGGCGGTACCTCATCGGCAACAGCACGCTCGACCCGCACACCACTCCCACTCTCTCACAGGTCCGGACAAGCAGCACAAGCGGTAGCGTGCCCATACGCCCAAGGCAGGACACTTCGACGCATCGTGTGGCAGCACTACAGGTTATTTCTGTTTTATTCGTCGTTCATTGGTTTTACATTCCTCGAAATTGCTTGTAACAATGCGGTGAAAAATTATAGCCCAGGTGCATGCACTCGAGGAGCATAAGGCTAGGGTGGAGGAAGAGAGACAGAGGGAGCGGGAGGCCGAGCGACAGAGGTGGGAGGCTGAGCGGGCGAGGTTTGACGCCTTGACTCAGTACGTGGCAAGTCTTGGCGTCACGATGGGTCGTCCAGCGCCACTAGAGCTGTTCGCTCCTCCATCGCCTTACCCATACCCACCTTACTCATACGTGAGTTCAACTTCTCTAACAAAAGCTCTTTACTGTGCATGTCGGCCATCGTGCCGTTGATATGTGATGGGAGGCCTTTGTGCCGTTGATATATATGTGTGCCGGCCATCATGCCGTTGATATGTGGTCGGCGGCCATCGTGCCGTTGGTTTTCTTGTAGGTTTTGGAAACCCCACCGTGCAGGGGAGGTGCTGCCGAAATTTTGATGTGTCTAGGCTTAGATTACAATTTTATACCTAGTTCTGTAAATTTTGACTTGTCTACGCTTAGATTACAATTATATGCCTTAGTATTACTATAATTACTAATTTTTCTTCTCCTTTGTGCAGAATCAATCGGCGGGTTCGAATGATGTGCCTGAGCAGCCATCGTCGGGAGGGTCGTGGCACCAACCGTATCCACAACTTCCGCCGCATCAGCAGCCGTTGGGAGGGTCGGGGGTACCAGCCGTATCCACACCTTCCGCCGCAGCAGCAGCCGCCGTCGGGAGGGTGGGAGCCTTGGGGGTGAGCCTGTTGTTCTTCATCATGTATTAGCACTTTGTGACATGAACTTGTGTGAGATGAACTTAGCACTTTGAGATGGACATGTGTTGTTGGATTTGAGATGTTTAGATGGATTATAATGTGAGACGTGTGATGTGGATGACATATTTGTGATATATGTGATGTGGATGATGTGTTATATTTGTGAAATATGTGTTGTTGAAGCTGGAAATATAAACAAAAATAAAAAAATGCTCTCTGGACTCTTTGCCGAGAGTAGGGCTCTCGGCAAATCTGCCTCTTTGCCGAGAGCTTGGTGGTCGGCTCTCGGCAAACCTTTTTTTTTGAAAACCACCTCGGCCGCAAATCTTTTTTTTAACAATTCTTTGCCGACGGAGTCTCTCGGCAAAGAAGTTCTTTGCCGACGGTCGCTCTCGGCAAAGAAGCTGTCACACCATTAGCGGTCGTTTGGCCGTTACTAGGGCGCGCCAGTTTGCCGAGAGCTAGAGTTTGCCTAGAGCCTTTCCATTACTCTCGGTAAATATTTTGCCGAGAGGGGCTCTCGGTAAAGAATCCTTTGTCGGTAGATGTTTTGCCGACGGCTCTTTGCCGAGAGCTGCTCTCGGCAAATAGTTTGCCGAGCGTCAACTCGTCTTTGCCGAGAGCTTCGGGCTCTCGGCAAAGGCCGGGAGTCCGGTAGTGTAATTAGTTAGGCAATAGAAACATGATATATGGATTAGAACTTAGGCTTATTAGAACTATGTAGAAGGCAATATGTTTTGCTGTTTATATGAAACTATATCTATATAAAATTGGGAAATAGTATTGGGCACCTCATTATATCACTTTGTGAAAGTTGCCAGCAATACTAAATTATGGATGAGCGTGATTGGATGTATAGTGGTTGGAAGCATGGTAGACCAACATGTGATTGGGTTCAGCATACAAATCAGTTATTGGATTTTGCATTCTCTAATCAGTCTCTAGTACAAGAGGGTACCATAAAATGCCCTTGTGCTATGTGTAGGAATTATTTTCGGCACAAAAGGGGCAAGGTAGAGCTGCATTTATGTCAAAATGGGTTTAAGTCCAACTATAAAACTTGGTCTGCACATGGTGAGAGGCGCTATCAGTAGCCAGGAATTGAGGGTTTTGGTGAGACGGATAGAATGGATGATATGTTGGCAGACTTAGCTGCAGCTGCACTATCACTAGGTAATGAGGAACCAACAAAATATGCTCAAGCTTTCTATAGGATGATTGATAGTGCAGAACAATTAGTTCATGACAAAACAACCCAGTCAACATTGTCAGCCACTGCTAGGTTGCTATCCATAAAGTCACAACACAACCTCTCTATTGTGTGTTATGATGACATTGTGGCACTCATCCATGAACTCATACCAGCTGATAGTAACTTGCCTAAGGATTTCTACCATTCAAAAAAATTGCTAAAGGGTCTGGGCATGCCATATGAAAAAATTCATGTATGTTACAATAGTTGCATGCTTTATTATAAAGATAACAAGCATAAAGAGAAATGTGACTTCTGTGATACCCCTCGCTATGTGGATGGATCAAATTAGGTCCCGCGCAAAGTCTTGCGCTATATGCCAATAACAGATAGGTTACAATGGCTCTATGCACATGAGGCAACAGCGAAAATGATGCGATGGCACAAAGAATCTCTTCGCTCCATGTCTGGTAGAATGGACCACCCACGTGATGGTGAAGCTTGGCAACAATTTGATGTTGATTTTCCGGAGTTTGTAGAAGAGGCAAGGAACGTGCAGCTAGGCATTGCAACAAATGGTTTCATACCATATGGTCCCATGGCTGCTCCGTATTCTTGCTGGACAGTGTTTGTTTTTCCATATAATTAATCTTCCACCTGGTGTTGCCATGAGGCCAGAATCTATGATGCACGGATACGTGGATACGGATACCGGTACGCGATACGGCGATACTCCGATACGCCATTTTTCCCAAAATACAGATACGGGGATACAGCAATATATATAAAAAATAAAAAATAAATCCACCGAAATTAGAAATGAGTGCATAGACCATAAATATTACATAACATAATATTGTTCAGGGCATAACGTTCAGACCATCAAGCCATTATTCAAACTTAGGTTCAACATACACACATAACTACATGATGAAATGATAAAACGATAATTGATAAAGTGATGATGCATGAACGGCAGCTGGCCATGACAAATTGGCAATCATCAAGAAGTCTTTTAGTCACTTGATCCAACATCTTCAGTCAGACCCAGTGCCCCAAGATCTTCAAGAACTCTTTCAAGGTCTGGCTCATCAAGTGACAGATCAGCATGCTCAAGGAAATCAGCACCGCCCTCAAAATCAGCTTCAAAAGTATCAGCTCCAATATCCCACATTGCTGATGGACCATGGTTGTATTCCTCATTTTTTTCTAGAAAGAAGATGCAAGTTCTGGTGTGTGAAAACTAGATCCTCAGCACGTGCAGGATTGAGCCTACAAAGTCAATTGCAAGTTTGCAATTAGGAATCGAACTACAGGTGTCAAACAATTGAGATTTAAAAAAAATAAAAGGTCAAACTAGAACCTATTTCTCAAGGAACTATGAATCAGTCCATAGGTACTCCAATTTCTCTCAGCACAAGAAGATGATGTTGGCTGGCCAAGTAATCTAAATGCCAACTTCTTCAGTTCTGGAGCAGAATGACCATGAATTCCCCACCATTGCTTTGGATCCATATAAGTTCTATCCTCAAGTGAATCAAATGAATTGAATCCAGGTCCAAATAAAGAGAAATTAGCATATTGTTGCTTGATCCTTTTTAATTCCTCATCAGAAAATTTCCTCCTGAAACAAGCATTTCTCATTTCTGAAATCTCCTCATCATTGTGGGGGGCTTGTCGGTTTGGAACCTCATTGATCCATTCCTCAGTATAGTACTTGAGATTTAGTGAGTGTGCCAAGCAGTGCAAGGGGGTATTGCTTTTTGTCCAACGGCTCACCAAGATGTCTTGCACAGCTGAATAAAAGGTGGATTCTTCATGTGGCTCTTTCCCTTCATAACGATATATCACATTCTTCACCTTCTCTATCATTGTGTCCCACATTTCATATATCAAGTGGAGGCATGGCTTGTCAGTATCAGCTGCCCGCACCATAGAATAGATAGGATCAGTGAAACTGAGGAAATAGCGCACCTTATCCCACCACACATCATTCATAATCTTGTCCTTCACAAATTGGGCCGGACCAGGATTATCCTCCCTATAGGCAGTCCACTTTTCACTCACTACCATCACTGAAAGAGCATCTTTTATAGCCACAAACCTCTTCATCATCACAACAGTAGAGGCAAATCTTGTCTCCGCAATGGCAAGGAACTTAAGCTTGCTATACTCATTGAACATGGATAGCCTCATGGAGTGATTCATGATGAAATTCTTTATACTGCTAGCATCTCCAATGATCTCACTGATCCATTGGAATTCATTATAAAGCTCATCCTCAATGTCCCTAGGAGCACATATGTTCTTCAAGCCAAGGTTCAGAGTATGCACGACACATGGGGTCCAGAAAATCTGAGGGTGCTTCTGCTCAACAATGATACCAGCAGCTCTGCAATTGGCAGCATTATCAGTGATCACTTGCACAACATTTTGTGCCCCAACCTCATCAATTATAGCTAGCATCTTCTCTGAAATATATTCCTTGGTCTTGGATATTCCTTCAGTGTTGAATGCTTTAAGAAACATTGGACCATCTTCCGTCACAGCTAAGAAATTCAAGAGTGGGCGCCTTTGAGCATCTGACCATCCATCTGATACAATACTCACACCTTTAGAATTCCATGTTGCCTTGATGGGCTGCAGCAATCTCTCAACATTTGTCTTCTCTTGCACAAGAAGAGTTGTCCTCAGCTTGTTGTAGCTTGGAGGGACATATCCTCCAATTGGATGATTGGCAGCAAACATGAAAGCCTTCCTGAAATATGGGTTACGTGCAAGATTAAAAGGCAGGCCTGCTGTGTAGAACATCCTAGCTATCAGTTCATCAAGCTGGCTACGGACTTCTAGATTGAAGCTGCACTCAATAGCCGAAACACCCCTCATCTTCCTCATCTTCTCATCGCCCTCAGTTGGAAGTGGAATATCTCTAGGAAGGTTCCTGCAGGCAGCAGCATTTGCAGCAGAAACTTCAGCTTGCAGTTGTTCAAGAATATATACAGTCACCACTCGACAAAATGTAACCCCAAAACCAGAAATCTTTAACAGATGTGCTTTAACTCTAGAGTAACTTCCTTGGAAACCCTTGTTACAAAGTCTACATCTCATCTTTGCGTTGCCCCCTTGACCCTTTCCAATTTTCTTAAGAATCTGAACATACCTCCACAGGGGCTTCTTGTCATCATCGTCTGCAAGAATCACACGAGCAGAAGCCAAGACTCGATTTGCAATAGTAGGATTGTCGACAACAGGAAATTCTTCACTTTCACCACTATGAGTGGATGCAGAAGCATTCGTACTAGTTGCCATTTGATCTGAGACGAGGGGAAATAAACACAGAGCAGATGAATCAGCACATGGGGAGATTGATTTGAGAAGGGAAGGACCAGACATGGAGGAAGCAGAGGAATGTCAGACTCACCATGGAAGGGGAAGGAGCAGGAGGAGGCACGGGCGGGTGGCCTGGAGGCGGTGATGGCAAGGGAGTGATGAGCGACGCTGCTTCGGGCGGCCGGTGGCCGGGCGGCGGTGAGCAGCAGGCTATCGGGAGGATGCACGGGCAGGTGGCCTGGCGGCGGTGACGGCAAGGGAGTGACGAGCGGCGCTGCTCCGGGCGGCGGGTGGCCGGGCGGCGGTGAGCAGCAGGCTGCCGGGAGGAGGCACGGGCGGGTGGCCTGGCGGCGGTGACGGCAAGGGAGTGATGAGCGGCGCTGCTCCGGGCGGCGGTGAGCAGCAGGCTGCCGTGCGTGAGGCAGCTGCGGGGTGCGCGAATGGGGATGAGAGGGGGCGCAGCTGAACAGAGGGCTTTAATACGAAGCGATTGAGTGGTGTTAGGGTTTGAAGGTCTCGCACAGGTGTCCCATGAGTATCCAGTTTATTTTTATTATTTGGAAATTGCTAAATTGTCCGATACGTCCGGGATACGTATCTGGACGTATCTGCCGAGTATCCATATCCGATACGGTATCCGACACTGGTACGCGAGTTTTGTGAAGTATCCGCGTATCGTAGGCTAGAATACATCTTTCTTTCCCTTGTTATCCGTGGTCCAGAACATCCTGGAAAAAATTTTAGTGTCTTCATGCGACCTTTAGTAGATGGACTGCAAACTCTGAAGGATGGAGTTCTAACATGGGATGCATCGGTAAAGAAAAGTTTCACCATGAAAGCAGCATATCTATGGTCAATACATGATTTTCCTGCCCTTAGGATGCTTTCTGGTTGGAGCACCCATGGGTTGTTGGCATGCCATCGTTGTTTAGGTGACACCAAAGTATTCTGACTCACTAAGGGTGGTAAGGCATGCTGGTTTGATTGTCATAGATGCTTTCTTCCCATGGACCATGAATTTAGAACCCAAAGAAATGCATTTAGGAAGGATACAATAGTGTTGGATGAACCCCCAAGGAAGTTGAAGGGAGAAGAAATAGAAGCCCAAATGAACCTCCAAGTCGGTGATAGGAAGGCATTTAATAAACCACACAACTTGACACACATTAATGGTTTGTGGCAGCTACCTTACTTCAAAAGGTTGCTACTTCCACACAACATTGATGTAATGCACAATGAGAAAAATATGGGTGAAGCTATATGGAACACATGCTTTGACATAGCTGATAAGACAAAAGATAATGTGAAGGCAAGGCAAGACCTAGAATTGATTTGCGATCATCCTAACATGCATCTTGTATTAAAACCAAATGGAAAGTGGCATATGCCAAGGGCACCATACTACATTGACAAGGATGATAACCTCATCATTTTAGAGTGGTTCAAAACACTGAAGTTTCCCGATGGGTATGCTGCAAATATTAAAAAAGGGGTTAATTTCCAAAAAAAAGAAAATATTGGGGCTGAAAAGTCATGATTATCATATCTTCATGGAGTGTCTACTTCCTGTTGCTTTCCGTGGATTCCTTCCTGAAAATGTTTGGCTTTGTCTAGTTGAGCTCAGCTAATTCTATAGGAAATTGTGTGCTAGACAAATTACTAAGAATGATGCATTAGCTTTGGAACAGAACATAGTGGTTTTTGTTTGCAAACTAGAGAAGATATTCCCTCCAGGATTTTTTAACCCTATGCAACATCTTATGGTACATCTTGCTGAGGAAGTTTGACTAGGAGGCCTTGTACAATATTGATGGATGTTTCCAATTGAGAGGTACATTTTAAACTGTAGGTTCAATTGGTTGCTGGTCTGTTAGTGCTAGTGCTAATTTTTTTCTTCTTAGGGCTATACAAAAGCTTACACAAAAAGTCCAAAACAAAGCAAGAGTTGAGGGCTGCGTTATTGAAGCTCAGCTTGTTGAAGAGGCCACAAATTCTGTCTCTTTTCTTTAAATCGAAGGTGCATTCAGCTAGAAACAAGGCACCTAGATATGATGATGGTGCCTCAACATTTGTGCCCGCTTGTGATGATATCAAAATCTTTGGACAACCTGGCCGATGCCATGTCCAAAGGGGTTGTCGTGATCTTTCTATAGAAGAATACAAGGCTGCCTTCTTATACATATTGACCAATATACGACAGATGGAAGATTTCTTGAAGTATGTGTTGATTTTACTGAAATGAGTTCTAAAACTTTACCAAAATAAATCCTCATGTTGATTTTTCCTTGTCTTTATAGAAAGTTCGAACATGAACAATGGAAGGGAACAAGGAATCCAACTGAACAACAAATTTCTGACTTAAGGATGAATGGTTGGAAACTTGGGCGTGGGAGCCATGTCCGTAATGGTCCTAATTTCTTTGATTGGTTCAAAGCTCATGTATTGTCTTTACTGTTAGAATCACACATCAATTTAAGTTCCATCACTTTGTAGGGTACAGAGTCATCACATGCCGGAGAAGCTGGTTCTGGTGGTCAAGAGAGCAATGGTATCGAAGAGGATGAAGGCAACGCATAGACTAAAATAGTGTTTAGACAGCGTAAGCCTCTTTTGCGCAGTTGGAGTGTATATGGTGAAGCTCCAAGTTGACTTGCTTCTATTGAAGTAAGCTGACCTCTTTTGTGCAGTCATATAACTAGTATGTAGATGACAGAGAGTGAAAAGGTCTCTCTATTATTTAGTTGTCATGTAAGCAGCTAGACTTGCTAAAGTCTTGCCTCTTGAACTGTTAGTTGGCATGTAAGCAGCTAGACTTGGTGAAATCTTGCCTCTTGAACTTACTTAGTCGGCATGTAATACTTGCTGAAGTTGAGCAATGTGGTGAATTTGGACTTGTGAACCAGTTCGAAATGTAATGTGCAATTTGGATTTACAATGTGTGTGTAAATTTGTCTCTGTGATGCCAAATGCAAGTGGTAGAATAATATTTTTTTTTGTTTTTCTGAAATAAAAATGGATGGCTGTGAGCATGATCTTGATTCCTGTCACCACTCCCGTCAGGAACTTAGAAAGGATTCCTGTCATTATTTTTCCTGATGGCTGAGCAATAGGAAATGAAATCTAATCCTGTTGCTGGTTTTTTTCTCCTGACGGACGGCAGCCCCGCGCTGACCCCCCTCCCTCATATTATTTCCTGGCTTTAGTTTGGCCCAACAGCAGTTTTAGCCCACAATTCCACCCGCAGCGATGACTGTCGCGCTTCGGAGCACTCGATCGTGTGGTCTAGGTTCCGTCCGTAGGTGAGTTTTTCTCTTTTTTTATATTTCCTTTTCCTTTTTCTTTTCTTTCTACTATTTCTTTTTCCTTTCTGTTTTCGCTTTTACTTTTTTGTTGTGTTCTATTATTCTTGTCATCTTTATTCTTTTTTATTTTTCTTTCTTTTCTTCTATTTCTTCTTTCTTTCCTTTCTTTTTTTCTTTTTCTTTTTTGGTGCTCTTTAATTATTCTTTTTGTTTCCTTTTTCTATTTTCCTTTTTATTGTATGTTTCCTTTTATTTTTTTTTCTTTCCTTTCATTCATTTATTTTCCTTTTCTTTTTCTTTCTCTAGACTTTTGTTTCCTTTTTCTATTTTTTATTGTATGTTTCCTTTTATTTTTCTTTTCTTTCATTCATTTATTTTCTTTTTCTTTCCCTAGACTTTTGTCATTTTTTTATTTTCTTTATTCTTTTATTATTTTTATTTTACTTTATTAATTTTTATTTTCTTTTATTTTTTGTTTTTTCTTTCCTTGCTTCTATTTAGTTTTTTATTTTTCTTTTTTCTTATCTTTTTATTTTTTTAACGTGTATACATTTTTATTTTTTTTGATAGAGTTAATAATTTTATTTATTTCATTTTGTATTTTGGTTTTTTATTTTTTAGTTTTATTTCTTTTCTTTTATTTATAATTGTATGTTTCACTTTTTTTATTTATAGATATAAGAGATGTTCATGTAGTATACATGTAATGTTATACGATGTATTTTATGATGTTCAGCAAGCAAACATTGATGTGTTAGGATATATTTTATGATGTTCGGTAGCTTTTTTCTTCTTTCATTTGACTCTAATTAATTAATTCACTGATTTTATTATTTTATTTTACATTTCATGATATTTTTGTATTGTTCATGTAGTATACATATGATGTTCTATGCTATATTTTATGATGTTGTGTAGTGTTAATGTGATGTTATATGATGTATTTTGTGATATTCAGTAAGCATACATTGATGTTCTAGGATATATTTTGTGATATTCGGAAGCACTTTTTCTTCTTTTTTTACTCTAATTAGTTACTTCACTAATTTTATTATTTTTTTATATATTTTTTAATATTTGTGATGTTTACGTAGTATACATATGATGTGCTATGCTATATTTAGTTATGTTTGTTTAATGTTATTGTGATGTTCTACGATATATTTTGTAATATGCGATAGCATCTTTTTTTCTTTTTATTTGATTATAATTAATTACTTCACTAATTTTATTTTATTTTTTATTTTTTTACTTTTATATTTTATTATATACGTGATATTCACGTAGTATACATATGATGTTCTGTGCTATTTTTTTGTGATGTTCGCGTAGTGTTAATGTGATGTTCGATGACTATCTTTAAATACATATTCATCATGAGATAAATGTTCGTTAAATTTTTTTATTGAAATATATCCATGTGGGGTCTTATTTTGAATAGTTTATTGCAATACGATGGTGTAATCAGATTTTAATTAGGATACTTAGTTTAGGAGTTACGACTTTTTTTACTTCAAAAAACATGGGATATGCTAACGCCAGCGCTATTGGTTGTAGTGCATGGCTCTTGCTTGGCTTGCCAGCGCGTTATGCGAGAAACAACTCGTAAAGGCCCAAGACAATTAAATTTGGCCCACGAAACGCGTGTGGAGAGGGGGTCGGCGTGGGATATCTGTCACCCAGGTCGGCACCTAGGAGTCCCCGATATCATGTAGTTTAACCAAAGGGACTGAATACACATCTCATGGCAGATTTTGCTGTTTGTTATCTTCCACATTTTCAACAAATCAGTAGTTGACACGTCACATGATACAAAACAACTAAACAAATTGAAAAAAGCAGCACACTGTAACACCCTAAAATTTGCTTCTCTTGCAATAGAGCTAAAATGATTTAATTTTGTATTTTTATGCTCATGAAAACATGGGGAAATAATAAAATTTCATTAGATTAAAATTTATCTTAAGGTAGAAATGTGTTTGTTGCATTCATGCCCATCGCACCTTGTGTTTTTTTAAAATACATTTAGGAGACGAATATCTATCTCTAAGAATTTTCCAGCTTCTTTCTGGAATTTAATTTCTACCTCCTTCACCTTAATATTTATGTTCCAAGTTCCCAACAATCTTTTCATGAGCTCCAAATACTTTATTTGGGTTCATCATATTTCAAAGTGTCTCTGTGAATTTTCCCCAAATTTTCGGAGGTCTGGGAGTATTTTTCGTGGCTTAAATATCAATTCTGGACTTTTCTAGAATTATTTTATTCGTGAAATTAATTAATTATGAAAATAAATAATATATCTCATTTTCCAACCAACTCTCAAAGCCCACGTGCAATAATCCTAATAAATCTTAAAGGCCCATGCATTTATTTACTAATGGGCTTTAATGATTATTTAGGTCCATTAGTAAATGTAGATGGTGTAACATCAATTAGTACCATATTGCTAGTTGATATAGATGTTGGGAGTTTTTCTCCCTATAAATATGTGCCAATCCATTGGGCAAAGTACACCAAAACTACCGTAAGGGAGCCCCTAGTTTGGGAAATCCATCGTGTAGTAAATTATATTTTTCTCCTCCTTCTCTCGCCGTCATCGTCGCCGCCGCGCTGTCGGACGCCGTAGACCCGCCGTCGACCGCAAGAAAGCCCTAGGTGAGTTCGTTGTATTCTCCTCATTCCCTGTGCTCTCGACTCATCAAACCGTGGCCTCTAGGGCCTAAACCGAGCGCTCTAGGGAGCTTCTCGTCGCCGGTAATGAAGCTCTGCCGCGTCGGTTTTCTTCTTCAGCCGGTGACTCTCTCCCCCTCCTTTCTAATCTGGGCCGTCCAGATTCAATCCAACGGTCCAAGATCGCCCGTACCCCTTCACCGGGTTTATTTGCAAAAGAGCCCCTATAGTTTCGAGTAATATAACCCACAGTCCATGGCGCACTTTCAGAATACGTTTTCTTCTTTTGAAAACGCAGTTTCTTCGGTTAGATACAAAATACGCTTTCATTTATTTACAGTTTTGCCACTAGTCTTATTTAGGCCATAAAATCTATGTTTTAACTCCGTTTTGATCCATTCAAGTTGCGTTAGATTCGTAAGTGAGTAATCTACATGTTCATCCTGCTGTTAAATATATTTTCAACTTTTGAAATTCGAGGTTAGATTTAATCTATTATTTTATTAAAAGAAATCTTGTTTAATTCATAATTTTTTTATTATAGCTCTGATTAGAGTACTTTTCACATCTGTGTGTTCATAGCGAGACGTATATTCGTTTTACAAACTTTTCATCTTGATTTTATGTTTGATGTACTGTTCTAATTTAGATCTATTGTTTGCTTCATATATGATTGCATGGATGCTTGTGTGGTGCTTTATGATCATGTCCAGTCGGTGAGCTTTGCGTTGGTGATATAAAAGAAGTTGGTGATGTAGAAGAAGTCCTTTGAAGGTTACAACTCAATAGAAGAAGGATCTGAGTTTAAGGCAAGTATAGCATGCGATCTTCCTTGTCCTATTCACCTTAATATCATTTTAATCATATGCATGTGTCTACCTTGGCAACCGTAGTAATTTTTCTAGCTATTTGATATCCTGGATTCCTTGATTCCTATGGGTTATTGCATTGGATAGTATGATGCTAGTGCTCAACTAAAGCTATGATCTTGTAACTTGACTAATGGTATATACAATAAATATTAAAAGATGCTTTTTAGCAATATGGAACAAGGGGCTAGAGCATTGGGCTATTTTATGGTGCTCTAGATTCCCCTCCCTAAGGACTTATCTGTAAGCGAACATCTAGAACTTATAGTACAGCTATGAGGGTTACATAGCTCTGGCTTTAGCTCAGTATGAGGACTTTTTCTAGCTTGTTAGTGGTTACCTATATGGCGCAAGAGGGGCTCTAACAGGTATGATCTCGGCCTACCCAGAGGGTGCACTTTGGTTTCTTGGTATTTTGTTAGTCACTCCTTGGAGGGGGCTTATTGATGGAGAAACCTTAGCGGCCCTAACTTGTTAGACGAACCTTTGAAAGGCTTCATAGTGAACCCTGCCGATCTTTCTTGGTAGTGGGTAAAGAGGTTGGCCGCCTCGGATAAAAGGGTAAATCATGACTCAAAGTGAAAGTGTACAACCTCTGCAAAGTGTAAAACTGGTATATCAGTCGTGCTCACGATCACGAGCGGCCTTGGACCCTTACGAAATAAATGATGAACACTGATGATACTTTTGATGAAGATGCTCACTAATGATTACTGTTTATGCTATTTATTATTCATGTTTACCTGATCATGTGTTTATGTGGGCTTGTGGATAAACTTGTTACCACCCAATTGCTAAAAGATGACTCATTAAAAGCTAATTGCAGTTAACCAGTGTCAGTTTTTTGAGCCTCATGAACCACATGTTATATTTGTTGAGTACGACATGTACTTACGCTTGTTTTACTTTTTAAATCTTTGAAAAAATCTCGAATTGGTACCAGATTGCTAGTCTGGAGAAGTTAGACTTGTGATCAACAAGTTAGTTGTCCCTGTGGATTAAAGTCTTCACCCGAAGATCGGAGTTGTCTTTCCGCTGTTTGCTGTCTAAGGTTATATCCTTTATACTAAGTATGTTATATTTGGAGCATTGTCTTTCGATATTACCCTTATTTGTAGCTATATGTAAGATTTGACTTCCTGGGCTGACATATGGTGCGTATCTAGTTTTGTTCATAAAATCGGGTGCTACACACATGTACTGTCACATGACACAAAATCCGAAAGATTTTTATAGTTGTTATCTTCTGGAAGATTTTTACGGCTGTTATCTTCTAGAAAATAATAAACTGCCCAATGACAGCCGAATGACAACACATCCAGCATACATACAGCACAGGTACACCACCTGATGGACAAGAAAGAAAGAAAACCAGCGTCCAAGACAGACCACATTCACAGCAACGTAGATGACGGTGGCAACGGCTTGGGCATAGAAGACAAGAGTAAGCCGATGAAGACCAAAGGAAAAGGACATCAACGTCAGAAGAAAAACAACAAGATGCAGAGGTAATCCATGAGACTAGTCCACCTCCAAGCACCTACATCTAAATTTTTTTTGAATAGATTTGCATTTACTTTTGCTAGGAAATACTAATAACACAAAAACATAACAACTCTCCAAAAACAGGCATCATGATGTGCAGGTTCACTAGATCCAAATGTGTCACCAAAGCTAGATATGGTTGCGCTGTAGTTGTAACATCATTATTTTTGAAATATACCGATCTCTTCTAATAAAATTGTGATAGCTTTTGTCATCCTTTCAAAAAAATGTAGGCATCAAAGGTCCATGAAACCATTTAGAGTAGTCATTCTAAACTATTACATGAGTACATGACACTGCTGACATACCCCCGTTATGGCCTCATCACTGCAAGAACTCGTTACTGAACTTCCTTCTTACTTTGTATGGGACTCACCATATTGTGTTCCTAAAAATATAAGAAAGTGTGTCACTGTGATGTTTATCCTATATTGAGAAGATTTGGACTGGAATATCAAAGGTGTAGCCTCCAATATATAAAAGGCTTGGGAATGTTCAGTGGCTCTAACGGTACTTACCCAGCAACTTCTCCAGCGCTAACATTCTCCACCACCAGCAGACATCTCGTGGCAGCTCTAATCAGAATTTAGAACAAAAAAAATCAGGAGATGGTACCTACGGCAATGGACATGGGCCGTACCACCAGGGGAGGTCCAGCCCATAGGATCAAGGTCTACGGCGTTCGACTCTGGTCGGCGTGCACCGCAAGACAATCAGAAGACATATTGGCGATGAAGGAAGATCTTTTCGGATATGATAGATATCGTATTCCTTGTAAATACTTACCATATAGCCGAATAGATCTAGGCCTAAACTGACTTGTAACCCTACCCCCTAGACTATATAAGGCGGATAGGGACCCCATCGAATTCATCTCATATTCAATACAATCCACCAAAGACATAGGACGTATGGTATTACGTCGATCAGACGGCCTGAACATGTCTAAATCGCTTGTCTCTATGCTTGTGTCACCATCTGGCTCCTATTACGTGCACCTCCACCAATCATCTACTACCGTGGGTATACCCCTCGGTAGACTGCCGACTAGATTTCGTCGACAGTGGCGCGCCAGGTAGGGGGTGTGCATGCTGATTCCATGGCGAGCCAGATGGTTTGCTTCCCGAGCTCCATGATCCTTCCAGAGCCAGGTCAGACCTTCATGGTCAGATCTATGACCTAGGTCATCGGCGCCGACGGCGTCGAGGAAATCATGGAGGCGGTGCAGAATCACCTTGCGCTGATCGTGCCAACATCTACAACGACATCTCCGATCTCGACGCCTCGCCGCTGGGTTAGGAGATTCATTAGCAATGACGATCTGATCGCATCCATCGATCAGGTCACAGACCGCTTAGAGGAATGCCAACTCCTCGTGGATTCGGTCTTAGATCAATCTAGAGCGAGCGAAGAAGTTCCTGCACTCCAAGGTCACCATGCCACTAATGCCGAGCACCCTGCTCGTGCACGTCGTCTGAGGTGGCAAGATGAAGATTTGGTGATCACGACGACTCTGGAAGGGCGTATCGTTCAACGCCGACCACTCCCCGCCCCGACGGAGAGCATGTCGAAGCCCTATTCTTTTGGGCTAGTGGGTGCGGATCCGATCTGTCGGGACGCCCTACACTATCTTTTCGCCGACCACACCAAGCGTAGCTACGTCAACAACCTCTACCAGATCGACCTCCTTGAGGCCAACCAGCCTGCGCCAACGATAAACATGGTGCAAATCCGGTAGCTTTTGGATGAAATGCTCCATACAATCCTAGAGGAAAGCCCCGAGCCATATTCCGAGGGCTCTACCAGCAGCTGCCCACCTTTCCCTCTAGGCTTTGGGAGAGAGCTTTTCATGGTTAGCCACGACAGCGTTGCTATCGATGGATAAACCAGTGTCCAGCGCCGTGAGCACAAAGCCAGGAACATTGATCGTCAACGACGTCATAATGAAGAAGCAGAAAACACCGCCCAAGCCGCCAGAGGTGGCCTGCCGCCTCTCGCTCGTAATCTCCAACAAGAGTTCCTCATGGTGGACAACCAGCAAGTGGAGCAGACGTCGAGCGTCAATCTGGTTGTGGCCACCCATGAGCTGGCTAGACTCCCACCAACACCAGAGGTACTCAAGATTCAAGCGCTGCTTAAAGCAGCTCAGGTCCAGGTCAACGACATCCTGAACCCAGTTCCATCTTTTTCGACCGCATCGGCTCGCAGTCGAAACCCCCGTGGCTCTCGCCACACGGGGGGAAGCCATTATCATAGCGACCAGATCATCCAAGGGGGGTCCAGGGCAATGTTGCCATCAACCCTGGATCACAAGGACCACAAAATCAGCGTGGCCGACTAGCTCATGACGCCAACCAGGAGGTTAATCAACCCCTACGCGGTGACACCCACGACCGTATCAATGCCAATCTCGATGCCCGCAATCGCATAGAGAATAGTCATGCCCAGCGGCATCAGGCAGAACTCCAACGCCAACAGCAGTACGACGACCAACACGGCAACCTCGTCGGCCTTCGACCACTCCCCGCTGTTGAGCCGATGGGACCTCGCCCCTTCACAGCAAGGCTACGAGCTGCAGAGTGGCCCATAGGCTTCAGGGTCTTCGGGGTTGATCCCTACGACAGCAAGGATAATCCCGAGCAGTGGATGCAGCTCTATGAGATCGCCGTACGTGCCGTCGGGGGAAACAACGACGTAATGGCAAACTATCTGCCTGTTATTCTCTCCCAATCTGCCAATAATTGGCTTATGAGCTTGGGGGAGGACTCCATCAAATCTTGGGATGATCTTAAGAGAGTTTTTATCGAGAATTACATGGCAACGTGTCAGCAGCCTGGCATGAAGTATGATCTGGAGAAACTCCATCAGATGTCTGGGGAACCTTTGCGAAGCCACATCAGGCGTTTCTCAGAAACGAGGAACACCATCCCCAACATTGGGGATAGTGAGGCCATCTCCGCTTTCACCAGAGGACTCCATCACCATCAGGAGTTGCGCTCCAAGCTTTAACGCAAGAGGCTCCAGACTATCGGTGAACTCCTCAAGGTTGTAAACTCATACGTAGACTCTAAAGAAGCTGATCGGCAATTCAAGGACGACGTTGCTCGTGCTTCCTGCTCGGATCGCCACCCACGTCGTGATGATGATCACCACGAAGAACAGCGTTATGAAGATCGCGACAAGCGCTATGACGATCGTGAACGCCGTCATAATGATCGGCTAGAGGGATCAAGGGCTGCATAGCCATGTCGTCGTCGACCAGAAAACTTCATCAACAATGTAGAGCGGCCACACGCTAAGTGCAATTTCAATGCTGCCTACGAAAAGCTCCTTGACGGTTCGTGCCCAATTCACAAGGACAGCAAGCACACCATGCGGCAATGCTATGGCATGGCCAAAGCTTTCCGCAATGAGGAGTAGAAATGGCAGTGGCGTAAGGACGATGAGTCAGATGACGGCAAGGGGGAGGAGCGTCCTAAGGACACACGACCCACTTTCTAAGATGCCAACAAGACCATCACCACAATCTTTGGAGGGTACGTCGCCTCCAAGAGCAAACGCCAGCAGAAATTCACCGCTCGGCTGGTCATGTCGATCACCAAGTACGACACGATCGCCGATCCTAAATATCTAGACTAGTCGGAGTACCCTATCACCTTCAGTAGGGCCGACCAGTGGGCAGATATCCCATACCCAGGGCATTTCCCACTCGTGCTAGATCCAACCATCCACAACGTGCGGTTCAAGAAGGTCCTCATCGACGGCGGGAGTGCCCTCAACATCCTCTTCGCTGGATCCCTAACTGAGTTAGGTATCACAAAGGATGATCTCGCCCCTGTTGATTCTCCATTCTAGGGGATTGTACCTGGTAGAGCGTCCCAACCTTTGGGATAGATCACCTTGCTAGTCCAGTTTGGCACCGCCGACCACTTCCGTACTAAGTACGTGAACTTCTTTGTGGCAGACTTGGACACCACCTACCACGCCATCCTTGGCCGACCAGCTCTCGCCAAGTTCATGGCCGTGCCCCATTATGTCTACCTGGTGTTGAAGATCCCGACGGAGCAGGGTGTTCTCACCTTGTGTGCCAACGTCTCCACCGCCTATGACTGTGAAAGAGAAGGACTCGCCATCACCGAAGCGATGGACATCTTAGCAAGAATGGAGGCTTGCATCGTTGGCTCCAAGAAGGTCCATACGACGTAAAGGCTACGACCTGGCTAGGGTCATATAGGCTCTGTGATCAAGACGGCATCGACATCCCCAATTCCTGGCACATTGAACACCTTAGGCGTTTCTATCCTTGAGTCATCCTGCAAAAGATATGTACCTTTTTATGTATATATGCATTTCAATAATGATTTTATCCGTTATGTTTTCTCCATTTGTTTTCTATAATTTTTCTCAAATTTCTTATTTCTCCATGCTAAACATCTTTAAGATGATGCATACTATCGCCATTCACATCACTGACCAGCCATGTTCTCATTTGTGTTATCCAAAAGTAGCCCTGTCCTCGACTTAGCACCTAAACATGCATGAGCAGTAGCGCTCCACGTCATGGATGGTCGACAGCGGCTTATCGGTGATGCCTATGCTCCTACGCGTGCACAAGAGCTAAGCTCTTTACGCCATGGGGTGTGGGATAACTGGGGTTGATGACAAGATAAAGAACAAAATGATAGTGCAACGTTAATATTAAATATTAACACTTTATACACGTTAAACATAACGTAGACAAATCTGTTACATGTCATGACCAGCATCGCCGAACAGATCCAAGTCATCCGCCAGTTTGATCACCGAATTGGACACCTCCTCCTCTAGCGCGGTGATTTGCTCGTCACTCAGATTTCGGGCAAAGCCATCATCGATTCGTTTGAGCTTCACCGAGGGGTAGACTGACTGGACAACCGCTAGTGCATGGCCCGCGGCAGAACAAGCGACGCCATGAGCGTATTGCTTGAAGTTCTCCAGTGCCGACATGCACCTCTCCATGGTGACATCCGACCGTGGTGGTCTATCGGGCTCCGGCAACTATGGGTCGATGAGGTCCTCCACGCTGCTGCTCCCCACCGGATCCGCCCGCCGCCGTCGTGAATCTGATCACCGGCGAGGGAGAGAGTGAGGGAGATGAAGAGAGAAAAAGAGAGGGAGATGGGGAGAGCTGACCTACCTTGGACCCACGCCAGCAGCCGCAACCCCATCGTCGCACTACTAGAGACGCGCTCTTTGCCGAGTGCCTGGGACACTCGGCAAAGGCCCTATTGCACTCGGAAAAGGCTTTGTCGAGTGCCACACTCGGCAAAGAGCAAACGGCAAAGCCGCATCCGGTGAAGGGTTCTTTGCTGAGTGCCGTTTGTTGGGCACTCGGCAAAGGCTTTGCCGAGTGCCAGGATGGCACTCAGCAAAGAAAATTGGCCGTCAGCCATTGACGGCGTCTTTGCCGAGTGCCGGGTCAGGAAGGCACTCGGCAAAGCTTTTCCCTTTTTTTGAAAAATCCTTTGCCGAGTGCCTTCCTGACCCGGCACTCGGCAAAGAAATTTTTTTTTTGAAAAATCCTTTGCCGAGTGCCTTCCTGACCCGGCACTCGGCAAAGAAAAAAATATTTTTTTTTGAAAAATCCTTTGCCGAGTGCCTAGCTGGGACGGCACTCGGCAAAGAAAAAAATATTTTTTTTTGGAAAATTCTTTGCGAGTGCCAGAGTCCTAGCACTCGGCAAAGCTGGGAAACACATGGTAGTGTACACAGCTTTGCCGAGTGCCAGGGTACTGGCACTCGGCCTGGCACTCGGCAAAGAGACCTGGTAGCACATTTTTTTGGCAGCTTTGCCGAGTGCCAGGGCAAAAGGTGCTCGGCAAAGGCTCTTTGCCGAGTGTTACACTTGGCAAAGTGACCAAAAATTTTTGTTTTTTTTTGTTTTTTGCTTTCGATCACTACAAACACAACATATGGCATATATATCACATCCATCACATATATACCACATCCAGCACCTTATATGTCACAATCCATCACACATACCACATGAATCACATCCGTTCACCACATGTCACAGTAATTCCATCCATTATTCGATAGGATTCCACATCATTCAACAAGTAGTTCAAATCCATCACCACATGTCACAATAACACATGCATGACAACAACATTGTCTCGGATAGAAATCCATTGCGAAGAGAACAAGACATGAAACTACAAGCGCTACTCACTTAAGCGGCCCTTGATGTGGCCATCCTGCTGACGATGGGGAAGGAAACATCTGCTGGTTCGGAGTGCCCTGAGCTGGGTTGTTCGAACCCGCCGACTGAGGCTGCACACAGGAGAAGAGATTGCATGAGACAAGATTAGTTGAATAGCGATTGTAGCAATTCCGTGCATGTGTGACATTACTCACTAGAGTAGCGGAATGAGGAGGCTGAGGTGGACCCATTAACCCAGGAGGCATAGCAGCACCCATCGTAGTTTGCATCCAGGCAATAATGTCCGCCAACCTTTTCTCCTGGGTGAGTTTGTCGGCCTCCCACGTGGCCCGCTCGGCCGCCAACCCCAGCTCCAGCTCCTGGGCCCTCCTGTTTGCTTCTTCCACCTGGGCCTACAAATTGTTGCAAAGCTAATGTTACAATAATGCAAAGGAAATAGAGTTGTGTAAAGATCAATGTATGACGAGTAAAACATGAATAACCTAGAGTGTGTCGACCCGGTGCTGTGAAATGCTCGGCTGTGAGCGTATCGCTGGGAGTGAGGAGGCGCTCATGCTCTATGCTCAGATCTAGGAGAGAGTGGGAGTAGAGGCCATGTCGATCACGCTGTCGCCAATCTAGTAGCGGCCATGCTTCTTGCCTTGTCCAATCCTCATGACGGTGTTTGCATCAATGTTGTCGGTCCGTGGATCGTACTCCGGCCCATGGATCGACCTTGCCTCCGCCGTGTACTCCATGATTTTCTCGTAGGCGCTCAAGTTTGTGTACGCCTCGGCCGGGTCGTCTGGGTTGAAGGAGACATCGGACGACGCCTTGCCCTTGTGTGCCATGGCAAATGCGGCGAAGTTGGAGCACTCTTGGCCTTGATGTGCCGCCGACTGCAAGAACGAAAACAAGATGATTAGAATTATTTGCCGAGTTCAACGAAAGCAAGAAGAATAGAAACATGACCACGTACCCATGCTCGGGCGTATCCGGAGAGGTTGCGGTTGCCTTGATGGTGTGATACACCTAGCATGAACAAACGCCGCTACCGGGCAGCCGCGTGCTGAGCGGCCCACTCCGCGCTTAACCACCTGTCCACCATCTTCTCCCAAGCCACGGGGCACCCGTTGCACCACCAAGGAATCACCTACACATCATCAAGTAGTTGACATATTAGAAAAACAAGTGATTCGTACTTAATCTCAAAAGGAACCAATTTTAATGTTCTTTAGCTACCTCAAGGAACTGGGGTTTGGTTAGCGTCAAGTCTTGTTCTCGGATGTCCTTCTTGGTGACCTTCTGTCCGAGCTTCGTCCCATAGTAATCTATGATGGCCTGGAGTCGCGCCTCATGATGGACGTCGACGACGCATTTCCTGCAAGCTCGCTTAGCCACTGCCTCCGCCGTGCCCTCGAATCCGTCGTCAAGTTTGAAGTACTCCTGCATATACAGACACGATGTATGCATTAGTTATTTCAAGTAGAGTCCAATGAGTGCGTTGTATTGAGCCATGTAGTGCAAGGAAGACTTACCCAGAACTCCCGAACGTGAAGGCGGGCTCGAGGTTCCCGACATGCATGACCATGCCAGGGAAGTGTCTCCTGCACAGGAGACCTAGGATGCCATTGACATGGCGGGAGACAGTGTTCCCCGACACAATCTCCCACCCCCTGCAGAAGTGATTAAGAAAACATATTAGTCTCTATTTCGATATCGAACATAGCATATGAAGTAAAAGTGATAACATGCAAAGGCACTTACCTTTGCCCCTCTAGGCGAATCACTAGGCGTAGACGAGTATGCGGTCGGTCAGGGAGGGTGGAGGGTCCTCGCAAGTAGACACCTAACGAACTAGAGGAAGCAGTAGCTCCCATCCCGCCCCCATCCTCGTCCTCGTCCGCCTCCTCCTGGACCGGCGTCTCCTCCTCCCCGTCCGCCTCCTGCTGCACCTGCTCCTCCTCCTCCTGCTGCTGCTGCTGCTGGACCGCGGGCGTGGTCCTCCTATTCCTCCTAGTCATGGTCCTCATGCTCCTCCGCCTCGTCGAAGATGTCCCCTGCTCCTCCTCGCCCCCTCCGCTGGAGGCTCCTACACCAGAGGCTCCTTGGTAGAACGAGCTCAGGTTCCTCTACCGGCCGCCCGGCATTTTTGTTCAGTCACCTGCAATTAAAAAGAAGAAAGAAGTAATTAGAAATAGATGCAAAATAAACAAAACAAAACAAAATTACAACATTACAAAGTATTACATGTATGTTACAAATAATCTTCATGATCGGGATTAGCTGGATCGTAAGTCTCATCATCACAATCAACCATGTTGAAATAATCAACACTATCCGATGGAGGAATGTTGTCTTCATTGTCATTGCCTACACGTAATCGCTCAAGCATTTGTAAGTCCTTTGCATTTCGCACTTCATCTCCATTGTCATCATCATCAACCATTACATTGTCTACATCCATTCCTATCTCGCCGGTTAAGTCTATCTCAAACCTCCCTTATAGCCCATCTTCTTGATAGAACTCTCCGTCATACGTGCTTGGGTTGAAGTTGTAATCTTCATCATTTGGGACAGGTAGTCGGCCGTGTGGTGAGACCTTGTGCACAACAAACCAACCACTAAGATCTGGTCTAGTCTTGCAAGCATATGACGTATAATAAACCTGTGTGGCCTGTTGCGCCACAATGTACACATCGTCTCTTAGATAGATGGAATCCTGTCGAATTTTGACTAGACCAAGATGAGGGGTCTTCCTCGTTACTCTCGGATCAAACCAATGGCATCTGAATACGACAGGATAAAGATTTGTGCTACCACGGAATGAAAGTTCGTATATTTCTTCAATTCTTCCATAATAGTCTATGCCATCAGTGCCGGGCGTAAAACCCCCGCTATTTGTGGATCTTCGATTGGGTCGCCTCCGCTCGTAGCTTCCTATGTGAAATCGATATCCATTCACGTCGTAGGCATCTGATGACTTGACCCTTTGGTCACAGCCGTTGGCAACCTGTCTCAACTCGGCACTGATAGACGCATCGGTTCGGGCCTGCAAGCTCAAGCAGGATACATCGTTATATTAATCGGACGTACGAGCAACAACAAATCGGGGCTAAATTGGATGGTACCTTCGTTTTGAACCAAGAAATAAAATCGGGGCTCCCTTGTCCTGCACCCTTGGAAAGAAGGGTATCACATTCCGGCGGGGTTGGTTCCCTTGAATGGGGCCAGTATTCATGAATGAATTCCCTGTAACGACAAACAAGGGGGTTGGATGTAGAATAGTACGGGATTATTGAAACAAGTCCATTGAGAACTTACGCAATATATGGGTCCACCTCTTCAAGGTTGGTCAGCACATATAACATGATTTTGTGCCACTCCACATTTGTCAGGGGCTTATTGGTCGATGCACCTGCTCTTCCAAGTTGCCCTCGGAAAAGGCTGAGGCTCGAGGCATTTTTGTCAACATTGTAATGAGGAGGTGGATTATGCACACTTGGAAGGTTGTTAGAATAATACAATGTTGTGAAGTTTGACACCTCCTCCATAGTGAATGCACTCGCAATGGAAGCCTCAATTTTGCCTTTGTTTTTACACTTTTTCCGAAGTGTCTTTAGGCATCTCTCAATTGGATAGCACCAATAGGCCTGCACGCCCCCCCCCCATTCGTGCCTCATATGGGAGGTGCAATATCAGATGCTGCATCGGATTGAAGAAGCCGGGTGGAAAGATCTTCTCCAACTTGCAAAGCAAGACAGGTGCCACTTTTTCCAAGTCAGCAATCACGGTCCGAGATAACTCCTTGGCACAGAGCTGGCGGAAGAAGTAGCTCAACTCTGCCAGCACTGTCCATATGTGCTCAGGGACAAAGCCTTGAACCATCGTCGGAAGAAGCCGCTCAATCCATATGTGGTAGTCGTGACTCTTCATCCCGTTCACTCGAAGAGTAGTTAAGTTCACTCCCCTCCTCAGATTCGCTGCATACCCATCAGGGAACATTAATGTCTGGATCCATTGGAGTACTTCCCTCTTTTGTCTGGGGGTCAAGACAAAATCTACCTTAGGCCTTTTCCATGTCTTGCCGCCTCCAGGAGCACGCATCTCTTGATGTGGTCTATCACACAACTCTGCCAGGTCCACTCTAGCCTTAGGGTTGTCCTTTGACTTTTCAGTTTCCATGATTGTTCCCCAGAGTGCCTCGGCGACATTCTTTTCTGTGTGCATGACATCAATGTAATGTGGCATAAGAAGGTCATCAAAATAGGGGAGCCTCGTTAAGCCCGACTTATGAGTCCACATGTGTTCCTCACTGTATCCCACGAAGCCATCACCTTCTTGATTCTCCACGAGAGCATCTATCTAAGCATGAACCTCGGCACCAGTCATCATCTGTGGTGCAGGTTTTGTCACTACGACACCTTTCATAAAGTTCTTGGTGTCTTGCCTGAATGGATGCTCGGGAGGGAGGAATTGACGATGTTTGTCGAACGACGAATACTTGCCACCCTTCTTGAGCCAGATGAACCTCAGATGATCCTTGCATAATGGACATGGGAACTTCCCGTGGACACACCAATCGGAGAATATCCCATACGCTAGGAAGTCATGCATGGAGTACTGGTACCAAACGTACATTTTGAAGGGTGTCTTTGTAGCTCTATCGTATGTCCATACCCCATCCTCCCAAGCACTGACCAATTCATCAATCAGAGGCTCCATGAAGACACCCATCTTCTTCCCCGGGTGTCCAGGAATTATCAATGACAAGAATACGTTCTGACGTTCAAAGGCGACGCCGGGGGGGAGATTGAGGGGGATGACGAACATGGGCCAACATGTGTAGGGGGTAGCCATCAAACCATAAGGATTGAACCCATCTGTTGCCAGCACAACATGTACGTTACGAGGCTCTAATGCTTTCTCATGATGAATGCCAACAAAGTGGTTCCATGCTTCACTATCGGATGGATGTACCATCTTGTCAGGATTGTATCGTGTGCCCTGTTTGTGCCACGTCATCTGCTTAGCGGATTCCTCGCTCATGTATAGCCATTGGATCCTCGGCACGAACGGGAGGTACCGTAAGATTTTCATCGGGACGGTAAGCTACTTCTTGTGGCCATCCCCAGAGTCTACCTCCAGGTACCTAGAGGATTTGCACTTCGGACAGTACTTTTCATGCTCATGTTCTTTCCTAAAGAGGACACACCCATTCGGACAAGCATGTATCTGCTCGTAAGGCATCTTGAGTCCATCAAGGAGTTTCTAGCACTCGTACAGGCTCTTTAGCAGAACGTGGCCCTCCGGAAGCATGCTAGCAATCAAGTCCAACATACCATCGAAGTGTTGTCGACCCATGTTGATCTCGGCCTTGAACCCCATCATGCGTCCAATGGCATTGAGTTGACAAACCGTTGTCCGATCATGAAGGGGTTTCTGTGCCGAAGACATCATGTCATAGAACACCTTTGCGGATGCCTCTGTCTCCTCCGCACGTCCATCAGGGATCTGTGCTTGTTGATAGTCATCTAACATGTGTGCAACCCTGCCATCATCATCAACATGCTCGAGGCGTGGTCTCACCACTTCCTCTCTCATCCGATGGGCTTCACCGTGGTGGATCCACCGGGTATAGTCTGGCATAAAGCCATGCTTCTGAAGATGATGTATACCCATGTTGTCCTTCTTTTGCCATTTTCTGTTTGCACACATGCTGCAGGGACACTTCATTAGATGCGCTCTATTCGCACCCCTGCCAAATGCACGGTCCAAGAAAGCCTCGGTCTTCTGCCCCCATTCAGTGCTGAAATCACTCTGACTTCTGTATCCCGTGTACATCCACTCACGGTCATCCATCCTCTAAAATAGATATCAACGAGTAACGTAACCATCAACTGCATCTATGTGGTGTTCCTACTATCTAATAGGTGAGGATATGTCCTAATCCCACCCGCGGATGCATAGACGAGGTTAGTTTCCATGGTCTACTCTGAGCCGAGGCAGAATTTCGGCAGCAACTCCCCGCTGTTCTCCAGATACACGTCCTGGCAGGGAGAGTGTGTATCCGGAGAACAACACGGAGGTGATGCCAAAACTCTGTCTTAGATTGGAGCAGACCATGGAAACTAACCTCATCTACGCATCCACGGGCTATCCAGAAAACGTGGACAATCCGAAACAGATACGGTTATACATATGCAAAGATCTGCATACTTCCAACCGTATCTCTTTCGGACGGGAGACGCCTAACTGGGTTACACCGATCTACGACAACGATAAGGAAGAGAGGTTATTTATACCTAGGGTGGCGGTGGAGTCAGGCTAGTGGGGCAGTGGCGAGTTGGTGCAGTGGCAAAGCGAGGCTGTGCAGGCAGGACCACAACACTAACGAAGACGATCGGGGTCGCCAAGGTACTATGGGTCCCCTCCGACAGGTCGTGCTCTGCAAAACAAGAAACACAACACTATAAGTTGAAAATTTCGGCAGAACCTCCCCTGTACAGGGAGGTTTCCAAAACCTGCAAAAAATAACGGCACGAAGGCCGACATTCACAAGGGCATGAAGGCCGACATTCACGACATTCACAATAGCATGAAGGCCGACATTCACGGCACGAAGGCCGACATTCACAAGGGCACGAAGGCCGACATTCACGACATTCACAACGGCACGAAGGCCGACTTTCACAAAGGGACGGTGCATATACCTTGGGCGGTGGCGGGACGTGCATGCGCAGAAGAAGACGCCGAGAACTCCTCCTCCTTCTCCTTCTCTTCCCCTTCCTCCTTCTTCCTCCTCTCCTTCTTCCCCTTCTTCTCTTCTTTTCCTCTTCTTCTCCTTCTCTTCCCCTTCCTCCTTCTCCTCTTCTCCTTCCTCCTACTTCACCTCTGCCTCCTCCCCTCCAAGAACCGACGGCGGAGGGGGGGGGGCTGGGTGCGGCCCCCACGGGGAGGGGAGGTGAAGGCGGCCCTCCCTCTCCTTCTCTGGCGGCAGTGGGCCGCCGGCGTTTAGCGGCGCTGGAGGGGGCGCGGAGGGGAGGGGAGGGGAGGAGAGGCGGGCGCGCGGGTGGGGCGGGCAGGCCGGAGCGGCGGGGTCGGTGGCCGCCTGCGCGGCGTGGGCCCGCAGCAGCGGGCGGCGGGGCTGGGCGGGCGTGGGCGGCGGTCCTGGGGGCACAGGGCGGGGACGCGGCGCGGGGATGGGGACGCGGGGGTCGCCGGCGGTGGCGGGTCTCGCCAGCGGGGGCGGGGCTCGCCGGCGGGGGGCGGGCGGGGGGCGGCGACGGCGGGCCACAGAGACGGGTGCGGGGGCGCGCGCGTGTGTGGCCGATGCGGCTTCGGGGTGGGCCGACCGAAGGAAATTCCCTTTCCTTTGCCGAGTGCCCGCGAACTAGCACTCGGCAAAGGGTTTTTAATTTTTTTTCAAATATCTTTGTCGAGTGCCATAGATATGGCGCTCGGCAAAGAGTTTTCTTTTTTAAAAAAAAAGAAACAACCGTACTTAAAAGAAAAAAACTTACCTCTTTGCCGAGTGCTGCAGATCTAGCACTCGGCAAAGCTCAGATTAAAAAAATCCAAAATCATCCGTGTTTTTTTTAAAACTTTCACCTTTGCCGAGTGCCCCCCGTTAGGCACTCGGCAAAGAGTCTTTGCCGAGTGCCAGAGTTGGGCACTCGGCAAAGCATAATTTTTTTTGTCTCCAAACTTTTTCTTCAGCCCTTACACATTAAGTTGAAGTACATCCTCAAATTTGGCACATTTCTCGATCTTTTTGCTATATATCCTTAAATTATTTCATTTAATTGCATTTTTCCGGGAAATGTAAGTTTGAACTGCAGGTGCATCGAATCATGGAATTCGACGAGTGGAAAAATGATATTCGCGTTACTTATTGTATTTTGAGGCCGTTTCCAGGAGCACGCCCGAAGTTTCAAACATCTCACGCACGAAACATGGCGTCAAAATTGCGGGTGAAGTGTTTTTTAATTATATAAAATGGAAACGAAGTTCAAAAATCATGAAACTTGGTGAAGGGTCTTTACATCACATGTGGAGGCTATGGTAAAAATTTGAGAATATTTCGCGCACGTTGTCACGTAGGATGGTTAGAAACCTAGACATCTCATGTTGATAGGTTTCTAACCATCCTACGTGACAACGTGCGCGAAATATTCTCAAATTTTTACCATAGCCTCCACATGTGATGTAAAGACCCTTCACCAAGTTTCATGATTTTCGAACTTCGTTTCCATTTTATATAATTCAAAAACACTTCACCCGCAATTTTGTCGTCATGTTTCGTGCGTGAGATGTTTGAAACTTCGGGCGTGCTCCTGGAAACGGCCTCAAAATACAATAAGTAACGCGAATATCATTTTTCCACTCGTCGAATTCCATGATTCGATGCACCTGCAGTTCAAACTTACATTTCCCAGAAAAATGCAATTAAATGAAATAAATTAAGGATATATAGCAAAAAGATCGAGAAATGTGCCAAATTTGAGGATGTACTTCAACTTAATGTGTAAGGGTTGAAGAAAAAGTTTGGAGGCAAAAAACAAAAAAAATTATGCTTTGCCGAGTGCCCAACTCTAGCACTCGGCAAAGCCTCTTTGCCGAGTGCCTAACGGGGGGCACTCGGCAAAGGTGACGGCAAGTACCCCCGTCAGCTCTTTGCCGAGGGCCATCCTTTGCCGAGTGCCCGACACTCGGCAAAGAGGCTCTTTGTCGAGCGCCAGTCTTCGCCGAGTGCCGGGCACTCGACAAAGGGAGCTTTGCCGAGTGCCGGTCTTCGCCGAGTTCCTGGCACTCGGCAAAGAGCTCTTTGCCGAGTGCCCGACATTTAGCACTCGGCAAAGCGGGCGACACTCGGCAAAGCCAGGCTCTCCCGTAGTGTCGTCGGATCCGAGCCCCAGCAGCCGGATCCGACGCATGCCGCCATCGCGAGGCCCACCCGCCGCGGATCCGCCGCCGTGGAGCTCCCCTTGGCCCTCCTCGCCGGATCCCATGCCAGCCGTGGTCGCGAGGACCACCCGCCGCGGATCTGTCGGCCTGGAGCTCGCCTTGGCCCTCCACGCCGGTGGGGGAAGAAGGGACGAGAGGGGCGCCCGGCGGGGAAGAAGAAGGGGGAGGAGAGGGACGCCCGTCGGCTGGGGAAGAAGGGAGGGGAGGGCCAGGGCGCCGGTGGGGGAAGAAGGGAGGGGAGGGCCAGGGCGCCGGTGGGGGGAGAAGGGAGGGGAGGGGCGCCCGCGGAGGAATCAAGAAGGGGGAGGGGGAGGGGCGGGGGAATTAATTAGGATTTTTGTCATTTGCCGAGTGTCTTAGATCTGGGCACTCGGTAAATTTTTTTTTAATTTTTTTTTCTTCTCCTTCTTTCCTAGAAAAAAGATTTTATTTCTTTGCCGAGTGCAAAAAATAAAATACTCAGCAAACCCCCTCTTTGCCGAGTGTTTTTTTTATACTCGGCAAACCCCCTCTTTACCGAGTGTTTTTTCCCGAGTGTTTTTAGCTCAGCACTTGACAAAGAACTTGTTCGCCGAGCGCCCAAGGAAATATACTCGGCAAACATAAAGGCAAATTTGACGTTTCCGGCAGTGATCGGAGGGTTGCGAGTTTCATATATATAGGACGTCATCGTGTGCTGTGCCATTTGGTGATGGTTTGGACGTGTACGTGCACAGTCAGCGACGGAGCTTGCATGAATGTGTAGGGGGTCAATTCAAAGGTACACTGCTACAGTATTTACCAATAGTAGTACTGACAATTGGAATTCTGTGGAAAATCTTTGTTTTTTCAAGTTCTATCTATATATACTGCAATGAACGATTGAAATTCTGTCAAAGAAGAATGAACAATGTACGGATTTACATACTTGTAAGCTATGATCTACTAATCAGCAACATCAAGCATGATACGAGAGATACAGGAATTAATTACATACATACAGTGACATGCAAACCTGTAGAGTGCAGCCAGAGAAGGGGGGCCGGGACCCAATTTGGCCCCCACATAGCTCCGTCCATGTGCACAGTAGTTTTGAGTTGGGCAAGGACGATTTCAGTTAGGAGAGTAGTGGTACTAGGTCTTGTTTAGATTGAGGTTAGGAATCAGTATTTGACATTGTAGCATTTTCGTTTGTATTTAACAATTATTGCCCAATCATGGCCTAACTAGCCTCAAAAATTCGTCTTGTAATTTACAATCAAACTGTGTAATTAGTTATTTTTTTATCTATATTTAATACTCCATGCATGTGTCTAAAGATTTGATGTGATGAAGAGAAAGTGAAAAAACTTGCGGTCTAAATAAGGCCCTAGTGGCTAAATTTTGTTAGGTGGCAGTTGAGGTTCTTGTTGAGAGTAATGGTTGTGTCATGCTCATAGACATTACTACAGAGTGACCGATCAGACGGCCGGCCACGCACGTGGATCCGCGTGCATTTATATACGCGGACGGAGCTCTTGATCGACGAGAGTCGAGAGACCCTGCTGTTGCCTTCTGCACACCGTACCAAGAGAGAGACAGAAAGAGAGATGGGCAGGAGAGCGTGCTGCTCGAAGGAGGGGATGAAGAGAGGGGCGTGGACGGCCAAGGATAACGATATCTTGGCCGCCTACGTCAAGGCCCATGGCGAAGGCAAATGGAGGGAGGTGCCCCAGAAAGCCGGTAAAGCAAGCTTGAACTATATAACAGAATTTTCATTTTTGTTGGAATCATATAGTATATACCAAGACAAGATCGGCTGATGGAGGGAAGTGCGTGTAGGTTTGCGTCGGTGCGGCAAGAGCTGCCGGCTGCGGTGGCTGAACTACCTCCAGCCCAACATCAAGCGCGGCAACATCTCCTACGACGAGGAGGATCTCATCATCCGCCTCCACAAGCTCCTCGGCAACAGGTCGGCCGGCCGTGCGAGTGGTTTCCCGCATTTTGTTTCTCTCTCTGATGAGCTCAGAACGGAAGCTCCTGATGCATGGTTTCGCTCCTTTCTTTACGTGTTGGCACGCAGGTGGTCGCTGATTGCAGGCAGGCTGCCGGGTCGAACAGACAATGAAATCAAGAACTACTGGAACAGCACGCTGGGCCGGAGGGCCGGCACCGGCGCCGTCGGCAGCAGCAGGGTCGTCGTCGCGCCCGACACCGGCTCGCACGCCACCCCGGCGGCAGCCGGAACGACGGCGGCGGCGGTGTGGGCGCCCAAGGCTGTGCGGTGCACGGGCGGACTCTTCTTCCACCGGGACACGCCGCACGCGGGCGAGACGACGCCGACGCCAATGGCCGGTCGTGGAGGGGGAGGAGCAGAAGCAGGATCGTCGGACGACTGCAGCTCGGCGGCGTCGGTATCGCCCCTCGTGGGAAGCCTGCAGGACGACCCGTGCTTCTCCGGCGACGGCGTCGGCGGCGACTGGATGGACGACGTGAGGGCCCTGGCGTCGTTTCTTGAGTCCGACGAGGAGTGGCACCGCTGTCAGACGGCCGAGCAGCTTGCGTAGACAACAAAGTACACGTATGAAGTACAAGTACTACCTACCATATACTACGTGCTGCCGCCTGCCGGTGCGCGCGCGCGCGCGAGCCGCGATGCCCCTGTCGTATAATTTATTTGTATTTTTTTTGTGTAGCTAAAGAATAATGTTATTATTTATATCTATACCCGATAATAAAGATACAAAATTTCAACTTATTTTTAGTCCACCCATTTCTATTTTGCCCGTCTTCCTAACCACTAGACAATTGAGAGTTTCTTCCATACGAACTTATATATATAACTCATGCTCATATACGAGTTAGAATAGCTCTTTTATAGATATAGTTAGGAATCCTAATCCAAATTATCAATAGTTCAAAATCTTATATTGGATATTTTAGCTACTAAATGAACTCAAATGGAAAAACTTTTAACTACAAAGTTTTAAATCTTGTCAAGTAATACAACTTTGGCATAAAATGTATCACCATCCGAGATTGCTTGAAAACTTCAAAAAGTTGAATATCAAAACATGTGAATTTAAAACAAATATTTGGGACTCTATATGACTCACAAACTTGTCAACAATAAACATGTAGATCAGGCCGGTCACTACAACTTTGGTATTAACTATGTGAACATTCGATATCATTTAGAAATTCTAAATTTTAAATTTCAAAATATGTAAACTTAGAACATATATTTGGGACACTAAACGATTTCAAATAGAAAAATCTTTTCAACTACAAAGCTATAGATTGTATCAAGAACTTTAACTTTTGTATAAATCATGTCAACATCCGAGATTGTTTAATACTTTTAAATTTTAATTTCAAAATATATGAACTTACAACAATGTTTTTGGGCCCTAAACAGTTTCAATTCAAAACTTTTCAACTACAAAGTTGTAGCGTCGAGAACTACAATTTTGATACAAGGAATGTCTTCATCCAAGTTCATATGAAAAAATATGAATTATTTTTTATGCAACTATTTATAAATCGATTTTAGAAGACAGACGCTTTGGAAAAACGCCTCCAAAAATCATTGATTAACGTAGACGGTTGTCTTAAGATGCATGCCTTTGAAAATCGATTTATGGAGACAGACGTCATAAGACGACCGTCTTCGTTAATCGATGATTTTGGAAGACGGTCATGTTAGCACATCCGCCTCCTTAAATGATTTTCAGAGGCAGGTGTTTTCCTAGAGCGCCCCTAAGCATTTACGAAGACCGGTCGCTAGGTGTGCTCGTCCGAAAATGATTTGACCCTTTCTCTTAAAATCATTTTTCTAGTAGTTACTGTCTAGCCAGGTATAATTTTTAGGAATCTAATATCTAGCCAGGCATGATACTTAATCTGAGAAAGAAGTGTGTTTGTTTTCCTGCTGTGTAGATTTAGCCTGCATGAGCGGATGCAAAAATACATTTTTACCCAGGCCTAGTGAACACGCTCGAAATAAGTTTTTCTGGTCATGATGCACTTCATCCTATGCTGACCCACATGCATGTCATCCTCTGGCGAGTTTAGTATCCACCCATACATGCAATCAAACGTCTTTACATGGAACTAAGGATGGCAACGGGGAATTCCCCGTCGGGGAATAAGCCACCATCCCCGTCCCCGCGGGGGGGAATTTTCCCCATCCCCGTCCCCGCGAACAACCACGGGGAGCCTTCTTCCACCATCCCCGATCCCCGGCGGGGATTTTGTCCCCGCGGGGATCCCCGTCCCCGCATACAGCAACACACACATGCATAAATCTTGCAACGTTCACATATTCACACTTGCATAAATCTAGCAGCAAAGGTTCATAGATTCATAAAAGATCACATATTCATAAATTATGGGATACTCATTAGTCTAATCAATCTAGCAACATAGTTCTAGCAACACACAGACGCATCTTGAATCAATATGAAATGAGATCGTTTCGTTTTACAACTCACAACCTTCTTCGCGGGGCGGGTCGACGGGGATCGGGGTCGGGGATCAGCGAACCATCCCCGTCCCCGCCATCCCCTACGGGGACCACTTTTCTACCAAATCCATCCCCGTGGGGATAAATTTTCCTCCATCCCCATCCCCTAATGGAAGAATTCCCCGCGGGGAATCGGGGATCGGGTCCCCGTTGCCATCTTTACATGGAACTACTACCGGCCTCTTCGTTTCGTCGTAAACGATCATGGATTATTTACTGCTGGCTGGTTTGGTGTGAGAGAAAAATACTATTCCAGCTTATAATCCATGATCGTATACGAGCAAGCGAACAACTGTACATCTACCCATGTAGTCAACTAAATAGTATTACTAGTGATGCATTCACTCAGCCTGTAACCACTCATGCAGGATATACGATGTAGATTTGGAGAAGCAATTAAGAGCATTTCTAAGAGTCTTTTTAAAACTCACTCTCTAAATCATTATTCGAAAAGTCATTTGAATAAAAATAGTTTTGTATATCTTTTCACGCTTTCAATAACTTTTCTATATCTTGCCTACACTCTAGAGAGTTAGCTCTTCATTTTTGGCTAGTTAGAAGTCCGAAATAGGGAATGACTATTTGGATAACCAATTAAAAATGTTGTTGAAAGGTATTTTCCATCAAATTTCTATTCTTAACGATTAGAACACCATTAAACATCTGATTTCAGTTGGTTAGCTTTGGCTGGACTGTGAGAAGCCAAATTCCGAAGGACGAAGCCACCTCCATCCCGTGCGGCCAGCCGACTTGCCCCGGGCCTTTGTGTTTCGTACTACTTCGCACTCGGCAGAAACCTCTCTTGGGGGCGAACGCGCCTGCCGCCTCCGGCCGCCCCCTCCAGCCGCGTCAAATCCGCACCACCCTCCTCGGCTGCGCCGGCGATCTCCCGCCGCAAGGACGAAGCCCGGTGTCCCCTTCTCGCGGATCCCCTGCCCGCCGCCATGACGGAGGTACTCTCCCTTCCCCACTTCCTTGGAAATTTGAGGCCGCGGTCGTGAGATCCGGTTCGAGCGGAATCGCGGTGTCGTTTGGGCTCGTTAGCGATCTTCTCGCCACAGGGAAGAACGTTTTTTGCGTGGCCTGGGTGGTAGTACCCTGTACCTCGCGCGGCCTTGCCTTCTTTCTCGTGGGAGTCTAGGGATTAGGGTTAGGTAGCTGGGAGTGCTTGTGCTTGTACTTGTGGATGCTTGGCAGTATCCAGTGTCTGGGTAGAGTACAAGGTGTGGCTTTGCGAGGCAGAAGAGCAGAGATTTCGGCCCTCTGACGGGGTTCTGTGGTGGTCACGCATCTGGGCTCTGGTGGTTATGGTGGAATTATCGATTAGATTTCAGTTGTTGCCGTGAATGCTACCTACTTCTGAATTACTTGTTCATTTTTTTTTAAAAAAAAGGAAAAAGGAATGTAGATGCAAGGCCAGAAGAGTGCAAATGTGTTGTGCCCACACTAAGTAGTCTCATTCCGAGTAAATGATAATATGCTTATCTCTCGCAAAAGAATAATAGGGTGCTTATGCCATTCCAAATGTTGTTTTCAGTCATTTGCTGTCTGTTATGTTGTTAAACTATGTTGTAGGAGAAATCCATTTGTGCAAGTTCGCTTGGGGAATAATAAGTTCTCCTTTGCCTCCCTTGTTTCAGTATTGGGTGAGCCAAGGAAACAAATGGTGCGACTTCTGTAAGATTTATATAGCAAACAATTCCTTCAGCATCAGGACACATGAACTTGGTAAGCGCCACAAGGACAATGTCACCAAAAGACTGTCGACAATGCAAAAGGAGAGTGAGGCAAAGGAAAAGGAACAGCAGCAAGCTGCCCGAGCCCTACAGCAGATAGAAGCAGTAAGTTCTCATATTCGCATTTTTTCCTATTATTACCATGGTGTTATTCAATATCTATTGGTGGTATGCATATAGTTGTCTCACATAAACTTGAATGCTTTATATACAGATGCTATTGTATTGATGTCTTTTTTGGCTTCATATTGATGTCTTGTGCCTGTTTGTTGTGCTTTAGCAATTGGTTCATGAGCTATGGAAGCATGCCTGATTCTTGTTCAACTTGTTTCCTGCTGCAGAAAGCTAAAAAGAGCTATCAAAAAGATTTAGAGAATAACCAGAGAAATGTTGACGGAGACACTTCTGCAGCACCTGGAGATGGTTGTGTATGGCTTTACTGTTTTATATATCAACAATTCAGTGCATTCTCTAATCTCTAGTACCCTATCATGTTGCATGGTTTGTACTTTGCTGTGTCTGTGCTCATCCTTGACCTGTAATTCTGTATTCAGAATGCACCCACATCGAGGATCATCTCCCTTATTCTCTTAACTTGAGTTCTCATTAGCTTGCTATATTACTCTTATGTTCCAGTTTTTTTCCCACCACTGTCACTAGCTCTTAACTAATATATTTTCAGGGGCGGAGGAACGGCAGGTGCCCCCTGGCCGTATACCTCAAGCAATGATCAAAAGCAGTTAGGAAGGCCAAACTTAAACGCTTCAGCACCTATTCAATTAAAATGCATGCACCAAGCACCCCTCTTCTAGTATTCCTGGCTCTGCCCCTGTATATTTTGGACTTCTTCCTATCGAGTTCACACACCCAGACTTGCATTGGTGAACCAAAAAATCCTGATAATTAGCTGACCTGTATCAGTTTTTAAGGCCTGGCTTATTTGATCTATAATAACTTACAGAATTGAATCACCCATTCAAATCCTGACATTACTTTCTGCTGGCCTGTAACTACGTACTTGATTCGCTGCTTTCTGTTCTTGTTCCAAGCTAAATCTTCTTATACTAGAAAAGAAGACATAAAATTCTTCTGTCAGCCCCATTAGTTTGTTGTTGGGCAATGTTTATAACAATATTTGAAATAAGTGAAAGATTTTATCTTTCTTTAAAAGTTTCTTCACTTAAAATAAATTGTTCAGATCTGACCTGGCTTGTTTATCAATTCTGGTTATCTGCCAATCTTGATATGTTGGCTCGAAGCTAGGTTAGTGGGTATTAATGACTATGTGCAAGTAATTTCTTGAGTTTTAGATTATTCTCCTGAATCCTATGAATTATGAAGCATTCTTTGCATAAACCTGATCATATGTTAACTAGAGCAAATCATTTTATCTGAATGTTCTCTGTTTGGTGACATTTCTTCAAATCTTGTTTCTGCAGGATGGGTATTTGACTCGGCATCAGGATATTATCATGACAAATCAACTGGACTTTACTACGATTCAAACTCTGGCTTCTATTATTCTGATAGTTTAGGTAATTTCGTTTGTAATGTTCTGCCTTGTATCTGTCCAATCTGGGTTTTCTCTTTTCATATATATATTGATGTTTATGTTTGTAAATGAGCAGGCAAGTGGGTTACTCAAGAAGAGGCGTACAAGTCTGTGCAAACTTCCAAAACAGACGTTGGTCAATCCTCAACTTCACAAACAAAAGCTCCTGCTGCAGAAACGGCTGTTCCCGCTATTAAAGGAGGTCCAGCTCCAGGTCGGGTAGTCACAAAACCATTGAACCCAATGAGACCTATTAAGGGCACTCCTGCTCCATCTGTTGTTGCTGTTAACAAGAGGAAGAGGGAGGATGGCAAGCCCAAGGTGATCTCCAAGGAGGAGGAAGCGGCCCTCAAAGCACGGGAAGCAGCGAGGAAGAGAGTGGAGGATAGAGAGAAGCCTCTGATGGGATTATACAAAACGTACTAACATCTTGTCCTTGCCAAACTACTCTTCCTCCATATGGGCTTGCCAATTACAGTCTGATGTTGTAAAAGAAAAAAAAAATACTAACCGAATGCATCTTTCTCAGAAAGAATGCCGGTAATGGTGTGGCACTGGATTTCAGACCCTCTTCTGCATCAGCAATGCGTGTCCACACCGTATAATACCTCATCAGTGGTTCTGGAGTGGATCAAGTTCCTTTTGAATCATGTAAAAGGATATGTTCATTGTTTCTTTTACGCAGATGGAGTGTCATATATACTGTGAAATGAGGACATGGTGACCGTCCTCAAGATGTTCAATAGTGTATATGCTTCTGTGCTCGACAACTGAGACAGTACCACTGTTCGCCTAAACGGTCGTTTAGCCCGTTTAAACACCGTGTAAATGCTACATGGTTGTGCGCCGTTTCCGTTTAATCACTCGTTTACCCCGTTTAATTGGCCGTTTAGCCTGTTTAATGGGATGTTTTGCCCGAATAATGGCTAAACGGTAGGTGACCGACTGTTTACCGTTTAGCGTTTAGGAAAACACTGGATAGTACTGGCCGAGGAGTTGGCTCTGTGACTGAACGAAAGCGCTTCCAGAAATTTATTAAGAAACGATAATGATTCTAACAGGACGTCCGTCTCCAACTCGCGTCGGGACGCGGCCCCCGATATGTGGTCCCCCACTCTTTATCCCATCCCGTGGCTCCTATGCGTCCACTCGCTGTCGCTCCGCCCGCCAGCTCTCCGGGTCTGCTAGCGCCCCTGGGACGGACGTCGTGCCCGCGCCCAGCTCGCTGCCACCTCGTCCGCCCGCGCTCCCTTCCTCCCTCACCCCTCCGTGACCTCCATTGTGACCCCACGCTCCCAGCGACCCGGCTCCCGTGAAAGTGCATCAAGCTCTTTAGTAAGTTTTGGATGATTGAATGACAACGTGATTAAAGGTCTAACCCGTTTGCTAAGTGTTGGACAAGAAATGGGTTATCTCATAGGTAATTGATGAAAGCTAAAATGATATGTTGTTATATAAACAATCTAGTTCAAATACAAGATAATAATGTAAATATAATTCATGCAAGGCTTGTTCATTGTGGAATTTTCGATGATTCATATGAAAGCAAGCTCGTTGACAAATAATTAATGAGACATGAGGGATTGCATATGGAATGGTCTCACATTCTAAAGCTTGATACATGAATTATACAAATGATCTTAATGAATGATTCAACACCAAGTGTGACTTGATGGCTTTGAGATGGTGAAGATAGCAAGGAAAGGCTTCGAGGTATTAAGCAAGGGTGAAGGGCAAGCGACGGCTTGGCGACCGAGAAACCTAGCTAGGGTGAAGAAGGAAGTACTTGCATTTAGTTGAGATACCAATCAAACTATGATGGTTACATTGAAATGGAGAATCAAACACATTGGATGAATTGTGGTAGTGACTTGATACATTTGGAGTTAACTCACATTTGTTGAATGGAATCAAGTCACATGCCCAAGATGGCTATGCTCAAGAAGAAAATCAAAATTGACATGGTGACATCCTCACATTGTTGATGATCAAGAAGCTATGGCATGTGGTTCAAAGGAAATCAACTCAAGCGACTCAACTTCGTTTTTCATTTGATCTTGAGTTAATAGGTATGACGTACTATTAAGAGAGATGCATCATGTTGATTGATGATTATTTATAAGTGCTCAAGCCAACCCATGTGAGGTTTGAGTGAAAGAGTGACACAAGAGCTAACTTGTTGTGATACCAGACGTGTCCGGTATTAGGTCAGCTGTGGTGACTCGGTATTCTCGGTTTGGTTCGTTGGGAGTTCCGACAAACGTCGGGAGTTCCGACGCCCCACTGTGCCACTGACTTAGTGACCGTTGGTGCTGTCCGGTATTCCCCAACGGCTAGTTAACAGCTAGTTTTTTAAAGGGGCTACAAATACCCCTTAGCCTCCACATTTGGAGGCTGCTGATTCTGCAGATTTCTAGACACATTTTTGAGCCTTGAGAACACTCTCTAACCCTCTCTCAGTGAGTGATTGATTCAAACTTGCAAAATCCATCTTGTGGGTTGAGTGAGATTCAAAATTGAGAGCAAGCCACCCTTGAGTACTTGTGCATATTTATCGATCTCGTGATTTGTATTTATTACTCTTGGACTCTTCGGTCCTAGATGGCTAGGCGTCGCCAAAGAGCACCCAAGAGCTTGTGGTGTGCCTCGAAAGTTTGTACCAGTTTGATTCCACCGCCGCAAGGGAAGGAATCAACTAGTGGAAGGAGAAAAAGGAGTTGGAAATGACTCCAGCTAGAGTGGCCTTCGTGGTCCTCTAGAGCTGACCTTCATTGGGTCACTCGCAGCCCCCTCAACGGAGAGTAGGACTCGACAGAGTCCGAACTTTGGTAAAACAAATATCGTGTCTCGATCTCTCTTTACATTTGATATTTGTGATCTTTGTGTGTTGCTTGAGCTTGTCAACAGGTTACTACTAAGTGCCAACAACTTGGTGCGAAAGGAGAAAACAAAAAGAGAAAGTTGGGAGCTGGTCTGCACTACCCGTGTATATCGGACGCGTCCGGTATTGGGGGCCAGCAGCCAATTTATTTATTACTTGATTTAATCACTTGTGTTGTAGGTTTTTGGCTCATAGCTTTTCTTAGTATAGTTCATAATCTATGTGGTTGTCTCGTGAGGGGTTTATTTCTTTGATTTGAAATTTCTGAGTCATCAAAAATTACTATTCTAAGCGTTTTCGTATTTTGAAGGGTTGAATTTTTAGAAACACCTATTCACCCCCCCCCCTCTAGGCGACATCTTTGGTCCTTTCAATTGGTATCAGAGCGAGGACTCACTAAAAGCTTCACCGCCGTGAGAAAAGGATGTCGATGCCTAACGAGTCGGAGCCCGTGCTTCTCCAAAATGATGGTTCAAACTTTCTATCTTGGTCAATTCATGTACTCGATGTCTTTAGAGCTATTAGTCCTCTTGTTGAGCGTATTATGGATGCAAGCATCCCTCTTCCTATAGTTGACTGCAGCAGCTACAAAAATATTCCAAAAGAGGAAGAGAGATGTGTGTCACTCAATGCTCAAGAAATTAATGTCATGTTGAGTACATTGGGTGCAGAGGTTCTAGATGAGGCAATCTTCAATGGACAAACACCTCCGGAGAGTGCTCATCTCATTTGGACTAGACTTGTTGATTTGTATGAAAAGTCCAAATGTGATGAGGCATATGAGTATGAGTCAATTAAAGACATATCCATTGAATCTTCACATAGTGAAGAAGTCTCACAAGACCTGAAGTACACCGAGCTGGGGCAACAGGTGCAAGATGAAGATGCCATGTTGTCTGCCAACACCTACAGGATGTGTCTGGTATCACTACCGGACGTGTCCAGTATTGTGTCCAGTATTGCTGAGGCAGCAACACAGCAAGCTGGCTGTGATGATGATGCTCAAGCCCGGTGATGGCCAAGTGATGAGACAAGTTCATTATCTCAAGATACTCATCACTTGTGTCTCATGGCCAAGAAAAGCAAGAAGAAGGCTAACAAGAAAGATCAAGAAAAGGAGATAGCACAAGTGGATGATCAAGATGAAAGTGATGTTGAAGTTGAAGACAACTACAACCTAGATTATCTCAACCGCAAAGATAAGTTCATCATCATGAAGATAGTTGAAAAGAATGATGAGCTTGAAGAAGAGAATGAGAAACAAGAACAATCACTTCAAAAGCAAAAAAAAGTTTCTTATCTCCAAATTGGAAGAACTAAAGGCATTGAATGAAAGGTATGAAAAATTGTGAATTGAGCATGCTTTGGTTACTAACTCCTCTTCTAATGTGTCACAACTAGAAAAGGACAACATTGAGCTCAAGGCAAGACTAGATGAACTATCAAGCAAATACAATGCTCTCCAAGCCAACCATGTTCATCTTAAGTGCTCACATAAAAAGTTGGTGGAATCACATTTCATGCTTGAGGTAGCTCATGAGGTTGTGATCACATCGGTAAAATCGTCTCAACCTCTCACTCACACACTCACTTGTACACCATCTCAATTAAATATTTCTTGTACTAATGAGTATGTTTCTCAAGCAAGCCAATCTTCGATTGAGCAAAATCTCTTAGAAAATAATGAGCTCAAAGAAGAAGTGGAAAGGCTAAGAAAGGATGTGATTCGGTTGAAGGGTAAGGAGGAAGCACAACCTTCTCAAGATAACCATCATAACATGGTGAAGAAGCTTGAGAAGGGTTCAAACCTTGCTCTCTCCAAAACCCAACAAAAGAATCACAACTCAAGCAATGTTAAAGCAACCAAGAGCAAAAAACATGGAAAAAGATTATGCTATGGTTGTGGATTGTGTGGACATGAGTGGGCTATGTGTCCACATAAGAGTGGGGCCAACAAGGTTGAAGCCACCGATCAAAAGGCTTCTACCAAGGTGGCCAAGAGAATGAAGAGTGATGAACCAAGTGCTTGTCTCATGTGCAAGAAATTGAGCCATCCTACGAAGAATTGTCCCTTGTACAAAGAGGCAAGAAAGAAGGCCCAAGTTACAACAAGAAGATGCTATGGATGCAATGAGACGGGGCACATGGTTGATGGGTGTCCCAACAAGCAAAGAGCGAATCAAGGATGTATATGCTATGCTTGTAGAAGAAAGGGGCATCTAACCGATGCTTGCCCAAATGGTAAAACTCCTAAGCCAAACACATTTGGTTATGATAATATGCTTAGGAAGGTCATAAATGGAGTTAGCACTAGCAAGATGATGTGTTCACCACACACTATGGTACCTAAGCACTTGTTGACTAACTCAAAAGGACCCAACAAGAGTTGGGTACCAAAGTATGCTTAGGATGTTGATGTAGGTACTTAGTGGTGAGATGAAGTCTTCGTGGTGCTTGAGCAATCTAATTGAAAATATTCCCTCAAGCTATCAACCAACTCCTATTATACTCTCTCATATGGTTGACCCAAAGATGAATGAATGAACATGATTTATACTTCATCCTCACCATTGGTAACAAGTACCTAAACCTTATAGGATAGCCACTTTTGCTTGCAACTCGCTCAATACTTCACAAATAAGCATATTTGTGAAATATTGAAGGTGGCAAATCATATTCTAGTTGATTTTTTTATTGTTTGCCATATGGTGCTTTTAATGGCTCTCTAGTAGAGCAATATATGTGTTGAGATGCATGCACACAAGAAGTACTAGAGCCTAACGAAGAATCACAAACCAAAAGCTCATCGGTTCTATCCTGAGTATACCGGACCGGTATACCTGCCGGACGTGTTCTGTATTCCAGGGAGCAGAACATCAATTCTGGTTGTTACTGAGTTATGATCGTTGCGATTTCATATATTTTTAGATTACTCAGAAGCTTTGTGATTCATTATGCCCAAATGGTTTGTGAGTATTTCTCAACACAATTCAAGTATGGCAAATTATGTGACTTGGAGCAAAATAGAAAGTTAACTCCCTTGTTTCTAATAGAATAAAGTGCTTATTTTAAAGTTATTCAAATCATTTATAGCACTTATTTAGGGGGGGCTAAGGTTCTATTTTGTGTCATTGTGGATTAAAAAATTCATCTAGTACCCTTTGTAGTCCTTCGGATGAAAATTGATTTCTTGCATGGCATGATCATTTGACAAATGAAATAAGCATAATGATTATCATGCTATACATCATCTTAGTGGAAGTCTTGTGGGCTCAAGGCAAATGTATGTGTTCATATTTATGCATTGTAAGTGCATCTAAGGCCCTTCATATGCTAGAGTGTGCTTTTGTGTGACATAGGATAGATGGTTCTCAAAATTCCAAACTAGCATGTGTAGGTGGCGTGTATTTAAAAAACTATTTGACTCTTGGTCTTTGTTACCTTGCCTTGACATGTGGTGATTATAGCTCTCCTTAATTGTTTGATTGGCTAATCACACATGGCATGGCTTTCTTAAGTCCACAATCTACTATATCTCACTAAATCACTCTCATGCATCCAAAATCTTAAAGTGCCAATTAGTTGGAAAAGAGAGAATCTATTTATGTCATTTGGATGAGAAAAGAGGTATCACCTAATTTGGATCAAGGAAAGATATTATTTTGGATTAAGAAATGATCATGGAGGGATTAGGAATCAAGAGAATATAATTTAGAGTATTTGGATAGTACCCGCAAATACCGGACGTGTCTAGTATCTACAGGGTAGTTAAGTTAGCATATCCCTTCGGCCTAGGTCTGATGCCCATTCTTCTCTCCCAATCGCAACTGCCCTGCGTCGCCGCTCGCCCCTACTCTCGCGCCCGCGCCGCTCTTACCGCGCCTTCGGTCTGTCAGCACTGTTGGTCGGTCGGCCCTCGCCCCGCATTGCCTCTGTGCCACGCACTGCTCCCTCCTCCTTGCAGCACTCCCTCGCTTGCCTCTACAGCAGCAGCACGCCTTCTCCCAGGTGATAGTAACCGTGCAAGGAATAAGGGGGAGAGGAAAGGAAGGAGAAGATAAGAGAGGTGGATTGGATTGTGTTCTACATCAATAATGAAGGCCTGTTCGATTGGATTTGGAATCGATTTCAACTTCTTCATCTCTAGGAATTCAAATCCCGAACCGCATCCGATCTCCTCATATAGTGCTTCAATTTGAAATTCCCTTGGTGAAGATGCTGCATTAGTGGTCTAGATGTGATGCCCAAAATTTGGATTAGATTGGTTGAAGATTGATTCTAAGGCCCACTGTTAGGGTTGTTGAGCGCACACATACAGACCGGACGCGTTCGGTATGGGCCAGCAGTGCAGGATTTCCTACAGTTTTGAGTTGATCTTCATTCAAATATTGTCTCTATGTTTATAATTGTTTGTCTAAATTAATCTTGTAAACCTTGACCGTGGATGGGATAGGTGATTGTGAGATTATGGATAAATAATTGTATATGTAGATGATGATATAAGAAATATCGATTGGGCATGTATCTGAGATTCTTTGCAAATCATTTTGGATACAGGGCAACAAGGTATGGCAGGACACAAGGATGGCAAGATCGAGCCTCAATCCAAGGCCAAGCATGACCATAGTGCTTTTGAGAAGCACAAAAAGGCAAGGCAGGACTTGCATCCTAGCTTCGGTCAGCAGGAGAGCAGGAGGAGACCCGCTAGAGCTGCTAGGGGTGCTCCACAGTATAGAGAGAGTGGCGATGGTGATAGTAGCCCCTCTTCTAATGATGACATTGAAGATTATAGAGTTGAGCATAGAAAGAGGAAGAGCACTGACAGAGGATCAGATGATGATGACAGTCTAGATGATGAGGAGGAGATTGAGGAGGAGGAGGCACCTCCAGTTCACCACCCACCTCAGGGAGGTCAGCCAGCACAGAGCATTCACTTTGGTATGCTTGAGGTACATCACACTTAGGTACCCCACTATGTTGCTAGAGTGAACTATAAGGCACAGGGTATGACTGAGAGAGCCAGAGAGTAGAGGAGGATTGACCCTATGAAAGGTCCTTGTGTGGTTTTGGTAATTGAGTGACAACTTAGGTGGACTAATTGTGTTTATGTGAGATACACAGGTGATTAGTCTACAGGTACATGTGTGTGAGCAACATATGCCATGAAGGTGAAAATGGCTTGGAGATGTTGCAAAGCTCACACATGTGATGATGAAGGAGCTTAAATGCACATGAGACATGACATTGAGTCATGTGATCAAGGTGGAGAAGATCAAGACAAGACTTGGCTTGATGGACCGGTTGCAAGCGTGAAGGGCAAGTCAAAGGCTTTGGAGTGATGGACCGCGTGGCGGTGAAGCTTGAGCAAGACTTGGCACCGCTGGACGATGGCAACGGTGAAGAGCAAGTAAAGTCAAGATCAATGAACCAATATGATCACATGATGATATGAAGTGGATCATATCATTGTTGATCGTGTTGGTGCATGTGTTGCATCGACATTGGAGGAGATGGAATGGAATGCGCAAGGCAAAGGTATAACCTAGGGCATTTCATTTCATCGCTCATAGGTGTGTAGAGAAGTTTATGACCGGGTTTAGGATAGATGGACGTACTATCAAGAGGAGCAAACTCATTTGCATATCAGTCATCTAAGTGCCACTCGAGTGATCTAACTTTGCATCATCGCTAGGATTGAGTGGCGTGGCAAGTTGAGTGGCTAACCCTTTGGGAAATGATTGTGAAAAGCTAACACACATACACATGGTGGTGTACACTTGGTGGTGTTGGCACATTTACAAAGGAGATGAAGTTGGAGTTGAAGTTGGAGTTGATGTGGATCAACTTGGCGAAGAAAAGGAGTGAGTCGCACTGGTCAGAGAGTGACCGGACGCGTCCGGTATGGTGACCGGACACGTCTGGTATTAACCAGGGAACTCAGCGACCGGACGCGTCCGGTCGCCACACCGGACGTGTCCGGTGTGAATTTGCATGGTCAGCATTCTATGAATGGTCGATTGGACGCTGGCAGCGTCTGGTCAGGGGTGACCAGACACGTCCGGTCAGACCTGGGTGCTTACTGGACTCGACCAGACACAGCGCCTCAGCGTCCGGTCATGTCTACTTCTGCGTCCGGTGTGAGCGTCCGGTCGGACATGTCAGAGAGCCGTTGTGGCAACGGCTAGTTTGAATGGGACACGTGGCGGTCAGACGCTATCGGACACGTCCAGTATTGCGACCGAACGCGTCTGGTATGCACGTCCGGTGCGTCCGGTGCTGCGTCCGATGCAGCGTCCGGTCAGCCCAAAAAACGCCCAGTGAAGGGATAACAGCTAGTTTAGCCCTTGGGGCTATAAATAGAAGTGGCCCTCGGCTATGGCTGGTGTTGAGCACCTTGGGGGACTTTTGTGTCCATGCTTGAGAGTGCTTGGGAGCCCTCCATCTCACACATACTTGATAGTGATCATCCGATTGTGTGAATGAGCGATTCTAGTGCGGTTGCATCGTGAGGTTGCATCGAGTGACACTAGGTGATTGAGTTGCAAGCCGATGGTGCTTGTTACTCTTGGAGGTTGCCACCTCCAAGATGGCTTGGTGGTGGTCTCCATGGAAGCCCGCAAGAAGCTTGTGCGGCGCTCCGGAGAAGTGCTTTGTGAGGGGCATTGTGCTCGCCCCGCAGGAGCCGCGAAGAGCAACTTTAGTAAAGCATGTCATTGAGCTACCCTCACTTCCAGGGTAGGTTCTTGTGGCGCCCAACGTGCGGGCTTGGCAGGTGATGCCAATTAGCCACCGAACCACCAAGTGAGCGGTCGACACAACGGGGACTAGCGTGTTGGCAAGCACGTGAACCTCGGGAGAAAAATCATCGTGTCAACCTTGTTCTTCCCGTTGGTTTGCATTCCCGTTACACAAGCTTGCAATTACTTTTATATACATTGAGCTTGTGTTGTTGCTTTAATAATTAGTTAGCTTGTGTAGCTTGCTAATTATCTTCTTGCTTGTGTAGCATAGAAGTAGCTCCCTTGCGTGGCTAATTTGGTTTGTGTAACCTTGTTAGTCACTTTGCTTAGTTTGTGTAGCTAAGTATTTGCGCTCTCTAATTCGGTATTGGTTGCCTTGTTATTGAGCATTGCTAGTGAGCTTAGTTGGCTTTGTGCTTTTGCTTACTAGCATGTGTAGGAGCTCTCTTGTTGCTTAAAGTACTAGTGGCATAGGTTTGTGTGACCTTGCTTCTAGAATTGGTTAGGAGAGCTCTAGCTAGCCCAGCACCTTTGTTGCTTGATTAGTATCTTTGCAATGTGCTTGTGAACATAGATAGAGGGGTGTAGTCTTGGCTAGACCGATAGTTTTAATTCTGCACTTGTTTCGGTTAGCCAACGTGATTAAGTTTCAAAAAGGACTATTCACCCCCCCTCTAGTCACCATCTCGACCCTTCAAGTGGTATCAGAGCCCGGTCTCTCATTTGTGGTCTTCACCGACCCGAGAGGATGGCGAACTTTGGGCTAGAAGTTGTTTGTGACACACACATTTTTGATGGCACACACTATGCACGATGGAAACGTCATATGCTTGATCATTTCCGTGAATTGGGTCCCAAGGCATTGTGTATCATTGTTGTTGGTTTTTCTCGTGATGCCTTGGATAAGGATAACCTCACCCAAGCGCAAGAGGATTGCTTACAACTTGATCATCGTGCTCTTTATTATCTAACGTGTGCTATACATGATGATATTTTTAGATGTGTGTGGGACTTGGAGAGTGCTCATGATATGTGGCTAGCACTCCAAGCCTTTTACGGTGACTCCTCCACATGGGATGATGGTAAATTCAAGAAGGAGGATGAACCAAAGAAGGAGGTGCATGAGTGTGTTGAGCATAACCACAATTTGGTGATTGTGGAAGATTGCTCCACCTCATGGTCAAGTGATGATGATGATGATGATCGATCAACTACAAGTTCACTTGACAAGGTTGATGATGATGCCACAAGTGTTGCAAGTGATGATGCTACCCATTGCACACTTGATGGTGATGATGGTTCATGCTCAAGCCATGATGAAGATGCTACTACATGCTCTCCAACCACACCACATTGTCTCATGTCACAAGGTGACACCAAGGTATTAAATGATAATGTGGTTGATCATGTTGATTCATATGATGAGCTTGTTAGTAGACTCGCTAGCATGACCATGTCTTTAGAAAATGAGAAAGCTAAAACATTGAAATTAGAAAATGAAAACTCATTTCTAAAGAACGCTTGTGAAGAACATAAAGACTTACTTGATGCTTATAAATCTTCACTTGATGAGCTTAAATTGAATTATGAGACACTACTTGCATCTCATGATGAATTATTAGAACAACATGCTTCTCTCATTAAAGTGTTTACAAAGAAACTTAAAAATAATGAGAGCTCATCACATGGATCAAATGATAAATTGCAAAATGTCGCTAACCCTTGTGATGTAGGCAAGAAGCATGTATCCACCTCTTGTGATGATTTATTAGATATGTCATGCTCTTCACATATAGATGCTTGTTCTACTTCTATGTCTTGTGAGACTAACCTTTTGAAGGAGAACAATGAGCTGAAAAATGAAGTGAAGAAATTGAGCAACAAGTTAGAGAGGTGCTACAACTCTCAAGTCACCTTTGAGCATATGTTGAAGACTTAAAGAAACTTTAGTGACAAGAGTGGAGTCGGCTTCAAGACTAGCAAAGTCAATCATCAAGAAAGCCGCAATGACACAAGTGGCATTGGCTTCAACAAGAGCAAGATCAAGGGCAAAAGATGGGGCAAGAGAAGATATGAAAGAGAGATGAAGAAGCAAGAACAAGAGAAGCTCTCTCATTTCATATGCTTCAAGTGCCATGAAGTGGGACATCTTGCAAATGGTTGCCCCAATGAAGAAAAGCTCAAGTTGAAGAAAGAAGAAGAGAGGCTAAGGCATGTCAAGTGCTTCAAGTGCCGCACTTGGGGTCATCTTACCTCAATGTGCCCAACCAAGCAATTGGTGAAGCTACAAGTGAAGCCTCAACCAAAGCCACAAGTTGAGCAAGAGAAGACACCCCAAGTTCAAATCAAGATCAACCATGAAGATGGTGGTAATTTGATGATAAAGAAGAAGAAAACAAGAAGGGGTGGAAAGGCAAGGCATACAATGCAAACTCAAGATGCCAAGATGATGAGCAAGAATGAAGATGAGAAGAAAGATTTTGCTCACATCAAGTGCTTAAAGTGTGGAAGTATGGGACACTTTGCCTCTAAGTGTCCTACCAAACTTGAGAAGAAGGCTCAAGCAATCCATGAGAGGCAAGGCAATGAGAAGCACCACATGAGCAAGGAAGAGAAGGCTCAATCAAAGAGAAAGTGCTACTCATGCCGAGAAAGGGGACACATGGCACATTCATGTCCCCTAGGTAACACTCCTAAGCCTATTTCAATTGATGATGATTCTATGCTTAGGAAGGATGGCAATGGTACCTCATTGGTTGCAATTGCAAAGCATCCCGCTACTCATACTAAGGCGTTGCCTAAATATGTTGCTCCTAACTTGAGAGGACCCAAACTTGTTTGGGTACCATCAAAAAGTGGATGATTGATTGTAGGTACCATCAGCATTGGAGACTTGATTCAATTGATCTCCCATTGTTCATCATATGTTGAATCGAGTTATGAAGCTTAGTGTTCATCCAAACCCAATGCCAATTGAAAATTGGATGAAGTCCAAGTGCTACAACATACAAGTGTCATATTCAAGTTGTAGTGATTTATTGGATTATTTGATGACTTGCAAATAATTGAGTTGAAGCTTGCTAGTTGGATGATCATGAGCTAACCAAGGTATATCTCTTGTTGATCATTTCATTTGGGTGCATATGAGTTGATTGAGTTGGATAAATATGCAATGTTGCTTGCTATGAGATGATTGAATGGATAATTGATTAGTAGTCAAGTTTGGATTAATTTGTGTTGGATAAGTTCATAAGATGACATTTAGTAAGTGGTTTGAATGGATATATGTCTTATGGAAGTATTCAAACAAGTTAGCTTCAAGTTTGATTCATATTTGATGAAGTATAGCTCAATTGTTGAAATCTATCCTATATTGCAAAATCTGAGCTAGCTGTGAACTTAGCCATGTTTGAGAAATCAAAACTTATTGGATTGGCATGAAAATTGGTGTACATGCTCTAGACTTATGGTATAAGATGCTATAAAATTTTCATGAGAATTGGATAAGAAATGCTTCAGTTTTGGAGTGGATCTTGTCAGCTATAGTGCAGCAGTTTTTTAGCATATAGCAGTGGTGGAAGAATTGATATATATAGCAGCAATCTAGAAGTCAAATGAAGCTCAAATTTTTACAGCTACTAGATAACTTAGTAAAGAACATCTCTACCAAATTTCGTGGTATTTGGATTTGTACTTTGGGATATATGCTTATTTCTTTGAAGGGTACAAAATCTGTCAGAAAAGTGATAAATGGTGGATTAATCTAGAGTCACTTTGATTGAAAGGTCCTCAAGTTGGAAACATGTTTACAAGTGTTTGAGGTACCTAAGTTTGGTTTTGAAATGATCTAGAAGCATGACAAGATATGAGTACAAGGCTATTTGATTGTGGAGTGTACTTTGCACACATTCGGTACTCAAATTGGAAGATCAAGATCAAACTCAAGATGAAGTTGAAGTTTAAGTTCTAGTGACTATTAGAAATCATTTAGTAGAAAGAAAAGAACTTAAACAAGAAGAAAGAAAAGGACTTAAAGAAGGAATCAAGGTTACTCATCAAGTTAAGTCCATCATTTGGATCAATCAATCAAGTTATTTCAAGTAAGTGTCAATAATGGTTCTTGGAGAGAGGTCACTTCTCCCTAGTGTAGGGGCTTGCCGCCTATGTGTAGGTAAACCAAGTGTGGTACTTGGAAGGCTAACATGGAAGTGGTGATCCGAGGAACATTTGAGATGCTTAGTTGAAGAAATCAAAAGGGTTGATCAAGAAAAGCAAGCAACACCCAAAAGAGAGCTAGTCATGATATTTCAAGTGGTATTCACAAATTGATACTCTCATGCAAGCAAAGATCAAAAGATAAAGCAAGTCAACCACAACAAGAAAGTGCACTTGATCATAAGTGGTATTCATTTTATATGGGTGAAGAATGAAATTCAACATGGTATCTATTAGTCTTCACCAAGCTTATAATTAGACTTCACATTGCTATTGGAGTAATGAATTGGAATCTATGTGACTATCCTCTACTCCAACATAGCAAAGGTATCATTGTAATGTGCATGATCATTTCATCCCTTACTAGTATGCGGTTAGTGCATATAGTACATGCTTCATAGGATTATGCATAACAAATGAAATGTTTAAATTCATAGCCTACCACTATTGTTTGAATGATTACTTGATCTAGTGGTTAGTATATGAATTTGTTCATGAGCTAGCAAACCCAAGTACTTGACTCAATTTGGATTGCTAACAAGTGACAAGTACAACATTGGCAAGATAACCCTTGCAAGAGGTGTGAAGAAGCTTGTCATTGGTTCAAACCAGACTTGGAAGCTTAGGCAAATCAATTTAGTTCAAGTCAATCATAAAAGCTCATGATGGTGATAAGAGTACAAGCACAAGACAACAATGCAAATGGATATCTAGTTTGTTTGTTTCAAATGGTATCCAGACTCAAGTATTTCATCAAGATTTCATAAGTGATATCTAGATCAACTCACAAGTGATATCCTATAAGTGGTACTCATGAAGATAGCAAATGTTCAAGAAATGGTCTTTATTGATAAATCAAACAAGTGGTTCCATACTAGAAGATTCTTTCAAATGGTATTCACTTCCTACAAGTGGTATCTATACATAGTATCATTGATGCAAGATGATGGTTCCACAAGTGATCCTTAACTTTAAGTGATCATCAAATGAAGAATGCATCCCTCACCTACAAGAGCTCAATTGTATCAAATGGATAACCCATGCTATCACTTATGTGTGGTATCTCAAGAAGCCCTACACAAGATACAAGTGGTATAAGTTACAAGTGGTATCTACAAGTGGTGTCATTCCAACAATCAAGTGATGTCCATCAAAAATGCAAGATTCAAGCCTCAACCATCTACTCCAAATGCATACCTTTGCATCAATAAGAAGCTTACCTTTTATGGAAATTGATAACAAAGGGGGAGAGATTATACAAAGATATGAAAGCTTGATTGAATGGGGGAGAGATTGAACAATGGGAGAGATGAGATATAAAAGAAATAGAGGTTGGACATGAACATGGGCAAAGAGGGAGCAACATTGGAGAAAAGAGATGGATCAAAATTCTTGGACAAGAGAAGCACACAAGTAGGGGGAGCAAGCTCATGAACTTTGATTGATTGCATTTGATATGTGCATATTCATGTGCTTGCTTGCATTGCATAAGTTTTCAAAGTCAATATGCATGCTTGTGTGGTGTATGCTAGTTGTAGAACTTGAATGATGATTTGATAACTAGCATGCATAGGATGATAGCTAGACACTTGGTATGCTTTTCAAGTAATGCTAGTACCTTGATTTTAATGTTGATCTCACAAGGTATCTAGTGTTTTTATTGCTAAATGATATCTAGCTAACCATGGTGCTAAGGATGAACTTTAAGGTGCAACTCCGATTGATACACGCTTCAAAAGTTTATTCTATACACCTTAGCATCATTCGGTAGTAATTACTCTCCTACAATTTAAATCTATGCATATGTGCAAACTTAAAGTCAAACACTCTAGCACATATGTAGGGGGAGCTAATACTACCATTTCGGGTTTGTGGTACTTGTCCAAAATCATTTTCACATGGTAAAATTGCTTGGGCAAGCAACATGAATCCAAAAGAGCTTAATTTCCATATCTTTGTAGAGTTGTCATAAATTACCAAAAAGGGGGAGATTGAAAGGTCCTTGTGTGGTTTTGGTAATTGAGTGACAACTTAGGTGGACTAATTATATTTATGCGAGATACACAGGTGATTAGTCCACAGGTACATGTGTGTGAGCAACATATGCCATGAAGGTGAAAATGGCTTGGAGATGTTGCAAAGCTCACACATGTGATGATGAAGGAGCTTAAATGCACATGAGACATGACATTGAGTCATGTGATCAAGGTGGAGAAGATCAAGACAAGACTTGGCTTGATGGACCGATTGCAAGCGTGAAGGGCAAGTCAAAGGCTTTGGAGTGATGGACCGCGTGGCGGTGAAGCTTGAGCAAGACTTGGCGCCGCTGGACGATGGCAACGGTGAAGAGCAAGTAAAGTCAAGATCAATGAACCAATATGATCACGTGATGATATGAAGTGGATCATATCATTGTTGATCGTGTTGGTGCATGTGTTGCATCGACATTGGAGGAGATGGAATGGAATGCGCAAGGCAAAGGTATAACCTAGGGCATTTCATTTCATCGCTCATAGGTGTGTAGAGAAGTTTATGACCGGGTTTAGGATAGATGGACGTACTATCAAGAGGAGCAAACTCATTTGCATATCGGTCATCTAAGTGCCACTCGAGTGATCTAACTTTGCATCATCTCTAGGATTGAGTGGCGTGGCAAGTTGAGTGGCTAACCCTTTGGGAAATGATTGTGAAAAGCTAACACACATACACATGGTGGTGTACACTTGGTGGTGTTGGCACATTTACAAAGGAGATGAAGTTGGAGTTGAAGTTGGAGTTGATGTGGATCAACTTGGCGAAGAAAATGAGTGAGTTGCACTGGTTAGAGAGTGACCAGACGTGTCCGGTATGGTGACCGGACACGTCTGGTATTAACCGACGAACTCAGCGACCGGACGCGTCTGGTCGCCACACCGGACGTGTCCGGTGTGAATCTGCATGGTCGGCATTCTATGAACGGTCGACCGGATGCTAGCAGCGTCTGGTCAGGGGTGACCGGATGCGTCCGGTCAGACCTAGGTGCTTACTGGACTCGACCGGACATAGCGCCTCAGCGTCCGGTCATGTCTACTTCTGCGTCCGGTGTGAGCGTCCGGTCGGACATGTCAGAGAGCCGTTGTGGCAACGGCTAGTTTGAATGGGACACATGGCAGTCAGGCGCTACCAGACACGTCCGGTATTGCGATCAGACGTGTCCGGTATGCACGTCCGGTGCGTCCGGTGCTGCGTCCGATGCAGCGTCCGGTTAGCCCGAAAAACGCCCAGTGAAGGGGTAACGGCTAGTTTAGCCCTTGGGGCTATAAATAGAAGTGGCCCTCAGCCATGGCTGGTGTTGAGCACCTTGGGGGACTTTGTGTCCATGCTTGAGAGTGCTTGGGAGCCCTCCATCTCACACATACTTGATAGTGATCATCCGATTGTGTGAGTGAGCGATTCTAGTGCGGTTACATTGTGAGGTTGCATCGAGTGGCACTAGGTGATTGAGTTGCAAGCCGGTGGTGCTTGTTACTCTTGGAGGTTGCCACCTCCTAGACGGCTTGGTGGTGGTCTCCGTGGAAGTCCGCAAGAAGCTTGTGCAGCGCTCCGGAGAAGTGCTTTGTGAGGGGCATTGTGCTCGCCCCACGGGAGCAGTGAAGAGCAACTTTAGTAAAGCGTGTCATTGAGCTACCCTCACTTCCGGGGTAGGTTCTTGTGGCGCCCGACGTGCGGGCTTGGTGGGTGATGCCAATTAGCCACCGAACCACCAAGTGAGCGGTCGACACAACGGGGACTAGCATGTTGGCAAGCACGTGAACCTCGGGAGAAAAATCATCATGTCAACCTTGTTCTTCCCATTGGTTTGCATTCTTGTTACACAAGCTTGCAATTACTTTTATATACATTGAGCTTGTGTTGTTGCTTTAATAATTAGTTAGCTTGTGTAGCTTGCTAATTATCTTCTTGCTTGTGTAGCATAGAAGTAGCTCCCTTGCGTAGCTAATTTGGTTTGTGTAACCTTGTTAGTCACTTTGCTTAGTTTGTGTAGCTAAGTATTTGCACTCTCTAATTCGGCATTGGTTGCCTTGTTATTGAGTATTGCTAGTGAGCTTAGTTGGCTTTGTGCTTTTGCTTACTAGCATGTGTAGGAGCTCTCTTGTTGCTTAAAGTACTAGTGGCATAGGTTTGTGTGACCTTGCTTCTAGAATTGGTTAGGAGAGCTCTAGCTAGCCCGGCACCTTTGTTGCTTGATTAGTATCTTTGCAAGGTGCTTGTGAACATAGATAGAGGAGTGTAGTCTTGGCTAGACCGATAGTTTTAATTCCGCACTTGTTTCGGTTAGCCAACGTGATTAAGTTTCAAAAAGGACTATTCACCCCCCTCTAGTCGCCATCTCGACCCTTCACCCTAGGAGTCAGCCTAAGAGTTGCCCTTATGATCATAGGTTTCACACTATGTTTTAGCTTGACTACTATACTAGTATGCTACTCTCTAGAAACCCAGTTGTGGCTAAGTCTCAGTGGATTGATTGGATACATATTAGAGAGTTACAAAAGCGCTTTCTTGATGATGCTATTGCTACATGTTAGCTCATCGGTGTGTACCAGCTCATGGAGTTTCAGCATCCCTAGAACTCTGAAGTTATTGCACAATTCTATGCTACCTTGTTTGTAAAGGAGGAGCTGAGGCGTATGCTCTGGATGTTAGAGGGATAGTGGTACAATGTTGAGTATGCAGTCTTCGTAGGGCATCTAGGTATCTCAGAGGAGGAGCTTCAGAGAGGTAGGATTCGCATAGAGCAGGTGTTACCTCCTAAGAGACTTGGTTACATGTACCTTAGTGGCATAGTTGGGAAGGTGAACAATCTTCACCTTACCGACAGGTACCTAGACAGGATGTTCAGGAAATCGATTCACTGTAAAGGTGGAGATAAGGGCACTATTGTAGATTACTCCAGAAACCTTCTTCACCGGATGGCACCAGACACAGAGCCCTTCAGCATCTTTGACTTTATATGGTGTGAGATCCAGAGTGTTGGTGAGAGGCTCATCAAGGGTTGTGGCTTTGCACCATACATTATCCACATGATTGAGGAGGTGATTGGACACATGTTTGAGTATGACAAGCAACACAAGGTGTTGAAGATAGTGGTAGATTTGATAGAGGTTGGAGTACCCCTAGCTGGTCTAGGGGGAGCAGCAGCAGTAGTTGAGGTAGATGCACCTGTAGGTGGTGTAGCAGCGGGAGGAGCCTCACCTCCACCATGTGCTCCTCCACACGCCGTTGCAACCCTCCTTTGCCTATTCGCAAGATGTTCAGCACTATCTTTGGGATGTGCAGGGACATCCAGACTAGGCAACAGAGAGAGAGAGAGGGAGGCTAGGAGGAAGGATACCCGCACACTCAAGCTGATTACTTAGAACCTTGAGCTTAATCCTCCTAGGTCTCCTCTTTCATATGAGGATCTCAGTGACCTAGAGACTGAGGAGCAACGACAGGTCAAGTATGATAGACAGTTTGCTGAGTTTCTTCAGCGACAGGAGCAGCAGCAGGCTCAGCACCAACAGTAGTAGGAGCAGGCACCGGAGCACCCTGACACCTTGCCACTACAAGCTCATGTGCCTACTCACTCTTAGCCACGTATCAGTGTAGACGACTATGCTTCAGACTGGTGGGGTGACCTCACAAGTGGATATAGCTACTATGGTTTTGGTGGCTATGACCCTTTTGTTGTGGGTGCTTCTTGTCCACTTGGTGCTCCACGATAAGAGGATGAGGATGATGGTGGACAGGATGGTGATGATGATGAGGAGTGATCACAGCCTCTAGATACAGCTTGCAGCCCCATTGTGCTTAGTATATCATTATTGGACCTTTTGTGGTGATGGATGACAAAGGGGGAGAGATAGTGATTAAAGCTTCAGGATTGCTTCATTTGTTTTAGCTTTTGTACCTAGAGATATGTACTACAGCTATAGTTTGTCTTTGTTTTGAGAGCTTCATTGATGTATCATTTTGAGTTAAGACAGATTATATGAGCTTTATCTTTGTATCATGTTTGAGATGAGACTTGTACTTAATGGATGTATCTTTTGAGACTCATGTGACATGATCCTTATCTTGTAAAATAATCTATCTTAGTGGTTTGTGGACTTGAGAAAAATTATGATGAGTGCTATATGTGTGTGATATACATGTTGTATTTACTTTCATAAGGACCATACATGTTTAGAATGGATTTGTATGATGTGATGCTTATATTTATTTCATCTTTGTGTGATATATCTTGTCATATGCATCATGGTTTTAGTTTGTCACACACACTTGCACCTCACGGATGCAATGATTTAGGGGGGAGTCTCCTATGTGTTTTAATATGTGCAATTGACATTTAAGGTTATTTTGTGAATTCCATTCATAAGCACATATTAAGGGGGAGCCTCTCATAAATCATTGAACCCAAAAGATTTAATATTTAATATCTTTTTGTAAGCTTTAATCAAGTTGTCATCAATCACCAAAAAGAGGGAGATTGAAAGTACATCAAGCCCTTTAGTGGGTTTTGGATGATTGAATGACAACGTGATTAAAGGTCTAACCCATTTGCTAAGTGTTGGACAGGAAATATGTTATCTCATAGGTAATTAATGAAAGTCAAAATGATGTGTTGTTATATAAATAATCTAGTTCAAACACAAGACAACAATGCAAATGTAATTCATGCAAGGCTTATTTATTGTGGGATTTCAGTGATTCATATGAAAGCAAGCTCGTTGACAAATAATTAATGAGACATGAGGGATTGCATATGGAATGGTCTCACATTCCAAAGCTTGCTACATCAATTATACAAATGATCTTAATGAATGATTCAACACTAAGTGTGACTTGATGGCTTGAGATGGTGAAGATAGCAAGGAAAGGCTTTGAGATACTAAGCAAGTGTGAAGGGCAAGCAATGGCTTGGCGACTGAGGAACCTAGCTAGGGTGAAGAAGAAAGTACTTGCATTTAGTTGAGGTACCAATCAAACTATGATGGTTACATTGAAATGGAGAATTAAACACATTGGATGAATTGTGGTAGTGACTTGATACATTTGGAGTTAACTCACATTTGTTGAATGGAATTAAGTCACATGCTCAAGATGGCTATGCTCAAGAAGAAAATCAAAATTGACATGGTGACATCCTCACATTGTTGATGATCAAGAAGCTATGGCATGTGGTTCAAACGAAATCGACTCAAGCGACTCAACTTTGTTTTTCATTTGATCTTGAGTTAATAGATATGTCGTACTATTAAGAGAGATGCATCATGTTGATAGATGATTATTCATAAGTGCTCAAGCAAACCCATATGAGGTTTGAGTGAAAGAGTGACACCTTGAAACTAGGGGTCCTATTCCCTCCTCCCTTCGGTGATCTCGAAGGTGATGGATTAGGGGTTGGAGCAGCCTGCACCTTGAAACCACCCCCTTGTTGTTTGTACATCTTTTGCTGTTTCTCTGTGTTGCATGGGATGTTGCAACAGATGGTTTTTGAATGTTGCAATAGGGTGATTCATGTGTTGCAGAAAGGGAGTTCTAATGTTGGGATTGTTGCAATAGGGGATTTTCACTGTTGAAATTACATTTTTCAAATATTGCAGCACTAAAAGGTGATTTTGAGTTGTTTCTATTTCCATGTTTTATGGTTGATTTTGCGACGTTGCAGTACTATTGGTTGAGATGTTGTAGTACACAATTTTTTGATGTTGCAGTACATAATTTTTTGATGTTGTAGTTTATAATTTTTATGTTGCAGTATATAATTTTTGATGTTGCACTACATATTTTTGTTATGTTGCAGTATTTATATTCCGATGTTGCACTACATAGTTTACATATTTTTTGTGATGTTGCACTTGAAGTGTTTCGTGCTCTTGGGATAGAGGTGTGGTGGGGGAACGGGGCACGGTGGGGAAAGGGGAGAGGGGCGCGGTGGGGGAGAGGGGGCGCTAGGGATGGGGACAGGGCTACCGGGTGGGGCGCGTTGGGGCTGGGGCCGATGGCCGGGAAGCGAAGGTCACCAGAGTATGGGGCGTCGGAGTGTGGATGGAGGACGGGCCACCGCGAGTGACGTGGGCGCACCGCACGCTCTCGCCTGGGCTATGTATCACGGCTCAGATCGAACGGACGGCAGGTGTGTCCGGATGCTAGCTTGTATCCGGGTGTCCAGGCGCTAGCTATGCCGATTAAGAAAAGAATAAATGCATCCAAGCTCCAGCAAGTGGAGTGTTCTGAAGTTCCCTTCTGGGTATGCAAAACTGTAAAAGGATGTGTTCATCATATCTATCCTTTTTGGCAAATGGAGTGTGCCGTATGCTGACTGGCCTGCCGTATGCTGACTGGCCATTTTCTGGACGGTCAACAGTGTGTTCCTATGCTCAGGAGCTGAGACCGCATGCGACGGCGCCGAGGCCATGGCTACATGAGAACTCTTCCTGACATGGGTGATCACTGACGATACATGGACGATGGAACGCAGCAGAGCTCCGGTTCTGCATTCGCTTGCACTCGGTCAGTTTCTGTAGTTGGTGTTGTATTTTACACTTCGGAAATGCTAGGTATCGTGCGTCTAATGGACCGCACAAACATCGGATAGCTTTTTCACCCTCACCGCTTGCTCCCGCCCGCATATATATTAAAAAAACTTATCCCATCGCTTCCTACTCCCCATTCTTACCCCTCCCGCGCTCCTCATCCCTTGCCATAGCACACCAACGCCAGACGTCCTCTCCCACCCCGATGTCCTCACCAGGAGCCCTCATTGCCCATAGATCCAGCGGCCCTCTCCCCTACCCTAGCGAGATCCATGGAGCACGAGCGAGATGCACTCGCCTCCGGCGAGATCCATGGAGGTGGCGCGGCGATGTTGTATGGGAGTGAGCGGCTCTCCCCCACCTCGGTGGCCATGGAACTCTCCACCCCATCCTCCACTGTCACCACCGAGCCAAGCCTGGTGCCGGTGGCGCTGGTGGAGTGGTGGTGGTGGTGGTGCTCGCGTGCGCCACTGGTGCTGGTGCTGGGTGGAAGCCAGGTTTGAACCCTTCTCAAGCTTCTTCACCATGTTATCACGGTTATCTTGAGAAGGTTGTGCTTTCTCCTTACCCTTCAACCGAATCACATCTTTCTTTAATCTATCCACCTCTTCTTTGAGCTCTATGTTTTCTATGAGATTTAGCTCAATCGAAGATTGGCTTGCTTGAGGAGCACACTCATTAGTACAAGAAATATTTGATTGAGATGGTGTACTAGTGAGTGAATGTGTGCGAGGTTGAGAAAATTTTACCGATGTGATCACAACCTCATGAGCTACCTCAAGCATGATGATTGATTCTACTACTTCCTCATGTGATCACAACCTCATGAGCTACCACACAGCCGCTCGTCGTCGGCTCCCACCCCGTCAATCGGAATCGACCGGCCCAGGCCTCTCTCCCACTATGTTGCAAATGTATGTTTCAATTGTTTTAGGTCCATGTTGCAATTGATTCATATGGATGCTACAAAAGTAGATCAGGGGATGTTGCACATGTTGCATATGTTGCAAGTGTTTTAGAGACATGTTGCAAGCGTTTGTTCAAACGGTTTCATCTGTTTGTAGACGTATATGTTGCAAGCGATTTGATCTTGATGTTGCATAGGTTTTCACACATATGTTGCAAATAGTATGTTCCAAAATGTTTCATCTGTTTCAACCTTCTATTGCAAGTTGTAAGTGTTCTATATGGATGTTGCATATGTTTTCACACATATATTGAAAGTGTATATTTTAGATGTTTTATCTGTTTTAGACGTATATTGCATTCAAGTGTTTTAAGTTGCACATATTTCATGTTGTTCAGAGAGTCAGGGGGCACGGTGAGCCGGTGGTCGACAGACATGGCGTGCGGCGTGCTAGGGGCTGGTGGTCGAGGGCATGACGGGGCAGGGGTGTGTCTGCGGGGGTGGGGCAAGTAGATTGGGATGGAGTCAGGGCGAACGGAAGGGGATGGGGGCGGGGTGCGCAGATGGGGACGGGTCAAGCATCAGGGCGGGCGTCTGATGGAATTCATCCCCATCGGACGTCCGTGCGCTAGCATTTTCCTTTATACTTTGAAAAATGGTCATGTTTAGATCCATAGAACTAATAGTTAGCGCTTAACAATTATTATTTTTTTATCTAAATGGATCCAGCTAATTGTTAGTTGAATACCCAACTAACAACTATTATCCTCACTCTAGGTCAAATCCATTAAAAACTACTTCCTCCATCCCAAATTATAAGACGTTTGACTTTTTTGACATTAAGTTTGACCACTCGTCTTATTAAAAAATTTGTGCAAAATATCACTTCTTTTGTCATGGCTTGTTTTATTAACAAAAGTTATTCAAGAATGACTTAAATTTCACTATGTTTGCACAAATTTTTTGAATAAGATGAATGGTCAAATTTGGGGTCAAAAAAAGTCAAACGTCTTATAATTTGGGACGGATGAAGTATTAGCTAGCAACCTAACTAGCAGATGATCGATTCCACAGGACCTATATGTCCTGCGTACTACGATTAGATCTGCATCGACACGTCTTAGATATGCCTTCTAGATCTCTTGTTGCCTCCCCGAAGACACTAGTAGAGAAACGACCTTTGATCCAGCTCGAAATTTGGCTTTAGTCCTGGTATTTTTCGCGCCCGGGACTAGAGAGACCTTTAGTCCCGGTTTGTAGCTCCAACCGGGACTAAAGGTCCCTACCCAATGGCTACTGCGGCAGGCTTTTGCTGCAGGGGACCTTTAGTCCCGGTTGGAGCTACCAACCGGGACTAAAGGTTAACTTTTACTCTCGGTTGGTCCCTCTAACCGGGAGTAAAAGTCTACTCCTAGCTGGAGGCTCCGTCCGGGACTAGAAAGGGACCTTTAGTCCCAGTTTCTATCTCCAACCAGGACTAAAGGTCCCTTCCTATATAGCCCTTCTTCCTCCCCGAGCCCAAGCCACTTCGAGCTCAGTGTTCTTGTTTCATCGCCGGCCTCTCTTCTTCCTCATCACCGGTAATCACAAGATTTCTTCAATTTCTCCATCGATTCTTCGATTCTAAAGGTTATCAACTTTATACTCTCATGTTTCATCAAGGAGGAGCTTTGATTCTATGAGGGAGAGCGGCAACGGTCATGGAAGACTGTGTTTCCTTCCTCGTAGAATCGGAGCTCTTCTGTGGCCAAGTACGGTGTCGTCCGATGGAGAAATGCTCGCTGAGATGATCACGTAAGCAAGGTCAACTAGTACGGATGGTTATTTATTTAAACATGTTTTTGAGCTAGAATTTGATGGATATTTGATAGATATAGTTTTTATTTTTTATAGATATATCTAGTGGTGTAAAAGCTAGATGGTTGCCCCGAGAGACAACATGGATGAAGAAATGATGGATATTATCAACACCGGCACTCAATTTGCCGATGGTGACCAGTAGGATGTAGATGACGGGAGTCAATACCTAGCTCTTGAAGATAACTAAGAAAATATTGTGCAAGAAAATACTGGCGAGGTATATATATTTATATATATATTTGAATATTATATATATATATATTTAAATATCTATCATCTATTATGTGTACACATGATATTTATTTATTCTTTTTTATACGTAGCCCTCTGGATCGACGACCACAACGGCGAAAAGCAAAAATATTCGAGGCCCAAAAAAGCCATTGGAGGGGTGCTACATAATATCGGAATTCAATATCGAGACAGGCGAACCACTTGGTCCACATGCAAGGAAATTCGTGCAACACTGTGGGTGCCTTGTAAGGGACAGACTTTCGATCAATGCCCGTGAATGGAAGCAAAAGATCAACGAGCCTCATGTTAGTTTTGTCTCTGATCTTGATAAGAATTTAATTTGGGATGATATCCTTCAATATTTCACGTTGCAAGCGGATGATTATAATGCTATCAACGATGATGAATTGAAGGAACTAGTTCGAAAGTGGGCTATGAAGAAGATGGCCACACAATTTCAGACTTGGAAGAAATCCCTATACACAAAATACATCAAGAAGAACCTAACGCCCAATTTCAATACTAGTGGCCCACTCGCGAAGTTGAGGCCCTACTGGAATGATTTTGTATAGTACAAGACATCAGAAGAGGGTGAGGAACGGGTGAGAAGGAACCAAGAGAATGCCCAACATAAGGTATACCACCATGGCATGGGATCAGGTGGCTACGCGACTGCCATTCCCAAGTGGGAAAAATAGAAGCATACATTCTTGCCAAGGGTATCACACCAGAATCACTCAATTGGCCCAAACGCATGAAGAATTAATTTTTCGCTCATGGGGGAAGACTGGACCTAGAGACCGGGAAGCTGGTTCATGGCCCAAAACTCAAAAGAGCAACACAAAGATTTTCTTATGCTGTACAAGCTAAAGCTATTGGTGCGTTCAGGCTCAATAGAGAGAAGGATGAACTGACGTATGCCATCGGGACTGCTGAACACAGTGGCTGAACGAGAGGTTTAGGACGAAACATTTCTTGGGAGCATGGTTTCCCTAACGACAGAGATATCTATAGAAGCCGATAGAGAAGGAAGGATGAGGATGCAGCGCGGATCAGCAGGTTGGAGGAATATGTTCATGAGTCACGGGAGGCGTTGCTTCAAGCACAGGAGCGCGAAAAAGACATGCAAGCTAGAATGCAGGATGAAATCATAAAGCAAGTGCAAATAGCAATAAGTGCCCAAAGGCAGGCATCAGATCCAGGAATCAACATTAATATTAGCCTCCCTGATCAGTTGAAAAGCAGCTGCGCTTCCACAGAGTTACCAAATCAAGTTGACACAATGCTACGTTTCCCCGTGGATGACATCACTGCACCATTTACATCATGTGAGCTACATATTCCAAAAGAGAATGCCACAATCATGGTGGCTTTTGGTGTTTTTTCTCCTCCAGATCCTACCAAGACACCAAGAATCCATGGGGCAATAATACTACCTGGATATGTTAGCGTCTCAGTGGATAGAGTTAACAAAGGTTTTAGTGATCTAGCTCTTGACATTCCAGGAGGTGATGGGGAGAAGACTCTAGGAGAAGCAGAGAAGACATTCATACTATGGCGCAAGCGCTACATCATTATTTCCGGAGTCTCTAGTCTACCGCCGCTTCCTCAACTGCCAGACAATAGGTGCGGACAAAAGTGAACGAAACAATTTTTTCACTAATTTTCTATTGACATGCATGATTAATAATAACAATATTTCTTATACCTAATTATTCTTTTTTGTACTCACACAGCAGGGCCTCCGCCAACCTAAGTCCAATTATTCAATCTCCAGATCATCATAGTGCTCCGGGCAATGATTATGCAACGCCGCCACCGCTGCCACCTCCAAGGAGGTCTCTAACGCCTCCAAGGAGGTCTCTACCGCCGCCACCTCCAAGGAGGTCTCCAACGCCTCCAAGGAGGTCTCCAACGGCTGCCCCGCCTCCCTTGATGATCAAGAAGCAGCTAGCTCCTAATAGGCCCGCCCTACAAATGAAGTCGTTGGCCCACCAGCCGGTAAAGAAGAAAGCCTTCTCTAATCCAGTTATTTCCCAAAAACTGTCTTACGAGAAAAGTGAAAAGGAATTAAAGGATGCAGTACAAAAAGATGTGAAAAGTTTCTTTGAAAAGTAAGAAAGCAACGAGAAGCGAGGGAGAACCCGGAGAAACCGTACTTCTACCTAGCTCTAGATCTTCTAAGAAAGGTGGACTAGAAAAAGCGGGAATCTCAAAAGACCCGGCCAAAATTGGACTACGACCGCTCTCTCACCAAGTCATTTGAGGCGGCACAGAAAAAGACCAGAGCAGGGAAAGGTGTTGCACAACTCAGACAACAATCGCAACAATCAGTCCCCCATCTTGTCATTCGTAATGAATATGGTTCAAACTTAGACTTACTGGACGTCGATTTTGAGGACCTGGTTCGGTTTTACGAGGATACTGGTTTGGACCTTACCCAAGTGCTCACTGAAGGACCATCTGCTCCGAAAGTGGATCATTGGAAGAAATTTGAACATGAAAAGAGTCTATACAACCCTGAGGCCTTAGGTGAACTGGGTACGCAAATGTACCTGCTAAACAAGTGGTACATGGCGACGTGTGAATGGGGAGAGAACTTTGTTTCTGTCAGAGTTAGAAAACAACATTACTTCCGTGGCGATGACGTTATATATGTCGACTTTTTAGAATTACACCAACTATGCCACCTGGACTCTCTCGACAAAAGTCTTATTAGCTTCTATTGTTTGTAAGTGTGATTATTTTCTACTATTAAAGTGTATATATATAAAGCTACATGTATATATAAAAATTATATATCCTCACACTATATTTTTATATATGCAGATATGAGATGACAGAACTCAGAAAGAGAAAGGATAATGATGTTGGTTTTGTTGATCCAAATGTCGTATTCAAACACCCTGATCCCCCGCCTCAATGGAAAGTTGAACTCCAAAAAAATCTCATGAGGTTCTTAGTGAACCAACAAAACAAGGACATACTTTTCCCCTATAACTTCAAGTGAGTATTAAATAATTAATGTCGATCATATGGACATTTGTTCAATTATTTGCTTACTAGCTAAGCTATCTCCCATATATATATATGTTGACTCTAGTTAATGTCGATCATATTTGTGTATAAAAACATATGCAGCAATCACTGGATATTGATGGTCATCGATATGGCCAATAGTCGGCTGAGCATCTTAGACTCGTTAAAAAAAGAGCAAACGGAGTATCAAGACATGATAGATATTATCCAAGGGTAATTTGGTCTCTCTAGCAACTATATATACCCTGATCTCTTAACTGTAACAATTATTAAAGGTCAAATTAATTTTTTATTTTATTGGGCGCAGTGTTTGGAAAAGTTTCATTGAGGAACACCACATGAAACATTACAAAGCGCCACTGGATGTAATCGCACACAAAGTAAGTACTAGCTGCATTTATATATATATATATATATATATAATTCAATTAACACCATGCATGCTTTCAATTCACCGGATCTTTTTTCTCGTAAAAGTGGGTTCTGAGGCAAGAACAGGGGAACAACTACTGCGGATACTATGTTTGCGAGTTTATCATGGCGTACTCAAAAAGAACTCCTGAAGAGAACCTCAAAGTACGTTATATAAATATATTCATATATTCACAATTTCTTTTATTGCTCATATATATAAGTAATCACGTGACCAACACACACACACACACACATATATATATATATATATATATATATATATATATATATATATCAGGATTTCTTAATGACCAGGTCCTAAACCCCGCCGGCGAGTTCTATAATGACGTGAACGAAACATGGAAGCCAAACCAGATGGAGTGAATTTGATATCCCAAGGATATGATAGAATATACAATGCAAGTTTTATTTGTAATATATATATATATATATATATATATATATATATATATATATATATGCATGTAATATATACGTTAGTTTCATACTTTAGTTTGTACAAAATGTTCGAATATTATAAACGTGTAGAATACGTATATTATTAGCAGCGTAGAATACGTATTCGAAAACCAAAACGAATCATCAATTAAAAAATAGAAAGAAAAAAAAAAGAAAATCTTTAGTCCCGGTTGATAATACCAACCGGGACTAAAGGGCCGACCCACGTGGCCAGACCGGGAGGCCTCTTTAGCCCCGGTTGGTATTACCAACCAGGACGGCGCGAAACTAGGACTAAAGGAGGAGCCCTTTAGTTTCGGATTCGTGCTCGCGATTCTAAAACCGGGACTGAATGCGGTTGAGAACCAGGAGTACAGCTAGGTTGTCTACCGGTGAGAGTCTTCAGAAACATAAACCTGCTTAGCCGTGGGGAACAGGCTACGCTGAGTTGTCTCGCGCCCGGCTCCTTATATAGATGACCCAAATTTGCCGTGCCGGGCGGGTCAACTCACCCGCGACTGCGACTCAACGAGAACCAGCTCCGTCCTCCGTTAAGGGCACGTACAACGGTCCGTGCTGGCCGTCGTCTCATGTGCTAATTTTGCAAAATCCTCCCTCGCTTGCAGTAGACGGGGTGGGGCTGTCGTCTCATGAGACGACGGCATCGGCCCGTGCTCCGAGAAACCAATTGCGTACGAATTCATCCGGTGTGGGCATGCAGTTCCCGTAGGCCTGTATTCTCTCTGGTCTCTCTAGCTTCTTGTCTTTTTCCAACAATGCACAATTCTTTCTCAAGCTTATAAAATCCATTTAAAATCAAAATTGAATCCAAACATTATGATTCAAATTTTGTTAAGTTCCTTTCAAACAGAACTATAACCTGATGTAATCATATCATATTTTATCTGTTTTTTAAAAACTATTATATTACTTTGTATATAAAAATGCTAATATATTCATGTTGCCAAAATTACTATTCTAAAAATATTGCAATCGTATTTGTTGTGCTTGACCTGTTTTGCATCGGTTAACAATACACTGGTATACAATGATCGTATTCATTGTACAAGCTGTCTGTTTAATTGTTTGTGTGCGTATTTTAAGAACTTGCAGACAACATGCTGTTTATGAAATATATTATATTACATTATATATATAATATATATGATTTACTTTGAAGGATTTGTTTTATATCAATTAGCAACACAATGGTACACACAGGTACATAGAAATAATATTCATGATTGATCACGGCTACATGCAAGCATTTAAACGATTTGTAGAAAGCCAAATAGACAGCAGCTGTCTGTGAGTTGTATAAACTGTCTGTTTAGCTGTCTATGTTATAAATCCCAAAAACTTACAGACAACAGCTGTCTGTCCGTTGTACATGCCCTAACCAAGCCACCGAAAATGAGCACCACGTGGTACGTGTCGTCGTGGGCGGCTCCCCGTCCAGGCGTCTGGTCGGCAAGCCAGAAGCAGCCGATGCAACGGCCGACGAACACCCCGGCCGGCCCCGGGTCCGGGGGAGTTGAACGAAACCGACCGACCGAGCTCGTCGGATGGACGCCGCGAGCATGGTTCCGTTGCCGCTGGCCACCAACCCCACCCCACCCCACCCCGTGTCTCTGCCCGACACGAGGCAGATCACGCGTTCACGACGGTGCCGCCGAGTTCCTCAGATCGAGTGGGAATCGCGAGCTCGGCGGACGTCACCGTACTCACATGTGGCCGAGGACCGCGCTAGGCACAAGCACTGAAGCACATCTAGGATGCGACAAGGCGAAAGGTGCCTAGGCGATGCTCTTTATCGGAGAGTTTACTAGTTTCTTTTTAAAATTCTCTTGGGAAGATGCTCGGCACGATCGGCGGCGCGCAGGGGTCGCACGTACGCGGGCAGGGAGAGAATTTGCGGTCCGGCCCGTCGGAAAAAAAAAGAAAAAGAAAAAGAGAACATTTCGCGTGTGCTCGCATGGCTCGTATGGGGCCGTCGCGTCACGTCGCGTTTGACCGGCGAATCGATGCCACGGGGCCGGATGGACGGGACTGGTCCGGTCAAATAAGCACCCGCGGGGGTTGGGGCCGTAGAACGGCAACTACTACTGTGCTGGTCCCACAGGCCGGATGATTATAATAAACAAATAAACAAAGGGAGAGAGAGGATAATGGGTTAAGAAGTAATCAAGCTGTCGGGATCAAATTCATAGAGGCCGATCGAGAGAATGTCACAGTTGACGAGGTGGGGCCGCCTCATCAAGTGACATGATGCCCATTTCGACGGCCAGGACCAGCATTGTCGCCACTAAAGCCCTATACATCTATACTCCCTCCATAAACAACGAGTCAAATAGATTTAGGTTTGATCAAATCTACAAATAATATTACAATACTAAATAAATATCATTAGATTAATAGAATATTTTTTTAGTATAATTTACTTAGGGTCATAAATATTATTAATATATTTTATAAACTTAGTCAAATGTAAGGAAATTTGACATAATCTAAACTTAAAGTTGTATTTAGTTTTCGATGGAAGTACACCCTCCTTTTTAAATTATAAGACGTTTTGACTTTCTTCTTAAAGTTTTGTGTTGAGATTTCTAGATGTATATAGTTTTTACTATACACTTAGTGTCGGTGCAGAAAGTGACCAACAAGTAAATATTTGTAATTTTGCCGTACGTTGTGATCGGAGGTGGCCTAGCACTCAATGACACAGGGTTTATACTGGTTCAGGCAACGTGCCCTACGTCCAGTTTGAGTCGGTATGTGACTTTATTCCTGAGCTCAGGTGCTCGAAGTTTGTAGCGGGGTTACAAACGAGAAGGAGAAAGATGGGGGTACAAAAGGTCCGGTCGGACTCCAGTCGGAAGGGCCGAGAGCGACGGGAGCTCCGCTATGAGGTAAGTGTTCGAGCGTGTGCTCGTGGTTTGAACCTGGTGGTTCTGCTTTTGTGTGATAGTGAAATTGATCGATCTAATGAATCTGGAATGACTTAATGTTGAGGGAGAGCGCATCCCTTTTTATAGATGAAGGGGATAGCCTTACAAGTGAGAGGGAGAGAGTATGTATGCTTTTAAGCCTTGTTGCCCACGCCGGCGGGTGCGGGATGATGGTAGGCGCCCATAATACTGTTGGATGTTAGATGCACGTGGGAGGTTGCGTCGTCTTGTTCAGATATGGCAGATGTCGGTACCTGCTATACTGTTGATGCCTAGAGGCATGTGAGAAGTTTCACCATTTTCACCCGGTACGAATTACATAGCTCGCCTGGAAACTGCGAGACGAATTTATTAAGCCTAATTAATCCATCATTAGCGTATGTAGTTACTGTAGCACTTATGGCTAATCATGGACTAATTAGTCTTAAAACATTCGTCTCGTGATTTCGAACCAAACTGTGCAATTAGTTGTTTTTTCGTCTATATTTAATACTCCATGCATGTGCCGTAAGATTCGATGTGATAGTTTGGGTGAAAAACTTTGGGAACTAAACCAAGCCTAAGCCGATTTCGGCGCCACTAACGACGGCATGAGTAGCACCAAATGGCCACAACTCAATTCTGTTGTTTAAAAACAAGAAGAAAAGTTGAACAAGATATATTATTATACATAGATATAGCAGGCTACCAGCGGCGGATCCACAGGGGGGGCTGGGGGGCTCCAGCCCCCCCTAATTTCTTGATTTCAAGCCTAATCACTGTAGCAAAAGCTTGATTTCATCATTAAATCTTCATGCAAATCAACATCTCTATTGTTTTAGCCCCCTTATCCCGCATCGTGCATCCGCCACTGCAGGCTACTAATTCGGACCTACGCAGACGTGCTTGCAGCAAGCCGCCGACCAGGATACGACTGGCGCTACCGTTGGCTACAGCCTATACGCCATACGATACAAAACCACAAGTCCACAAGTCTATTGTATTCAATGGACCAAGTTAAATGGTTATTCCAATATCGTCCTACTAGACTGCTTGGATTGAAGTGGCAAAAGATAAAGGATATGGGAAATGTATATATTATGTGGGGCCCAATGATTTTCGAGTACTCCGTCCTTTCCTCGATAAGTGCACTTCTATTGGTCAAATTTTTTCCAAAATAAGAGTATCTATAGGTACGAGACAACCTAACTATGCTTTCTCTATTTTTAAAAGTGCAATGATTATACTTTTATAAGGGTATATATATAATTTCTCATTAGTATTGATTTTTTCACCAAAACTATAGAAGTGCACATATTTTGAAATGGAGGGAGTACTCATGATTGTCACTAGCGATCAGCCGAGGACATCTATTTCCCTTCGGATCCTCTTATGCTGCAGAAAATGACATATATCTGCCATTGCGTTGGTTACATGCCTTTGTATGGATCAAAGGTGTTCAGACGAGTAGATATAATTGGCACCGCTTTTTTCTTTTTCTTTTTGACTGAAGAATGAAGAGGGAATATAGTTTCTTGAGATGGTTTTATTGGTACTTTTTTGTTCCTCAGGACCATTATTTTTCTTGCCACTGAACCTGAAACTACTATCCATCAGCAGGAGGGTATCTTTAGAGCCTCATGGCATGGATCACTGGAGTTTGATATGAAATAAAAAAACCGTGGTGAAGCGCATGGATATTTCTTCATTAATTTGGAAGATGATGGCTCAGACTAGGGCACTAAAGTACTTGGTTTTTGGCACGCTAAACTTTTGGTACTGCATTCATATAACTGACGAGACAAAAGGAGAGAGGCCAAATGCTGGCCACAAATTCTCACATATACGGGTCGACACTGTCACACTGAGCTATGCCACTGAGCACTACTAGGTCTATCGTGTCTACTCGTTTCCTTCGGTCAGAGGAAACGAATTTCGGTGGAAGCACCTTTGAAAAAGGGTGGCAGTGGAGAGAAGTGCGACGGATTATTCTGGTCATATTCGTTTCTCTTATAATTTATCTTTTTTAACTTATTTTTTTCAGTCGAAACAGTATTTTTCTCTCGTAACAAATCAGCCAGAATAGTATTTCGACTTATTTTTTCAGGCGAAACAAACGGAGCCAAATGATGGAACTAGCCGAACTCACTAAAGGTCATTTGTACCGCCCATGTAGGTGTCACGCACCTGGTCATCATCTTCGTCTGTACCAAAACAAAATCTTAAATAGTCAGTACTCATACTCACTATTGACAAAAAAACGTTGAAAAAAACTAAGAATGCACATTCGAATTACACTTTAGCTCCTTTTATGATTTTATTTTGTCAATAAATTCGAACCCTAATAGAAGCAACGTGAAGTCACTTGTTCGGGGGAATTTTTTTATTTTTAACACTTTTTGTAAACTAATTTTAAATATAACACTATTTTTTTTTTCAAAACTAACACTTTTGATCACGCCTATTGCCATGACGCGGCGAAACGCCTGTGTCGTGCCATGCATGGTGGCGCGGCAGGAGGATGACGTGGTGACGACCGGGGCTGCGGACCGGTAACGTGGCAGGGTCTGTCGCGTCACCGATCTTGGCGCGGCAGTGATACGCCACGGCGCATGACGCGGCAGGACCTAGACACAAACAGAAGATCGGCTGCTGTCGGTGAGGATCGGCAGCGACACGACCATAGACCCCAGCTTCCTCGACCCATAGCCGGTGGGCTCCGACCAGGTGTTCTAGTCCGACATGAGGTCACGCAGCACGGTCGACTACTACGTGTCTAACCAGGGTGCCTTCTTCGGCGATTTCGTGGCGGCGATGACCAAGCTTGGGAGGATCGGGGTCAAGACGCCGGCCTTCGGCTACGAGATACGCCGGGACTAACGGTTCCCGAACTAGTTCCTAGTTAATCTCGCCGGTAGTGCTGTCGCGACGCATTGAAACGAATATAAAGCAAATAAATGAAGTCCATGCGCAAGTTGATAAGCCGCCACGTAACATTTTTATTGGTTCGACATAAGTTCGACATAACATACCCAACTAAGCCTGCAAGTTTTGGACGACAATATTCATTCGACCTAACAAACTAAGACCCAGGAGCGTAAGGATCCCTCGGACAGCCTTTGTCTCTTCGGATTTGTTGGCAACACATTGGGAGTGTAGCCAACGTCGGTGTGGCCGCGTTGCCGGTGCATACGGCTCAGTACCCTGCAAGTACATGATATGCACGATTACTTATAATCTTTATGATCGTTAGTTCATGAAGCCTACGTATTTAAATAAACTACCTTTGCTAGTACCTGTGAGGCTCCTTAGGTACCAAGCGGGGCACCACCTAGCTGAGACAGGTCGATCTCATCCTACGGCCAATCGTCCCACTAGTGGTGCTGTCTATGGAAGCCCGGGGGGTCGTCAGTCGTCGTCGTCCTCATCGTCCTCGGTTGCAGGGTCTTTCACAGCGCTATGATGTGGTGGTATACGCACTACGGAAGTGGCACCTATCACCGGCTGAGAAGAGCCGGCTGGTGTCCTCAAAGAGCCAGAAGACGTGTCACCCGACTGCGCCGAGACTACCGGTTCCACCCAAGGAGTGTCCATGTAGCTTAGCTTCTGAGCAAGCTTCCTGCAACTCTTCTTCACCTTCTACATAAATAGACGTTAAAGTTAGTGCATTTCACAAACGCATATACACTAAAGAAATATTTTCGGAACGGACAAGTTTATGTTTACCTCCACAAAAGCCTCAAGAACGCTAGGCCCCTGCCCTCTAGACTCGTGAAGCCGAAACGCTGCTTTGTTGGACATCTTTGATAATTGTGTCGCCTGAGTACAGAAACACGGTTGGACAGTTTTAGTAAACATACTTAATACCAAATGGATAACAAATTGTATAATTCAAGTATCTCACCACGTATCTTTGAAGCGGGGCTCTCTTTAGCTGTGTGTCGGCCCTAGTGGCAACGTTGTACACATCTTCGATCATATCTTCCTTCGAATCCTCGTCAATCGCCTCCTCAGTGTACGAGGGATTGATATGTGTCCTCGTAGACCTGTGAAGCCACCGCAGGTACTCGTCGAAGGTGTGCTGGTCATGTGGGGGACCCACATGGACCTGGCTGTCGTTCCCTGTTCTGCCACAAGTGGATGTACGCGTTGTGTGTCACGCACCAATTCTTTGTCTTGTACCTCTTCCTGCGGTCATACCTGCAACAAAACGATGTTAGTTGTACCACACAAACCTCTAAATTGTAGCTTTGTTATTAATCGATAACGCACCCGTGCAATTCTTGATTGGTGGAGTAAAGCGGTGGTGGGTACCCTGTCATTCTTCCAAACTATCTGCAGACCCTAATGGGCAAGTGAATCTCGACCACATGGAAGAAAATAAGAGGGGCGTTGCAGCGATACTCGTCTGACTCATCCCTAGTGATAGGACTCAGATAGTACTCGAGCTCTGGAGCATGCCAAGGACACCAATGGACCTGGACATTTTGTAATTGAGTTAGGTTGTGATATAGTATACATCGAACAAGACACGTGTATGATAGTAAAGAGAGCATAACCTGGTGCTGTGACAGGATATCGAGACCGTCCGTGTACTCCCTGTACTTGCGCCTCGTATTCCCTCTAACTAACTTTACTTTTGTCCAGATATACAGAGTTGTAGGGAGTGTATCCTACCCATTCCATTGCTGCATTGAACATGATAATAAATTAGCCATTACTATTTCATCATATGTAACTGCCTCGAAGAATATAGTGAACCGAAGTACTTACCGGTAAACCAGTATTAAGGGGGCCTCCCAACGGGCCATCGTTCCCAACACCAAACCTGGAGTAAGTAGGAGCAACCCCCAAGGTTCGCATACCCTGAGGTGCGACGGCAGGCAACGCATAGCTATCGATACATCCATGTCAGGACTGCGCTGCCCTAGCTGTACGCCGCTATGTTCTCCCACGGCTGGCGTAGTATGCCAAGGAAGATCTAGCTGATGGTGTTGCCCGAGGCGTCTGGGAAGAGGAAAGCACCAAGGAAAGTGCCAGAGCCACACTCTAGCGAACCTGTCGATCTGAGCCTCCTCAGCTTGTGGGTCCAAGTAATCAAAGCACTCTGTGATCCAGGACAACGAAACACCGGAACTTTTCCTAAAATTCACCAAAGAAAATGAGACCCGATGGCTGCAGGAAAGCAATGCAAGTATTAAATTGTAACACTCTCGGTGTTACATTGTATAACTTTTAGCTAAAACACTACATGAACATTTTACTTGTGTGTACATGTATGTAATCTAGGGTATAAATCAATTTTGGAAATTGAAACATTCATTTGAAACATGAACCGAATGGTACATGGTATGTCACGTTGTATCGCTTAGACGGGGAATTACTCACGGCCGGGATCAAGAGTCACTAGCTAGCTTAGTGGGTAGCTTGGAAACCGAAAGTGACGCGAATCCGAACGAAGGACTTAGTCGTTTCTTAAGTCGGAGAGGTGTCGACGAAGCAAAGTTCGGGCATTTTTAGAGGAGGATCGGGTTAAGTCATCGCAAGGTGTTTTAGCTTAGTTTGATAGCCCTATATACCCTCTGGAGCATAGAACAACTGCTTTGGTGTTTGGAGCATCGGGTTCGAGTTTTTGAGCCACTTTAAAAAAGCGTGCATGGCACATTGTCCATCTCCGGGCGCGGTCACCACCTCGGCTCGGCCTGGCACCGCCGCTAGGCCTACCCAGCACGTTGTCGTGCCAGCCGTGTCCCCACTACCATGCCTGTGCAAGCACGCCGCGCGTGTGGCCCCTACGCTGCCGCGCTAGTCGCCTTTCCGCCCTACTTTGGCGCAGCTCATGCACGCCGTATGCGCCCTGACGCGCTGCCCACCCGACATCGCCGCTCGCTGGCCGTCCGGCCATTACTGCCGCCCGGTCCGCTCCGCTGTTGCGCGCCTGGCTTTTGACTCGCGTGCACACACGCATGCAGTGGGGTCCAACGGACCTGAATGTTGCCTCCTCCGTCACATCTGTTTGTGAAACTGTCGCCGCCGCGCCTGCTTGCATGTTCGGCTCCTCCGAACTAATGTCGCCACTCTCCCGAGCGCTCGCGCGCACCGCCTGCATGGCCTTCACTGCTCCCATTGACGTAGCGCAACTGCACGCGCGTGGGCTCGTCCTGCTTTGCCTCGTTCTCACGTTTGCAAGCAAGGGCACGACAAAGGGTTCCCGCCACATCGCCTGGAAGGTCGTCGGCCGGCTGAGCCGTGCCAAGCCAAACCCATGCGCTGGCCCCTTCCTTGTTGCCGAGTACGTTGGGTGATCGCGTGTAAGTACATCTTCGTGCCTAACCCACCACTGTGCGGTAGTACGATGTCGGGGCACCAATTTGAATTCTTGCCATCGCCGGCCACCATAAGTCTGGAGGCGTCGCTCCTAAAATTGGTCTCACACACTCCACAGTTTTCTAATTAGCCATACACACATCGAGCTCTGGTAGCCAGCTTCCGTTCGGAGTCGTCCCGTCGAGTGTTTGTCCTACGGTGAGGTTGTGCAGGGGCATTCCTCTCGTGGACCTCCAGCGTGAGCTCGGCGAGGTCAGCTGGCTCATCCGCACCATCGCGCTCTTCTGCGTCAAGCTAGTAGCAGCGCCGCGAATAGCACACTGGCTCTGTTCACCGACGAACACCACCACACCACGCTCGCGCAGGTGAGCAGAGCAAGCAGAGCATCCGGCGGTGCGTACTGTTGCTCTTAGCTTGTTGACATCAATCTGACGTCGTCCCTGCGTCACACCCATTTTAGGGCCGCTTTCGTGTAGGAAAATAAATCCCGAATACATTAGAAATATGCCCTGCTCTGTCAGCTCGCGCCCACGGCCTACGCTCCTACCTGGGCCAGCTCGCGCTAGTGCCCGTGCCCCCGCCGTGGGCTGGCCTGCCCGCGCCGTCCTCGGTCCGCTGCCGTGCTGGGCCGCGCTCGTGTCCGTGCCCGCCTGCTGGGCCGCGCTCGCGTGCGAGTTGGGCCGCGCTGTGAATTCGTTTTTCAATTTCCAGCGAATTACAAATATTTATTCAATATAGTTTCTAGCTGAACTTTGATAAATTGTAGTAAATCTTGTAGATGTTCAAAAATAGTGAAACCAAGTTTGTTACGTTCACAAAAATGCCATCTATCTGTTAGTGTAGTTAGTTTACAGTTAGCTATGATAGTAATGAGCTCATAACTCCAAACTAGAGAGCTTAGTATTATATAGAGTAATATTTGTAGGAATTTTTGTGGGAAATTGGTGATAGCTATAGCTATGAAAATTTTAAAGTAGATTCACTAGATTATTATGTACTTGCTGTAAATTTGTATCCCTAGAGTAGGATGATAAATAAAGTAGCCATTATCCTTGCTTTATCATATATAGCGTAAATCAGCATTAGGAGTAAGAATACCTGTAGTGCTATAATGAATGTCATACTTCAAACTTGTTGTCGGTAACAAGAGATAGCTTAGTACCGTAGTCGGTAGCACTAGCTTAGTAGTTAGATAGATGTACTTTTGTTTTAAGAGTTGTTGTTGCTATATTACTAAGTATTGCATCATCATATCATGCATGTAGATCACAAGTTGGTTGAGTTCATGCCCGTCGATGAACTGGAGTATGAGGAGGTCATCGAGGAGTACGAGGAGGAGATCCTCATGCAGGAGGGAGCCCCGGAGCCTGTTGGTGCTGACCTTACTGACCCGTCGCCTACCCAAGGCAAGCCCTGGTGCATAACCTTTATTTTAAATGATCACTGAATATATATCTATGATGTGCATTTATGTTACAGGCATTTTATGGAAACTACATGCATAAATATATCTACCTATGAGTCCTACTAGCACAGATCGAGTAGCTGCTATGCTCAGGATATCGGTAGCGTGAGTAACCTGCCGTTACTCACAAGTAGGTGATAAAGATGATCACTCATGATAAAATGGTGGAAAGGAAAATGGTGATTGGGTAGGGATATAGTTTGGGTACTGGTGGGTGTAAGGGGTTGTGTCCTGCAGTCTGAAAGGATCAAGATGCCCAAGAGGGGGGTGAATTGGGCTAATTCTAAATTCTCTTGCAATAATCAAATCCTACGGATAGCCCAATTAACCCCTTGTGCCTAGAAAAGTGTTTATATCAAACTAATGCACAACAACCTCGCAACCTAAGTTCCAAACTTACTCTAGCAAGCAATTCTATGGATGTAAAAACAAGTATTGAATTGCTCAAAGTAAATGCTCAAAGTAAGTGCTCAAAGTAAATAGAGAGAGAAAGGAACGCGGCGATGTTTTGCCGAGGTATCGGAGAGTCGCCACTCCCCACTAGTCCTCGTTGGAGCACCCGCGCAAGGGTGTAGCTCCCCCTTGATCCGCGCAAGGATCAAGTGCTCTTTACGGGTTGATTCTTCGACACTCCGTCGCGGCGAATCACCCAAAGCCGCTCACAACTTGAGTTGGGTCACCCACAAGCTCCGCCAGGGTGAACACCAAACTCCCAATCACCACCAAGCCGTCTAGGTGATGGCGATCACCAAGAGTAACAAGCACGAACTCTCACTTGACCACGCGAAGTCTAATGAGAAGATGGATGCACACTTTTGCTACTCTTGATTTGCTAGTGAAGCTACTCTCTTGGATTCTCAAATCACAAACACCTCACTAGGACCTTGCTCTTCTTGGCACTCACAAACGTGTTTCTCAGCTGTTGGAATGAGCAAAAGATACTCCACTCACGAGTGGACCTTCTATTTATAAGCCAGCCTGAAAAACGAACCGTTATGAGCTTCTGCGGGACGACCGGACGCTCTGATCGTTATGACCGGACGCTCCGGTCAGTTCAACCCGCGAACCAGTATTAAAGAGTCGACCGGACGCTGGCAGGGTCCGGTCAGCACTGACCGGACGCGTCCGGTCGCATAAAACCCTTACTGGAACCTTACTGGACTCGACCGGACGCTGAACCCTCAGGGTCCGGTCAGCACTGACCGGACGCGTCCGGTCACTCTTTCCCAAGTCTGGACCCTTACTGGAGTCGACCGGACACTGGCCCTCAGCGTCCGGTCACATGACCTTCCAGCCGTCCGGTCACACCAGACTTGTTCACCTCAGTCAAATGAACTGACCGGACCCTGCGGCCAGCGTCCGGTTGCACCGGAGCCAGCGTCCGGTCAGTGTTTGACCCTCCATTCACTTCCAACTTTCGAACATATGTGAATGAAGTTTGCTCCAAAGGATCTTAGGCATTCATAGGAGCTACCTAGAGCTAGTTTTAACAAGTGTGCACCACACCTAACTCACTAGACTCAACTAGGTCAAGCTACCCGTTCATACCCCCCTTCATAGTACGGCCAAAGGAAAAACAAAGTCCTAAACTACTCTAAGTGTCTCTCCAACTCCAATTGACACTTAGAACTAGTTATCCTTAACCTTGTCGTCCGTCCTTTGAAAACCGAAACGATTTCCATCGTAGGGGCATGACAACCTCGATTGCCCAATCGATCTCCATTACCATGACCTAACTTAATTGCCTCTGCAAAACACACGTTAGTCATAGTAACTTTGTATTGACATTAATCACCGAAATCCAACTAGGGGCCTAGATGCTTTCAATCTCCCCCTTTTTGGTGATTGATGACAATACCACCTCGAGTATGTTATGGAGTGAGGTTTTTGACGGGCTTGGTTCATATAAGCTTTTGTCAATAAGAACAAAAGAGTTAGTCAAGCTTATATGACCCAAGCCAACACAATGTACTCAAAGGATATGAATTAAGCATGAGTACAAATAACAAAGCTCATTTGCTTCGAAATATAAACGCGGAAGCAATAGCAAATGAGCATTACCCAAGTGATATGACATATAGATAAAGCAAAGTAGAAGTCACACATGTCAAATATCACAACCACGTAGATAGCACTATCACATATATATAATAGTATGCATGAAAGTAAACACACGAATGCATAAGTAATAGTGTATCACACAAATAAAACTCCAAATGTATATAATAAGCTAATACTAGATAACTAGCTCCCCCTAAAGCTCGCTCCCCCTGAGTCTACATACTCAAAACCCTCTCCCCCTTTGGCGTCAAACACCAAAACCTAAGGGTCGGTCGGCGGGGCTGCAGCGGACGAGTCGGGCGCTGAAGTACGTGGAGCAAGATGGAACTGGGCGCCATCATCATCTGACCCTGAGCTCTGAACTGACTGACCCTCTGAAGCAGGAAGTGTCGCTGAAGCGGTCTGGGTCTGAGCTGGGGCTGGTGCTGCCTGTGAAGCTGCAAGTATGTCTGTCGTAGGATCTGACGAGGCGACAGACGAGGGGAGCCTCTGAGTAGTCATGATAGCTGGAGCTGCTGTAGACGGACCGGCAGTATGCATGTGAGGCGGAGTAGGCATGCCGGTCAACTCGCTGAATGATGCTCCAAGACTCCTGGAGACTGACGTCTCAGGCACGAATAGCGAGGAAGACTGCTCTGGTGAGAAACCCGTGTGATAAGGAGTGAACTGCGGGGCTACACCAGGTGAAGCTAACCACTGGGACACCTGTACAGGAGGTGAAGTAAACTGAGCTGGAGGCTGTCCCTGACTCTGGAGCCCGATGGGCTGTACTGCTGGAGTCGTCGAAGTGGTAGGAGGCTGTGCAAGCTAGGGGCGAAGGCTGTGGCAGTGGGACCCCAATAGCTGTCACTACATGCTGCATGAATCCCATGAGCTGCTGCTGCATAAGTAACTGCTGGTGCTGAAGGAGCTGCTGCTGACGCTGGAACTCGTCCTGTCGAGCCTGAAACTGTGCGAAGTTGGCAGCTGTCTCCTGTGCCTGTCGTGTCTGATCCTGCTGCATCCGCTCAAGAATAGCAATGAGAGCGGGGTCTGTCTGTGGAGCAGGTGGAGCAGAACTAGAGCTACCTGCCTCTGCATCGTGTCTGCGTGGAGGCATCTGAGGTATAGGATGGTAGTCGTCAGTCAGAGCTGTCACTGTACTCACTCACCTCATGCTGTGCCTCTAGCTCCTCCTCCTCAGTGGCTAGCAATCCCTCTGATGATCTCATCCTGCTGAGCTGCAGACTCTAGGCACGTCGGGGCGACAGGCTAGGCTGACTAGGGTGCCTGAGGAGTGGCGTGTCTGATCCTCTGTGACAGGTTGTAAGCCGGGAACTCTGTAGTGGCACCTGTATACTCATCCATCATGCCAGGGGGCTTATCAAGCACAACCCTGCGGATGAGGAACGTGATCCAGTGAGCATAGGGAAGCTGCCTAGCGACCCTTGAATCCCTCAGCTATAGTATCCTCCATCTCTGAAAGAAGGAGGTCCCAGATGTCAAACACTGTCATCTGCATGATGGCATTGAGAAGCCAGAGCTGTAAGCGAGTCAGGCCCTCCCTGTATCCCAACCTGGGAAGCAGTGTCCTCCTGATGATGGCCTCTAGTATCCTCGCTGTAGGAGTCAAGTCACTGGGGTTCCTGCTCGACCCCTCACCAAACGGCTCCTTGAAGCAATGCCGCACTAAATCTGTAGGGGGCACCTGCCCTCCATGAGGACGCCTGGGAGGCCCCTGCTGTCCATAGCAAACCTCATGCATCTTTACAGGCTGCTCCTGTAGTCCTCAGTATCTCCCTGGCTCTGCCACTAGTCACTCTGTAGTCTTTGCCTTTGAAAGCAAAGTGAATGTATCTGTGATGAGGATCGATGTAGAGCGAGGCATAAAACTGACGGACCCAAGATGGGACATATATGCCCGTCCGTCCAATCAAATCTGTCAGTCCTGGCAAATATGACAAGTATTGCCGAATGCTCTCTCCGGCTGCTGCCATAATGGACTCTATCTGACAGACCCTCTGTGATCTGAACACTGCCCCACTGTTAAGATATGCATTGTAGAAATCCTCATGCAGTGGCGTGTAGAACCCCTCAGCTGCTCTCTCATCCCTCCTCGGAGGAAACCAAACCTCAAACTCAACAAACCGCAGCTGCTGAACCTGCCTGGCTGTAGCGGCCCTCAAGTCGAGGTGAACCACTGGAGGCGGACCCTGTGGTCTGGGCGGAGGGCGTGAACCCCTGCGCTGTGTAACTGGCCTCGGTGGAACTGTAGCACTGGTACGACTCGAGCGGCGTAGCTGAGGTGCCGGCTCGGTCTCCTGACTCTCCTGAGTCTCCTGGGCTGGCTGAGGCTCTGCTGGTGGGGGCTGCTGCTGTGCTGACGGACCCTCCTCAATGGCGACCCGTCGTCCTGCAAACGTGGCAGTCCCAGCTGGACTACCGTGACGACGCTCAACCTCCTCAATCGCAGCTCTGACTGCGGGTGAAACTGGCTGATCTGCAATGACAACTCCGCTGCGGGTACCACCTCTCTCGGCACGCTCTGCGGCCTCTGCAACAGCTGCTGCTCTCGCTGTCTCTGCATCGGGGTACTTGCGCTTCTTGGATGTCAGCTGCTTGGTTGACTTGCCCTTAGATCCGGCTGGCTGGCTGAGGCGGGGGCCTCCGATCATCATCACCTGGGCCACCACCAACATTCTTGGTGCGAGCCATCTGAACTGACAAGATGGTGAACTGTCGCTGATGAAGATCAACTGATCAAACTGCCGCTTTCGAGGCTTGGCCTCGATCCTTACTCGTGAGCTTGGCTCCGAGTTGACTGCCAACTGCCAGACGAAACACAACGGAACCGACTCGCTGCACGATAGAATAGATGGATATACAAATAAATACCATATGTCTAATAGATGCGAAACCCTAATAGAGAAAGCAATGTAGATGCGAATTTGAATCGAGTGGCTTTCTACCTGACGATCAGCGATCCGAGAAGAGATAAGATATCACGCGGGGGATCCTCGGAACCGGGCTAGGGTTAGGTCAAACGCCCTGAATGCAATGGGGAATCAGTGCGTTTAGAATTTGATCTAGGTCACAATTTGAGATCAAGAGTGAAGCACAAGACTTGCCTTACCAATCAATGGGAGGGTAGGGCAAGAGCACTTTGTCGTGAAGACCGGCAGCCTGGCAATGGCGGAGCGGTGAGCTGGGGCGCGAGGAGGCTGGAGCACGACGGCGCTGCAGAGGCGCGGTAGGCGAGGGAGCCGAGCGCGGTGGCTTGCGAGACGGAGACGCGTGGCTGCGACTGGCCGGTGGTGGCGCAGGGCAGGGGCACGGAGGCGCGCGGCTGGGCAGGCGCGGGACTGCGGCGCGAGGCTGGCGCGGGGGGGGGGGGGGGGCGAGCGCGGTGGCGCAGGGCAGGGGCGAGGGACGGCGGCGACTCGGCGAGGCTGCGGCGGCGCGGCTAGGCAGGAAGGTGGCGGCTTGGCTGCGGGCTCACTGGCGGCGCTGGTTAGGTCAAGGCAGAGGACGCGGGTTAAGTAATCCCCCAAATCGTGACAGAAAAGGAAACGGGGAAAAGAGTCCTTAGGACGCGCGAGATCCACTGACCGGACGCTCCGGTGGTAGCGACCGGACGCTACCACCCAGCGTCCGGTCGATTCCAGAGAGGTCCAAATCCTCTGGAATAGCGACCGGACGCGTCCGGTGGTCCATGACCGGACGCAGGCAGGGTCCGGTCAGTACAACTTGATCTTCCTCTGATCGACCGGACGCTGAACCCTTTCTGACCGGACGCACAGACGCAGCGTCCGGTCACTCCTTCAATCAGCAGTTCACCTCCTGTGAACTGACCGGACGCTGGACAGCAGCGTCCGGTGCAGCGTCCGGTGCACCTTTTCCAGCAAATCCTTCAACCTTCCTTCGCGCTGCCTGTTCCCAATCAAGTCCCAACTAGAATAAGATCCAAATAAACACCAATTGGGACTGATGTGAGTGACCTCTCTCAAACCCTCATATTTTTCAAAATATTTTGCCTTAGGCTATAATTCTTTTTAAGAAAATAGGCAACAAGAGGGCAAATGGAACAAAACGACAAAAACAACATTCATGCACATGTAATACTTGTAAGTAAATCTAGTTGCTTGTCAAGTTTGATCCAAGGTTAAGCTTCTTCACACGCTTTTCGGCGGTTATCTTAACCATGTTAGACAAGCCCTATATGCATTGCCACAAATTAAACATGTTGTATATTACAATGAATGCAAGGGACAACACAAGCTCAATTTTTAGTGAAGTTACTAAAATCAAGTACATTGAGCTCATTCCGCAATCTACAAAATGTAGCCTCATCTAGCGGTTTAGTGAAGATATCCGCTAATTGATCTTCGGATCTTACACCTTCTAGTGATATATCATTTTTAGCTACATGATCTCTTAGAAAGTGATGGCGGATATCTATATGCTTGGTGCGAGAGTGTTGAACCGGATTATTTGCAAGTTTTACCGCACTTTCATTGTCGCACAAAAGAGGTACTTTCTCTAGAACTACTCCATAGTCTAGTAAAGTTTGTTTCATGTATAATATTTGTGCACAACAAGCACCCGCGGCAATGTATTCCGCTTCGGCGGTGGACAAAGCCACACTATTTTGTTTCTTGGAGGACCAAGACACAAGTGATCTACCAAGCAAATGGCACCCTCCGGATGTGCTCTTTCTATCAACTTTGCATCCGGCGTAATCCGAATCGGAATAGCCAATTAATTCAAATAAAGCTCCTTTGGGATACCAAAGGCCAATGCTTGGTGTGTGCTTAAGATACCTAAGGATTCTTTTTACGGCAATTAAATGTGTTTCCTTAGGACTAGCTTGAAATCTAGCACACATGCACACACTAAACATGATGTCGGGCCTAGATGCGGTTAAATATAACAAGCTACCAATCATGGAACGGTAGAGAGTTTGATCAACCGAGTTACCTCCCTCATCTAGGTCGAGATGTCCATTGGTAGGCATTGGGGTCTTGATTGGCTTACATTCATCCATCTTGAATCTCTTGAGAAGATCTTTTGTGTATTTCTCTTGAGAGATGAAGATGCCTTCTTTCATTTGCTTGACTTGAAAACCAAGAAAGAATGTAAGCTCACCAATCATTGACATCTCGAACTCCTTAGACATCAATTCACCAAATTCTTTGCATGAGTCTTCATTTGATGATCCAAAGATGATATCATCAACATATACTTGACAAATGAAGATATGCCCATCAAGCTTCTTGGTGAATAGTGTGGTGTCGACCTTCCCAATGGTGAAGCCCTTCTCAATAAGGAAATCCCGAAGGCGCTCATACCAAGCTCTTGGGGCTTGCTTAAGCCCATATAGTGCCTTGGACAACCTATAAACATGATTAGGATATCTAGGGTCTTCAAACCCGGGAGGTTGATCAACATAGACTAGTTCATTAATAAAGCCATTTAAGAATGCACTTTTCACATCCATTTGATATAGTTTCATTTCATGATGTGATGCATATGCAAGAAGGATACGGATGGCTTCTAATCTTGCAACCGGTGCAAAGGTTTCTCCAAAATCTAAACCTTCAACTTGAGAGAACCCCTTTGCTACTAGTCTTGCCTTGTTCCTCACAACAACACCTTGATCATCTTGCTTGTTGCGGAACACCCACTTTGTTCCAATGACTCTTGCACCTTTTGGTCGCTCTTCAAGATTCCAAACTTCATTGCGAGTGAAGTTGTTCAACTCTTCATGCATGGCATTGATCCAATCCGGATCTTTAAGAGCTTCTTCTACCTTGGTAGGCTCATAGCAAGAGACAAAAGAGTGATGAGCAATAAATGAGGTAAGTTTTTGAGATCGAGTCATCACCCCCTTTGTTGGACTCCCTATGATGAGATCTTGTGGATGGTCTTGTAGGAGAGGTGTATTTCTTCTATTGACCACTTGAGGAGGAGGTTGTGGAGCATCAACATCTTGTGCTTGTACCACCATTTGCTCATGGGAGATATGAGTATCTTCATTTTGTACTCTCCCATCTTTTTCACCGTCTTGTGGTACATTTGATGAAGAAGGTTGGTTAATGACTTGTACATCATCTTCATCATCTTTTGGCTTGATGTCTCCCACCGGAATATTCTTCATGGCCTCCCTCAATGGTTCATCACCTACATCATCAAGATTCTCATGTGCTCCTTGGGAGCCGTTAGATTCATCAAATTCCACATCATATGTTTCTTCAACCAAGCCGGTGGCATGATTAAATACTCTATATGCTTTGGACTTCAATGAGTAACCAACAAGAAAACCTATATCACAACACCTTTGAAACTTCCCTAGGTGTTGCCGCTTCTTGTAGATGTAGCACTTGCAACCAAACACCCTAAAGAAGGAGACGTCCGGCTTTTTCCCATTGAGCAACTCATATGGAGTCTTGACAAGGAACTTTTGAAGAAATAGGCGGTTGGATGCATAACATGCGGTGTTGATTGCTTCCGCCCATAGAGCTTCGGGGGTGTTGTACTCATCTAGCATTGTCCTTGCAAGAGTGATCAAAGTCCGGTTCTTCCTCTCAACTACACCATTTTGTTGAGGAGTATAGGTTGCGGAGACTTCATGTTTGATTCCAACTTCATCACAATAAGCTTCTATGTTTGTGTTGTCAAACTCTTTGCCATTGTCACTTCTTATCTTCTTGAGCTTTACTTCAAATTCATTTTGAGCTCTCTTGGCAAACTTCTTGAAACAAGATGCAACTTCGGATTTGTCATGAAGGAAGAACACCCATGTATATCTTGAATAGTCATCCACAATCACAAGACAATAGAGATTTCCTCCCAAACTCTTGTATGTTGTTGGTCCAAATAAATCCATGTGTAGGAGTTCTAGCACTCTTGTGGTTGACATGAAAGCTTTGGTTGGATGAGTGTTTGCAACTTGCTTGCCGGCTTGACATGCACTACAAAGCTTGTCCTTCTCAAACTTCACATCCTTCAACCCTCTCACCAAATCATTCTTCATAAGCTTCTTGAGTGAGCTCATCCCAACATGAGCAAGTCTTCTATGCCATAGCCACCCAAGTGTTGTTTTGGTGAATAGGCAAGTCTTCAAGTTTGCATCTTCGGAGGTGAAGTCAACTAGATATAAGTTGTTGTATCTAAATCCATTGAATATCACTTGATTGTCATCTACCTTGGATACAACAACCTCCTTCTCGGTGAATAAGCATTGAAAGCCAAGATCACACAATTGCCCAACGGATAGCAAGTTGAAGCTCAATGAAGCAACATAGAGCACATTGGAGATGGAATGATCATTTGATATTGCCACTTTGCCCAATCCTTTAACCTTGCCCTTTGAATTATCTCCAAATGTTATTTTCTCTTGTCCATCTACCTCTTCATCTAGTGAGGTGAACATACGAGGATCACCGGTCATATGTTGAGTGCAACCACTATCAATAACCCAATGACTTCCACCGGTCTTGTAGTTCACCTACACACAAGAGATTCAAGCTTTAGGGATCCAAGCTTGTTGAGGGCCCTTCACCTTCTCAACAAGTGACTTAGCCACCCAAATTTTCTTAGGCCTACTCTTGTTGGGGGGACCTAAGAACATGACTTTCATCTTTCCACTCGAATCTTTTCTAAGCATGTAGTGAGCATTGAAAGCAAAGGGTCTAGCATGCTTGGGCAAGGGTTGTGGTGGTGGAGTTTGACACTCATGAGCAAAGTGGCCTTCTTGTCCACATTCAAAACATCTCTTTGGCTTTGGCTTTGGCTTTGATTGTTGGTGTTGAGCTTGAGCCTTCTTCTTCTCTACACTTGCCATATATCCAATGCCACTTCTATCCATCTTCATGACGGTATTCATGAGTAGCTCACTTTGGAGATGCTTGCCTCTAGCAAACTTGCTCAATCCCACCTTGAGATGCTCTTTCTCCATCTTGAGCTTCTTGTTCTCTTCCTTGAGAAGATCATTGTTCTTCTCCTCCTTGAGTTTCTTGATTTCTTCTTTTAACTTCTCATTCTCAAGGATCACCTCTTTGTCATGATCAAGAGTTTCTAGCACAAAGGTGTTGTGACTTTTCATCTCTTCAAGATCTTTCATGAGCTTCTCATTGTTACTCTTGAGCTTGACATACTCATCATAGTCATTGCACTCAACCACTTGCTTGCCCTTGCTACTAGATCCATGCTCAATGCTTTCATCAATTAAATCATCACATGAGGTAGCTATATCAATCTTAACAACATGGTTAGTAGCATCATGTGGCTCATTTGGTAAGAATTCTTGTGCAATAATAAGGGTATCATAATTGATCTTTAGAGTTGCATATTCATCTTTTAGCTTATTGTGACTAGTGATAAGCTCATTGTGCACCCACTCAAGTTTATCATTTTTATCTTTAAGCTCTTTCTTAGAAGATTTGAGCTCCTTGAGTTTGGATGATATAGAATCATTTGTTTCTTTGAGCTCATCATTAGCCTTTTCTAATGTATCACACTTAGCTAAGAGTGAATCATTTTTAGCATCAAGTTTTTCATTTGTAGCTCTACTCTTTCTAATGATCTTAGTATATTTTCTTAGTATTTTGACAAGATCATCATAAGTAGGTGAGTCATCATCATCGCTATCACTATCATCATCACTAGCATGTTCATCATCACTACTATCATCACTCTTAGTTACCTTGCGTTCACCTTTGGCCATAAGGCATAGGTGTGTAGAGGATGATGGCGATGGTGGTGGTGAAGATGCAAGATCAATAGCAATGGCGGCCACCTTTTCATCGTCACTATCATCATCGGATGATCCACTTGATGAATCAATGTCCGTGAGCCAATCACCGACAATATAGGCCTTGCCACTCTTCTTCTTCTTGTAGAACTCCCTCTTTTGACATCTCTCTTCTTGTATGGCTTGTTCTTCTTCTTTTCATCTTCATCACTTGAATCATCTTTCTTGCCCTTGTTCTTGAACTTGTCTTTCTTGGGCTTTGTGCATTGATGAGCTAGATGACCAAGTTCGCCACAGTTGTAGCAATCCATCTCGGAGATTGGCTTTCTTCTTGAGCTAGTGAAGAACTTCTTCTTCTTGCCATCAAACTTGATGCCACTCTTGTTTAGCCTTTTTAGCATCTTGGTGGTCTTCTTCACCATGAGGGCGAGGCTTTCTTCATCATCTTCATCACTTGAGCTCTCATACTCAAGTCTTGCTTTGCCCTTGTCTTGGCTAGCTTTGAATGCTAAGTCCTTCTCTTTCTTCTTTGTAGAGGATGAGCCATCTTGTGGTGTGATGTGTATGTACATCTCATGAGCATTGATCTTTCCCAAGATTTGTGTCGGTGTAGCGGCGGAAAGATCACCTTGATGTAGCACGGTCACAATGTGCCCATATTTGTCAATGGGGAGGACACTCAAGATTTTTCTCACAACGTCGGATGGTGACATTTGAGTGAGTCCAAGCCCATTGACTTCCTCTACAAGAACATTTAATCGAGAATACATCTCATTAGCACTTTCTTTGGGAAACATCTCAAAAGAATTTAGCTTTTTAATCACAAGATGATAGCGTTCCTCACACTCACTCTTGGTTCCCTCATGGAGCGCACAAACGTCCGACCATAGTGCATGGGCGTCTTTGTGGTTCCTTACACGATTGAACACATCTTTGCAAAGGCCTCTAAAGATGGTGTTGCGAGCCTTTGCATTCCATTTTTCATAATTCACTTCATCGCCTTGAAGTTGTGCGGCATTCCTAGGTGCTGGGAACCCTTGAGAGGCGGCTCTAAGAATTCCAACATCTAGAGCTTCTAAGTAAGCCTCCATGCGGATTTTCCAATATGGAAAATCATCTCCCTCAAAGATAGGAGGAGGTCCATCTCCGTGAGACATCTTGCTCTAAGCGATTAAGCTTAAAAATGTGAGCATGAGGCTCTGATACCAATTGAAAGGATCAAGATGCCCAAGAGGGGGGGTGAATTGGGCTAATTCTAAATTCTCTTGCAATAATCAAATCCTACGGATAGCCCAATTAACCCCTTGTGCCTAGAAAAGTGTTTATATCAAACTAATGCACAACAACCTCGCAACCTAAGTTCCAAACTTACTCTAGCAAGCAATTCTATGGATGTAAAAACAAGTATTGAATTGCTCAAAGTAAATGCTCAAAGTAAGTGCTCAAAGTAAATAGAGAGAGAAAGGAACGCGGCGATGTTTTGCCGAGGTATCGGAGAGTCGCCACTCCCCACTAGTCCTCGTTGGAGCACCCGCGCAAGGGTGTAGCTCCCCCTTGATCCGTGCAAGGATCAAGTGCTCTTTACGGGTTGATTCTTCGACACTCCGTCGCGGCGAATCACCCAAAGCCGCTCACAACTTGAGTTAGGGTCACCCACAAGCTCCGCCAGGGTGAACACCAAACTCCCAATCACCACCAAGCCGTCTAGGTGATGGCGATCACCAAGAGTAACAAGCACGAACTCTCACTTGACCACGCGAAGTCTAATGAGAAGATGGATGCACACTTTTGCTACTCTTGATTTGCTAGTGAAGCTACTCTCTTGGATTCTCAAATCACAAACACCTCACTAGGACCTTGCTCTTCTTGGCACTCACAAACGTGTTTCTCAGCTGTTGAAATGAGCAAAAGATACTCCACTCACGAGTGGACCTTCTATTTATAAGCCAGCCTGAAAAACGAACCGTTATGAGCTTCTACGGGACAACCGGACGCTCCGATCATTATGACCGGACGTTCCGGTCAGTTCAACCTACGAACCAGTATTAAAGAGTCGACCGGACGCTGGCAGGGTCCGGTCATCACTGACCGGACGCGTCCGGTCGCATAAAACCCTTACTGGAACCTTACTGGACTCGACCGGACGCGTCCGGTCACTCTTTCCCAAGTCTGGACCCTTACTGGAGTCGACCGGACGCTGGCCCTCAGCGTCCGGTCACATGACCTTCCAGCGTCCGGTCACACCAGACTTGTTCACCTCAGTCAAATGAACTGACCGGACCCTGCGACCAGCGTCCGGTTGCACCGGAGCCAGCGTCCGGTCAGTGTTTGACCCTCCATTCACTTCCAACTTTCGAACATATGTGAATGAAGTTTGCTCCAAAGGATCTTAGGCATTCATAGGAGCTACCTAGAGCTAGTTTTAACAAGTGTGCACCACACCTAACTCACTAGACTCAACTAGGTCAAGCTACCCGTTCATACCCCCCTTCATAGTACGGCCAAAGGAAAAACAAAGTCCTAAACTACTCTAAGTGTCTCTCCAACTCCAATTGACACTTAGAACTAGTTATCCTTAACCTTGTCGTCCGTCCTTTGAAAACCAAAACGATTTCCATCGTAGGGGCATGACAACCTCGATTGCCCAATCGATCTCCATTACCATGACCTAACTTAATTGCCTCTGCAAAACACACGTTAGTCATAGTAACTTTGTATTGACATTAATCACCGAAATCCAACTAGGGGCCTAGATGCTTTCACAGTCAACAGGGCATGTCTTGGTTACACTTTTTCCCTACCTGTGTCGATTAAGGACCGGTCGTTGCATAAGGCATCGTGGGCAAGTCACAGATTTATTGTCCCGAGCGCATACTTGGGTATGGGCGTAGGGAAGACTTGCTGCTCTCTTATCGCGGATTCGGCTCTTTTCGGACCGACTGATTGGAGGCGGAGATGGTGGAGGTCCTTGCACCACACTGAGTTCGGGACTCAAGAGTGGGGGCTTGGAGTCCAAGTTTGGACGGGGACCTAGACATCCGGGACAGGAGGGTGATGGGTTAGTCCTGCTTGTGCCTGGGGTACAAGCGGGGCGTGTGTTTTCGGGGCACCCAGCTGGGCACATTAATTCGTGAATCGCCGGGCGATCTGGTATGGCTTGTCTCGTGTTTAGCACCGTAGTAAGAACTAAAAGTTAAAAGGAGAAGAAATGGAACTGATTGCTCAACTCTTGCTTGACAGTAGAACAGGTGCTTACATAGACTGGATAGATAATAACTTAATGCGGCTGATAATAATAACATAAATAAGGACTCACTATTAGTATTGCTTTCTGCTAAAAGAAAACCAGCAAATCATAAAGCCTATCATATTCCTTGGAGTCGGGAAATTATTCCCACTAGTCGGATAAGTCTTGCGAGTACATTGTGTACTCAGGGTTTATTTACCCCTGTTGCAGGTGATGCATGAGAAGTACCCTTATATGGAGGATTCTTCTGGTGGGCTCAGACGGATCCTCGTTCTTATCGCTAGATGTTTATTTTAAATTCCGATGTTTATCATTCCGCACTCTGACATTTGGTGTTGTAATAATATACTTTTAAGAAACTCTGATGTATAAAATGGACAAGTATTGTAACTCGTTCTCATTATTGGATCCTTGGGGAAAATATGGATCTTTCGGGTTCTCCCTTGGGGTGTGCTCGACGGATACCGCCCGCGGTAGCTTGTTTTCAGGGTGCTTAGTGTCTAGTGGAAGACAAGCACCTTCATAAGCGTGCTATTTCGGGCGGTTCTGCCACATAAATAGGCTTGAATTGCTCACTTATTTTTCTTTGAAACCTCGTCGACCGGTGAAAGAAAGCCAGTGAACTGAGCCACTAGCTCTCTCAAGTGATCGTTGTCAACTATATCCATCACTAGTAGTCCTCCCAACCGAAGGCCAAAGATAGCCTTCACGTCCTGCATGGTCAAGGTCATCTCGCCGCAAGGTAGGTGGAACGTGTGGGTCTTAGGTCTCCACCTATTATAAGAATAGAATGACTGTTAGTTGACTCAAATTTGTTATAAGAATATTTACGTACAAAGAAGGCACTCGCGCTTGTCTACAGCTATAGCAAGTAGTGCTGGATCAAGAGGTGGAAGACCGTAGTTGACAACACGAACAAGCTCGAGGAAGCCGGCACGCCGTATATACGACGTGTAATGCTCGTCCCACTGGTGCGCCCTGGTGTGCGTGCAGGGCCTCAAAGGAGGCAAGGCCACCTCTGCGTCGGTGTCACTCAAGATGTGTGATCGGTGCTGGTCGTCATACTCCACATCAAGAATAGGATACAACGGGTGCTGCGTGGGAGGGGTCATCCTGTTACAAATTGATAAATAAAGAGTTAGAGTATTCAACTTAACAATATTCAAATTAACATTACGTAGCATTGCAAAATTTGAACTACTTGTTATGCAATACGAACACAATATGAAAGCACATGTATATATTCAAAGTAACATTAACTGACATATTAAACAACTTCACTAGGAAAATAAGCATTTGATGAAACTTCATCGAGTTATCCAAATCGACGTATCACGCACTCCTAAGTACCGACACTTGAAAACTAGTATCTATACCCAAAATCCCTAACTAAATAACTAACTATAAACTAAATAATAAATACCTAATCAATCCCTAAACCCAAAATCCTAACTAACAGTAACCTAAACCCTAACTACCTAACCAAACCTTAACTATACCACAACACACAACCTCAAACCTAAAAACTACCTACCTAAATAAACAAATTCACTAACCTAACTATCCAAAATCACTAACCCTAACTATCCAAAATCACTAACTATACTAAATCACTAACTATTCTAACTATCCTAAATCACTAACTATCCTAAATCAATAACAATCATAAAACCCTAACTATCCTAAATCACTAACTATCCTAAATCACAAACCTAACTATCCTAAATCACTAACTATCCTAAATCAATAACAATCATAATAACATAAAATCGAGAGGGAGCTACCTTGATATGAGCGGGTGGCCGGCGGCCGTGACGCGCCGGCGTTCTTGGCGCGGCGGGCGCGGGCGCTGCGCGGCGAGAGTGGGCGGGCGCGGCTGGCGTGGGCGGGCGGCCGTCGAGGCGGCGGGCGCTGCGCGGTGGGCGGGCGGCGGGCGGGCGAGCGGGCTCGCTCACGATATTTATCTGGTCCTGCCGTGCCATGCGCCGTGGCGCGTCACTGCCACGTCACCGGTCAGCAGCCCCGGTCGTCGCCACGTCATCCTCCTGCCACGCCACCATGCATGGCGCGGCACAAGCGTTTCGCCGCACCATGGCAATAGGCGCGGCCAAAAGTGTGAGTTTGGAAAAAAAAAAACAGTGTTAGATTTAAAATTAGTTTACAAAAGAGTAAAATGCACCGGAGGTCCATTAACTTTAGTTGGGGTGTCATCTAGGTCCATCAACTTTGAAACTGTATTTTTGGGTCCATTAACTTTCATTGGGGTGTCAACTAGGTCCATCAACTTTGCAACTGCATTTTTGGTCCATGAACTTTTAAAATGGTTCACTGCAGGTCCATGCCATTTATTTAACCTTACATCCGACGCATGCATGCACATCAGCTTCGGCCTTCGGTCGTTGCATCGGTGGAGCCATGCCTGCACTCGCTGTCGTCGCTCGTCTGTCGGGCGGAACAGGATCTTGACCCGATGAACGTGACGGCGCAGGCGTCGACGCCCCGCGCGAGCGCCCACATGAGCGGCTACAGCCCCACGCCGCCGCACGCGCCAGCGCGAACAACACCGCCGCGCTACCGTAGTCCACGGACCGCTCGTCGTGGCTAGTCACGCAGATCACGGCCGCCTCCAGCTCGGGTCTCCTCAGCGCCGGCGCAGCAGGTCTCGTTGTGGAGCTCGCAATGCTGCAGGTGGCGCCGCCGGGGAGGAGCGATTGTCGAACGCCGACACGACGGCATCGTCTACGGCCACGCCCAAATCCAGCTTGTCTCGCCTTTGGGCAACCCCACGGCAGCCGCCATTGCTCACGTGCTCGACAACCGGCGCGAGTTCCCTGCCGCGGCCACCATTGACGACCTCCTCGTCATGTCCATCAGCACGGGGACGTCACCGCCTCTTGCGCAGGCTACCGCTGGGCATGCCGCAGACCCCGGTCCCCACGCCGGCGCCGCCGCCCCACCCGCCACTGGGCCTCCCGATGCTGGCCTGCACGCCCTTCCTGCTCAACGGTCAACGCCGCTCAGTCTGGCCGAGCCGTCGGCGACGCCGCGACTTCGCGCGCGCGTTCTGCTTGGGCGAGCGTCGAGCAACTGCTACTACCTGCATCGATCTCTGAATGAAATCAAATTGGTAAATATATAAGTTGAAATGAGATGTATGGATCAACTTACAACGAAGTCGTAGCGAGTATTCCTGGAGGCCTGGACCGGGCTAGCTGCAACTCCAAAGGCTAACACCACGCCTAGCAGTAGCCAGAGCCCTGCAGCCGGCATCTTAGCTACACCACCCATCGTCGGACGTTGCCGAAGCCCGAAGGGGCATGATGCAGCAGAGCTGCTAGCTCACCGGCCGGCCTATAGCTCTCTGATCTTGTGTATATGTATGATGATGCGTGTGTGCTCTGTTAGTTTGAGCAAATTGGAACGTGTATTTATATTAGCAGGGAATGCAGTCCAATGCAAAGGCTAGCTAGCTACTGCAATAATGCGTGCTCTCCGTGCGTTGCTGCGATGCTCATCTGCAGCGGATGATACCGCCAGTATTTATAGAGCGAGCGAGAGAGCTGCCAATGCAACGACGAGGATCTTAGCAACTCGTCCACGTTGTGGCGTTGTTATTTTCATGCGCCGTCGACCAATGCACGGTGTGGGTGCAGAAGCCGCGTACCCTGAAACGCCCTCCTCCGATCCGTTAGCGTGAGTTGATTGGCGTACACGTGCATGGCCGACCGTGGCCGCAGGCTACTCCACGCCCCTCGGCCAAGCCTCCCGACACCGCAGTTGCCGCACGAGCTCCTCCGCTGTCGGCTGGAGCACGGCCGCCGCCGCTGTCCAGGTCACCCGCCGCCGGGCCACCGGTTGCCGACGCAGGGGCCGCGCGGGGCTGGCCGCCACCCACGGGCGCGGAGGTCGCGCGAGGGAGGCCGCGTGCACTCGGGCGCGTAGGACGCGCAGGGATGCAGCTAGGAGGTTGCACGGGCTGCCTGCCGCGAGTGCGAGCGCGGTCGCAGGGCGCTAGGGCCGCTGGCCGCAGGGCGCACCACGCGCAGTCAGTCGGGCACGCGGACTGTACGGCCGGCTTGGCGCATGGACACCGCCGTTGCAAGCCTGGCACGTAGGTAGCGTAGAGCACCGGCCGAGGCGAGGAGACAGAGCGTGTGCTAAACAAGCAGATCGACGGCGGGAACTGCCACGACAGCGACATTTGCAGTAGGTTGCTAGCTTAATTAAATTAGATTAATTAAGCCAGCATGCATGCACAAATCGCAATCACCTGGAAGCTGATGATAAGGCTAGCTATAGAACGAGTCAAGGTCAAGGAATTCAACGAATGGCAGGCTGGCAGCATGCATGCATCCATGGAGCGAGGGTTCCAGGCCACTTCGTCCAGCAGCTTCCAAGAGATGCTGGCGGCTTACAGCGAATGAATACAGAAATCGTGCTCGTTTACCCTTTTTGGGTGCTGTAGCAGTGTGAGCCGTGCGTGTCATTCTGCTACCGGCGTCCATGGCATCCGGCGGCGACGTCCTGGGCGGCAGCGACGGACGCGGGCCCTGGCCGGTCTCCACCGATGCAACGACCGGAGGTCAAAACCGACGTGCATGTATGCATGCGTTGGATTTAAGGTTAAATAAATGGTACGGAGAACCATTTTAAAAGTTCATGATTAAAAAATATGGTTAAAAAATTGATGGATCTAGACGGCACTCAACGAAAGTTAATGGACCAAAAAATACAGTTTCAAAGTTGATGGACCTAGATGATACCCCAACGAAAATTAATGGACCTCCGATGTATTTTACTCTTTACAAAAAGTGTTAAAAATAAAAAAAATCGAAGGGGGTAGGTGTATAACTTTGCATGCTACGAGGGGCAGATTTAGGGGGGAACAGAGTAGATTCCAGCCCCCCCCCCCCCCCCCCCCCCAACACCCCAATCAGCATGACCACGATGTAGCACCTTTGAGGCCCTGTTTGTTTTAGTTTGTTGGAAGCTTTTCAACGTTAGATTTGGGACATTCCAAAAGCTAAAAAGCTCCGACAAACCAAAAACTCAAAAGCTCACTTTGATGAGCATGTGGCTTTTGGCTTCCGGAAGCTTTTTTGCTTTTGGAAAGTCCGAAAGCTGAGGTCCAAAAACTCTTAGGAAACCTAAGCAAACAGTCTGCAAGTTTTGGACATAGGTGAAGAGGAAGGAGAGGCGGATAAGGCCTGCATTCACCATTGCCTATTGTATTGTATGGTATTATGGCTCGATTCTATCGTGCACTATTTCACACTTGCCTAGACATGTCTAATGAAAATAACTCGCTAAATAAAATCAGCGAGTAGTTATTAGAACTAACATTTGGAAATAAGACCGGATAAGAAATGGAATCCCTAAAGAAGAAAACTAAAAATGAAGAGAGCAAAACCATACTAAATCCATGTCAACCTCTCATCAGCTAATTTTAGTTTTACGGCTGTTCTTGGGCATCCTTGTCCATATCCCCCAATACACGCAGAACGTTCCATATCAGTATGGTTGTATGGGTTGTTTATGCTATAGGTGAGAAGCCCAAGGGATCCCGCGATCAAAGAAACGTCTCAAGAGCAGCACAGCTACTGTAGCTGTATGTGCAGTCTTTTATGATGATAAGCATGGTACATTTTGATCATAATTGAAGCACTATTGTGGAGGCAGAATCTAACTTTATCACAGGTTTCAAGAAAAGAAGACGAACATGCCAATGGTCAAGGGCACATTAATCCATAATAATTAACAATTGTCTCTCATCATCATATAATCTATCTTATGGCACTCGTAATGGGGACTCATAAACTAGCTCTAAGCATTTTTTTTTCATATTTTAATGGAAGAGAGAGAAAAGCTAGCTATTGATCAAGAGCTAAGCTCATACACGTATTTTAAGATCATATAATAGTGCCATGTGGGGTCATCCATGTTATGACCTATGCACTAAAAGTTAATACTATTGAAGAAGTTGGCTTAGAGCTACTAACCGGTTTATACCATTGCGGGTGGCCTTATAATATCTAAGTCCATATCTATATCTATATCATATCTATTACCCTCCGTCCCATAAAAAGATGTCATTTTCACTTCCCAAGAAGTTAAACAATTTTAACTCTGAACAATATAGAAGAAAATATTAATATTTATGAGACATAATTAGTATCATTAGATAGATTATTGAATATATTACCATAATAAACTTATTGGAGATACAAATGTTGCTGATGTTATCTACAAACCTAGTTAAATTAATTTGAAAAAGTTTGACCGATACGTTCCCATAACATCACTTTATATGAGACAGAGGTGTATTCTGTATCTATATCTATATCTATATATATCTCTTTATCTAAAAAATAAATATATCTATCTATTCTATACGTATATCTATCCATTATATATTTATATCTATATCTAATTCAATTGATATTAAAGAGTTAAGTGATTCTTCTGTCCACCTTTTATTTATTTCTCAAAGTGTCATCATGTTTTCAGTCTCTCTTATGAGATCTGAACTCACGAATCCGTATTCCTACAAGTTATAACAACTCGTGTCCAGTATAAAGTAGTATAAAGTATGATTCCTAGATATATTGAGTTGAGTGCAATATATTGAGTTGAAAGCATGCACAGCCTCACCGACACGTTTGCTAGTTATGCAAATAGTACACGATGATAATACAGTCAAGCTCCACAAAGTGAGAAACCAATACCAAAAGCAGTATTGGATGCAAATTGCACTTGTATATTGTTTCACACTATGCAAAAAGAAGATACATCTTGTATGAACAGATAACCGGGCAGAGAAATACGGCAAAATGACGCTATGATTCTTCACCCTTTGTTTGCCGGCGGCGCCATGCCGTGGTGGTGCCACGAGTACGCGCCGAGCCCTTTGGCCAGCCGCTGCAGCGGGCTCAGCCGAGCGCACCCGGCGACGTTCACCGCCGCCGCGGCCGCGTTCCTGTTGCCATGCCGCTTCCAGTCCTTGACCATGTCGCCGCCTTTTGCGCTGGCTTTGATCGTCACCGCCGGCTGCGCGCTCGCCTTCTTGACGGGCAAGTCGAGCTGTCGCACTGCCTTCATGTCGGGGTGCTCCTGCTTGTTGACACGACCGCCGTCGGATGAGCTCCGGAACAGGAGGAGGTCGCTGAGCCGCCACCTTCTCCACCCGGCGCTCCTCGACCACGACGCGGTACGCGAGGCCAGTTTCTTGGGCGGCGAGCCGGCGATGGCACTGCCCTTGTCATCTTTGCCGCCGAGCGGGGATGGCGCTGGCGCCTTGGTTGCCTCCAGCAGCGCGGCGGCGAACGGGTCGAAGTCGACACCGGAGCCGACCCTGCTCCTCCGCCGCGGCGACAACATGGCAACTCTGGCCATCGGCGACCGCGGCGACGACGAGACGCTCCCGCCGTCGAGCAGCCCGGGCGGCGGCTTCAACGGACGAACCTTGGGCTCGTCGGCCGTGTTGGGCTTCGGCTTCAAAGGCCTGATTTTGCCCTTCTCGAAGAGCTCGTCGGCCGTCGTAAGCGTCTCCACCGGCGCGGCCTTGCCAACTTGCGTGCCGAACTCGAATTCCGTGTCCCACGCCGCCTTGTTGGCGGCCACGCCCCCGCCAAGCCCCCGCTTCGGCGTCCCAGGCCTCTCCTCCCAGTCGAACGGCACGGACGATCCGCCCGTCGCGTACGACCGGCGCGGCTGGAACTCCTCGTCGCCGTCGTCACCGTCGGGCCCACCGTCGCTGCCGTTGCCCTCGGCGAAGTGGGCGTAAATGGCCGCGGCGCGCCGGGGGCTGGCGGGCGCGCTGGTGAAGTGCTGGAAGAGGTCGAACGGGTTGGCGTCGGTGAGGCGCGGGGTGGCGGCCGGCGGCAGGAGGTCGAACGGGTTCGGCGACGGCGGCGCCGTCAGGAACAGCCCGCCGCCCGCGGCTCCCTCGTCGGAGGGGACAAGGCACCCGCGCGGGCTGGACGGCGCCGTGGCGTACGGGCTGGTGGCCGCGCTGTCTAGCCGGAAGTCCTTCGGAGGCGGCGACGCGGGAGCCATCATCCTCGGCTCCATTTCGGTGGTCTTTGGTTGGCTTTTCGGACTTGGAGAGTCTCTGGTGGTGGCTGCCGCTGGTTTAAGAGCTGTGGTGAGGGATGGAGATGGAGATGGAGATGGAGATGGAGATGGAGAGAAGCGAAGCCAAGGAAATCGGGAGGAAGCAGGGAGGAAGCAGGGCCTGCAGGGGAAGACTGGAATTGAGAACGATCTGAATACGTGCTGGATGAAAATATATATATATATATAGTAAATAAGAGGAGATCGATTTGTATAGGAAGTTTTATTTATATCTAATAATAGAGAAAACATGACAGTGAAGCACGTTCGGGACAGAGGAATTTGAGAGCTTATTTTCTGATATTTTTAACGTTATATTCTATATATACGGAGTATTTGCCAAAAGTAAGAAATATGTGTTGCTGTTTTCTGAAAATCCTTACCATTTGAGACAGACTCTTGAAACATTTGAGCCGAATTCTGACGACTGAGAGATCGCTTTTTAATTGACGCTATCGGTTTCATCTTCGTGCTCGTGCTTTGCCGACAAATTTCGTCCATTGGAAGTACAGGTGAAGGTAAGCCATTTGGACCAAAGTACCCATGTTTTATGTGCTCGTCTTAAGGGATAGGCTGGTGAGACTGTGATGGTGATCTGCTGTTGCGAGCTACTAGTATAATATAAACAACCGCTTTGTCTAACGTGATTTTGATGGACTAATGCGTGCCTTTTCCTAAAGCCTTCGCTAATGACGACACGGATTCTGGAAGATAAAATATGATACGGTAGGAAACAGATGGCCGTTTCCTCGTCAAAGGAAGCTCGTGTCTGTACTTCCTTTCACAGGTAGCTCCTGATTTGGTGCGGCGCTAATGGCGCCACGCCTGTTAATTTACCGCTGATTACTGGGATCAGCTTCCATCGATGTATACCTCGGTGTCGTGCTGTCAAGGCCCTGCTCTGTTTGTAACGCAGTAGTCCTTAATTTTTTTGTAGGATACAAATTCCACAGGAAACAATTCAAAACATCTCTTACTCCTAGGGAGTTATTAAATTAAAGTGTTTTTTAAATGAAGTTCGTGCTCTGCACTTCCAGGAGTATATTTCCTAGGGAATTTAAATTGAAGTGTTTTTTATGAAGTTCTTTTAGGGCGGGGGAATTGAAACGTCCCGCGTTCTGAAGTCTATGATCCGTTGAAACGGCAAGCAAAGAGGTCGACTCCGTGGCCACGTCATCAAGGAAATGAAAATACTTCTGACCGAACAAATGCGGTTTTCTATGGAAGCTCACAAACATTTCGCGTGCTTCGCTGTCATATCTTTTTGCATCATTTCCTTCCTTGAGCGCAGAAGGCCTTTTCCTAAATAAGAGGCGTTTTACGATCCTAATCAGTTGAATCTACCTGCTTTTTTTATTTCGTGGAACACGAACTCATTAAATGCATTATTAATCAGTGTATTCAGACCAAATTGATATTTAGGATCCTAGGGCTTTCGGCTGGTCGTTAAGCCGGCCGGTTTCGGCTAATTCAACAGTGTTTATGAGGGAGAATAAGCTGAAATAGGCTGATTTTGTTGAAAAGTAGTTCAAGCGAACAGACCGCTAATCACTTGACTATACCTGTTTTTTTTCATTTCGTGGAACATGAACTCATTAAAAGCATTATTAATCAGTTTATTCAGACAGAATTGATATTGAGCATGGAAATGTTTACAGGTCAACATGGGTTAAACGAAGATTCAAGATTGTAAAGATGACTAAGCATTTCGACCTTTCCTTGTCCTTTAATGCTGGGTTGAATTTGAGGAGTTTTGAAATAAACTATAGCATTTTTACGAGATAATAAGTATCCTGAAACAATGCATGACAAAAACTTTTTTTTTGACAAGCAATGAAGTCAAGCATGAAGTTTCCAACTGTCATCTTGCGGGTGCCCGGTGTTCCCCGACTCTGAGCACATACATTTCCTGTAATTCTTCAGCTGATAAAATATCGCTAGTACTCACTTGAAAAAAAAAAGTCAATAGCATGACGCGGCATCAACGCGCCGGCGGCCGGCATGTCTCTGCCCGCCTTGCTCGCCTGCACGTCGGAGTCGACGAGGCACCGCAAGTTGGCCGAGTCGAGGTTAGCCACCGCATGTCCCGGCGTTTGTCCTGCCTGGTGCCTGCTGCCCGCGATAAGGCGTGGAAGGCTAGGAGTAGGAGGCGGCATTTCGACGACCGACGTCCGCTCTGGGCTGCGCGCTGTCCTCGCGGGGACGTATTGCCGTCGTTTTCTTCTCCGGCAGGCGGCAGCGCCGTCCCTAACCACCTTTCGGCATTGACTAGTCCCTGTTGACTCCCAATACGCTTCCAAGGCCAACTAAGATAAGATTTGTTTTATTAGTAGTATTATAGATGCGCGCGGCCGCCTAATCGGTTGCAAGTTTTGTATCGGCCATATTTATCAGCCATGATACAATATTTTTTCTCTCACAATAAAACAGCATCAGTCGGTTTATAAGCCACGTAAACGATCAAACGAACAGGAATATACTCTTTCCCCGTGTTCTTTTCCCCCTGGCCTGTCAGGGGTATATTTACGTTACGCTGTCAGCCGTTTCATAGAATTATTTTAAGTAGGTGGATTGATCGAAAAAAGAAAGATTCGGATTGAAGAATCGTTAGGTTTGAGCCATGGTTCATCGCTTCACGTATGTTGCGGTTTCGATCAGGTTGGAGATTGCACACCAGCTTCTCGCTACATGCAGTACACACAGTGACACAACGGTTCTGAACTTCTGATCTCTAGTTGCTGACTGGCTGCAGCAACCACGGCTTAAAGCCTTCGACCGTGGGCTTGGGACTGGGATCTGAGTGTCTTGCAATAGTGGACTAATGTGACTTACACCACCAATCCACCATTGTGCCATGAAAGAGCTTAAAGAAAAATCACTCACATACTCATTTGTCATTTCCTTGGAGATTAGGATGGAACGAAATCAACGAGTTTTCCAACGCATAGGTACCTGGCGAAGATAAAAGACGAGTCTAACGCTCGGGCAATGGCCTGAGCAAAATAATTGGGTTCGTAATTTGGAGGCACTCGAGCTCGGACACCCGCAGCGCGTCCGGATGCTCAGCGAACCGAACCATGGCCCACCTCCTAGCTACAAGACCACCGAAACCCGCCCTCCGTCCACCTTCGGCCTGCCCCACGCGCGCATTATGCCCCCATCTTTTCTTCTGCCGATCGCCCTGACCCCCTTCTCTCTCTATGTGCGGGCGGCACTCAGGAACTAGGATGAGCAACTGAGGACGAGCACGCCCCTAGCATGCCCCGACCGCAGCACCCCCATCCGCCCGCCGGCCCCCGGCTCGGCCCCAGCCGAACAATATGAAACACTTGCAACATAAATGCAACATAAGACTGAAAACAAATGAAACATTTGGAAACATGCTTTTGCAACGTGTGTGTGAAACACATGAAACATCCAAAACAGAACACTTGCAACTTACAACACGAAACAGCTTGCTACAACATAAGGTTGAAACAACTGAAACATTTGGAAACATAATGTTGCAACATATGCAATATCCAGATAAAAAACGATTGCAACATACATCTGGAAAATAGATGAAACATTTTGAATAAACGCTTGCAACATGCCTCTGAAAAAACTTGCAACATATGCAACATCCCTCGATCTACTTTTGCAACATCAAGATGAAACAATTGCAACATACATCTGGGAGGGGAAGGGTGGGCTGGTCAATTCCGGCCATCGGGGTTGGAGCCGGCGGTGAGCCACGGCGCGCGAGCACCACCAACACCATCGCGCTCGTGAGTGCCCTTGGCTCGGCTGGGAAAGACTTGAGGCACCATGGCACATGCGCCCCAACGGCCATGGCGGGGTCAGCGACGTGCGCTATAGCGATGGGAGACCGACGGACGGACAGCGAGGGAGAGAGCGGCATAGGTGTCTGGAACGGGCGCGCGACACGGCCGGCAATGGGGCACGGCTCGGTAGCGGAGGAGCGCACGGTGGAGAAAGGAGCGCGGACAACTAGCGGCCACGTTGCTCTGGGGCCTAGCGGATAAGCACGAAGGAGTTGGAGAGGAGACGGATAAGCACAAGGGAGTGGAGATTTTTTTTTTTTTTTTTGGTTTGGGCTGCTCCTGAGAGCCGCATCCAGACATGAGTCACGGACAGATGTCCCAGTTGAATCATTTCCGTTCGTAATTGGGTTCCCCAATAATACCTCCTTGATTTTTTTTTCTCCTTATTAAACAAACTCTTTATATTTACGATAGATCCAAATGTTTTGCCAATCCAGTGGTGGCCTGGTAAGGTATCCACTTCGAGCCCACGCAAAGCCCATCGTACCATCGCCCTTTTCTCAGGGGAGGAAGGCTCCCTGTCTCTCGCCTTTCGTCGCTGGCTGTCTTCCGCTTCCTCAGTCCTCTCGCTTCTGTTCCCCTATCGTCGGCCCCGACAACCGCCACGTCTCGCGCGCTCGTCCGCACCCCGCCGATGAGCTGCCGCGCGGCGCCGTGGAGCCGCCCGTCGCACATCGCCGGGCCGCGTGTGCCCACCCCGGCGCGGCCGCGCTTCGCGCTTGGTGAGGTCCACGAGCTCCCTCTCACCTCTAGATTTCGTGGTTATCTGATTTCCCTGTTCGCTTGCTGCCTGCCTAGTGGGTTTGTTTCCCCGATGTTGGGGCTTTACGTCCTATGGTTAACAGGTGCTGATCAATGCGCATACCGGGCCACGATTTAGCTTAGCTGGGACTAGGAGAATACTTTGAATATTGGGCTCTCATGTTTTACTTAGCTTACCAACGAGAATACTTTTGAATTTTTGCTCTGATGTTATTGCTTGCACTGTTTCTTCTGATAGTCTAACCATGTCTTAAAGTCTGATCTCAAGTCAGATGGAAATGGAAGCATTTGAACTAGATGGGCTCGCTTGATAGATTTTGGGTTCTACTGTAGTTATTCGAACCTATGTTTCACATTCGTAGGACAGCAAAGCTCCTGGCATTATTTAGTTGCATTTCGCAGTACTTTTGTATTCAGTTTGACAATTGGTACGAATTCATCTAGCTAAATATTGTTTGGCTCCTTAATCAGTTATGCTTTGGTTCCTGACAGGAAGTAGGAATCTGTGGAAGAACTCATGGACAATTGGTGCTGGTGTTTCAAATATGTTTGCGCTGCCATCAAGGCTGTTTAGGTGCATGGCTTCAAGTGGCTCTGGTGATGGTGGTTTTGCTCGGTCTACATCGACTGATGAAGCAGTAGCACCATTGCCGTTATACTCTTGGCCAGATAAGCAGGTTGACTGATTTGGGCTATCAACAACTTAAGATTGCCTGCTGTTCTTGATATTTTCTTTCACCTATTCACGAGTTGGTAGTTATCTGTATGTGGTCAGAGTATTGAGTCAGTTCACCTTAGACTCACCTACTGTGGTCAGAGTATTGAGTCAGTTCTCCTTAGACTCACCTACTCTAATGGCTAATGGCTAATGCACTGATAATTTGTGGGGAATGTTACTATGTTACAATCACAAGAGACTAGACTTAGGTGTACATCATTCGGACAAAAAATTTAGTATAAATGCATTTGCAACTCATGACATACAGCTTTTGATAAACACTACTAGTAATACATAGTTTTTGTTCTTTTTTATGGACCAGGGAATATTTTGCTCTCATTTATGTGAGCCTTGCTGAGGATAGTTGTTTGTTACGATTTAGGGCAGCTGGATTTTTAATATAGTTATTCTGACTATAGATTTATATTGCTGTTACTGAATGTGTTTTTTTAATACTTATTTTCAGAGACCACGAGTGTGCATTTTAGGTGGTGGATTTGGAGGCCTGTACACTGCTTTAAGACTTGATTCTCTTGTGTGGCCCAATGATAAGAGGCCTCAGGTAAAATGATGATGCTCTTCTAAATTCCCTTTATCTTGAACTGGTAGAAATTACACTCCTTATGAACTGCATAAATTTTCTTCATGGGATTTTATGTGACCCTTTCTTATGGGTCTTATGATTTCATGATGGCGTCTTCTGTAATCTTCTATTTCGTTTATTATACTCATATACTGTAATAGTTTACTAATAAAGAAACACAAATTACAGGTTCTTCTGGTTGATCAATCTGATAAATTTGTATTTAAACCCATGTTGTATGAGCTATTATCAGGAGGTACTTCTGTTTCAATTGTATAAATTATTTTGATTATTCCTTTTCACATGTTTTCATATTTCAAACTGTTGCTATTTGATCTGGTTGCCAGAAGTGGATGTCTGGGAGATAGCTCCATCTTTTATAGAGTTGCTGAAAAACACAAGTGTTCAATTTGTGAGAGATAGTGTAAAGCTTCTGCGCCCTGCTGATCACTTTAGAAGAGGACCTGGAGAACCATGCACTGGTGGAGTTGTTCATCTGGAAAGTGGCACTGTCATTGAATATGATTGGTAAGAATAATAAATTCTACATGATTGCAGTGGCTGTCAAGTCCAAGGCTTCCTTTTAGGAGCAATTTTAAAGTAGTTTGCTATAGTTCATTTTTTTCATTTAAGATATGTTTAAGGATATTTGTTTTTGAAACATAAGAGCAAGTTGTTATTTGCTGCTACATAGTTTTTAGATTATGTAAAATAAGTACCAGTGTCTGTCTCACTAACTTTTAATGTGAACCTAGGATTGCCTGAACTCTGTCCCTTTTTTCTGATAACCATGTAGCATTGGTCCATTCGTTCGGGCCACTCCTGAATCATGATATGAATGGATTTTTTTATTTAACGAGTAGATTGTCAATAATTAATAATAGGGAACCATAGAACACAACAATAACATGTAGAACTACTTTATTTATGTAGATGGCTAGATTAAAGTTCTTTGCTGTCTAGTTACAATAATCTTGTTGCTGACATTTGTTTTGGAATGGGCAGCCAGGCTCATTCTAGCTTTAGGGGCTGAAGCTAAAATTGATGTTGTTCCCGGTTCAGCTGATTATGCAATTCCTTTCACGACATTAGAGGATGCTTTGGTAAGCACAAATCGTCTCATGAAATTGTATATATACTTATTGCAAACTAATCTATTGTTGGAACTACTAATATTAGCCTGTAAAATCTACTGCTGCAACAAGTGAATCATACAAGAGTTCTAAACGAGCAACAGTTAGATTAGCAAAACAAGCTAGGGGGTCGACACAGGTTCATAATGTTCCTTATGTGTTAGGTTTATTCCATGCCACTCCATGCCCAATGAGACTGAGCTACAAATTTCCAATGGAAGTCTACTACTGTCATCTCTGTAATGTGTCTTTGATTAACGGAATCAATTATTTTTCAAAAACTATAATCAATATTAACATTGGGGGCCACTATTTGATATATGTCATGAATTTGTTGATATAGTTGCATTAGCTGTTTCAGGGATTACAGATCCTATTGTGCAGCATAGTGCATAGATAGCTTAATTTCTCAACCGTGGGTCCATGAGTGTTGGCAATCCAGCCACCTGCAGAGGTGAGCAATCAGCTCACTCACACACCACACTCACAACTCACGGCTAGAGGTAGGAGAAGGGTGAGCACAGCACACTAAACAAGTACTGCACAGGCACAAGTGCAGGAAACTGAACTGATTCTTCCATTGCATTGCCTAGTATATATACAAGTCCTAGTATATATACAAGAAAGTCCTAGTATATATACAAGAAAGTCCTAGTATATATACAAGTCTAGTACCAACTATGGTACACTAGTACATGGCTGATCTCAGCCCCCAACTACTACTACATGGCTGATGTATGCCACTACATAGTTGGCCTATTGCCATACTCCTACAGTATTATAAATGGACAGCAAGAGCTGACCAAAATACCAACTCTCTGCTGCAGCAAAAGATAAAAAGGGAGCAGCAGATTATCTTACAATGAGACCATGATCATCAATCTTTTTCCTAATGCCTTTGTTCTGACAACCTATGTAACAAGTGAATCATACTTTTTGAAATAACTCAATACTTTAAAAAAAATAGGGTCAATTATTTGTATATCATCATGCATTTGTTATTATGGCTGCTATTAGCTATTTCTAGTATTGTAGATCCTGTTGTGCATAAATAGCTCAAATACTCATCCATGAGTCCACGACTATCAAATTCTCGTGTTGTTTATTTCATAAATTTATTTTGCAGAGGGTTGAAAGCAAGTTGAAAATGCTAGAGAGGAAAAGGTTTGGTGAGAGTTCCCCTACTATTGAGGTGGCAATTGTGGGGTTGGGCTATTCCGGTGTTGAATTAGCTGCGACTATATCTGAGAGATTAAAAAACACCGGGACTGTAAAGGCAATAAATGTTCAAACAACCATATGTCCCACTGCTCCACAAGGAAATCGTGATGTTGCTCTGAAGGTAAGAAGCTAAAAGGTTCTATACATACATAATGAACTGTTCTGGTCAGCTTTCTATTAAAATTATAATTGATTTCATATTCCATTTGAATGCTGTGGGGTCATCTCGTGTCTGAATTCTGATCCAGTTGAAGGATTGTAGCTTTAGTGCAATGTTGCTATCCTTATCATACAAATCCCTTCACCTTTTGTAACATGTCACCAAACAATACATTTCCTTCGGGTTGTTTTTGTATCCTATATTCCCATGCAAGACAACATGGAGAAGTCATGCTCTTCCTTTACTATTTTACATAGCAGTGTTTGCCGATGATGATATTGTTTTCATATCTGTACTTCTTCAGTTGAGGAAATTATATTTTTGGGCTATCAGCTAATCACTAAAGAAATTTTGGTTCCACTACTTTCTCATCAGGTTCTTGAGTCTCGGAATATTCAGCTTTTCTTGGGATATTTTGTGACCTGCATTAAAGAGGCTTCTACATCTGATGATTCAAGTAGCACAGTTACATACTCTGAAGTTGACGGTGATCATAGGAAACTAATTTTGGACCTTCAACCTGCTGAAAGAGGCCTCAAAGGCCAGACTCTTGAGGCCGATTTGGTGCTGTGGACAGTGGGTTCAACATCTCAGATTCCCCGGTTACAGCCTCCTGATGCTCCCTATGTTATTCCTTTGAATGGTCGGGGACAGGTGGAGACAGAGGAAACCCTTCAAGTAAAAGGCCATCCCCGGACATTTGCGATTGGTGATTCAGCAGCTCTAAGGGATCCATCAGGCAAACTCCTCCCAGCCACTGCACAGGTAAGAGATTTGCTGGATTTTGCTTCAGGCTGGTGCTGCAAGCCTGCACTGCTAGTCATGTCACTAAAGAAACTCTGATCTCCTAGGTTGCCTTTCAACAAGCAGATTTTGCTGGATGGAATCTCTGGGCAGCAATAAATGATCGGCCTCTCCTGCCATTCAGGTTCAAATGTGTCTTTGTTCATTTATTCACAGCATTGCTAATTTGTTCAGTTTCTTGCCAGTAGTATTCCACATCTTAGTAGGTACTAGGAAGGGTTGAACTCCATAGGAGACCTCAAATATACTGAATGTTTTGCAGGTTCCAAAACCTTGGTGAGATGATGACGCTTGGTAGAAATGACGCCGCGGTAACAGCAAGTTTCATTGAAGGGCTGACCTTAGAAGGACCTCTAGGACACGCTGGTATGAACACTTTGAAGCATGCTCATTCACTTTCACCTATGCGTAACTGAAATTGAACTTTGCTCTGCAGCTCGGAAGCTTGTGTACTACCTCAGAATGCCCACGGATGAACACCGGGTGAAGGTTGGAATCAGCTGGTTCACAAAGACCGCAGTCGATACACTTGCCTCCGTGCAAAACGCAGTAAGTAACACGCTCACAGGCTCATGACTGTACGGATCTTAGGCGTAGTATGTGCCTGAACCAAATGACAGCCTGTTCCTCTGGGCTTATACGATCCTATACGATCGTGGATTATAAGTTGGAACAGTATTTTTCTCCCACACCAAACCAGCCAGCAGTAAATAATCCACGATCTTTTACGACGAAACGAACACTGCCTGAACTGGAGGACAGATCGATGTCCATCCTATGTACGTAATCGAGGATCTGCTCGACTAGCTGTACCATACTTTTTAATCAAGCTGCTATGTTCCTACAGTAAGCATTTGTACAAGTGACGAATTCTACTTGCGGAAGTGGTTACATATCTGTGGTACAAGAGCAGGGATGATTTATATATAAAAAAATAAGTCTGGCTATGCTGATGACTGTGGTGTTGTATAACAGTTGCAGTACATGATACATATGGTACTTGCATTTCGCTTGGCGAGCATAATTTTAGGCTTTTATTTTATTTTATTTAAATTTTCGAAATTCCTGTGGAGTTCTTGTGTACTCCGTAGCATGAAGCATCGCTGTCGGTAGCATTTTTTGGAAATTCATAATGTGCTATTTTTTTTTCTAAATGGAAAAGATTCTGAACCACATGGGAAGGTATCACTTTTCGAAATGGACAAAGTTCTGGACCGCATGGGACACAAAAATCGCTTTGAGCCATGTTTAGATCCCCTTATTTCCAGAATTTGGCACTATGCAAAAAGAAGATTCTCCGTCACATCAAACTTACGGTATATGCATGGAGTACTAAATATTATCGAAATCAAAAACTAATTACACAGTTTGGTTGTACTCTACGAGACGAACGTTTTGAGCCTAACTAGTTAACGATTGGACAATTATTACCAAATAAAAACAAAATAGTACTGTAGCTACAGTACCCGCGTTTTTGGGCGGCGCCGAATTGGCTGATGAACTAAACGCGGCCTTGAAGTGCCTTTGTATTCAAGTCAACTCTCACCAACCCTCACCTGCAGCCTTTGTATATCTTCGTGGAGCCTCCAACTGAGTTTGTTCGCCTCGCTGTGTTGCACTCCTAGGTAGCCAGTTCGTTTCCTCCCCCAACCAAAATGGGCGACGCCACCGCCACCAACCCCTCCTCGCCGACCGCAGCCATGGATCCCGACTCCGAGGTCGTCTTCGACTTCCAGCCCTACCTCTGCCAGTACAAGAGCGGCCGCATCCACCGCCCCGGCGGCGCCCCCACCGTCCCCGCCTGCACGGACCCCGCCACCGGCGTCGTCTCCAAGGACATCCGCGCCGGGCCCGCCTCCGCGCGCGTCTACCTCCCTCCGGGCGCCACCGGCAAGATCCCGGTGATTGTCTACTTCCACGGCGGCGGCTTCGTGGCCGGCTCGCCGGCGCGGCCGGGCACGCACAACTACCTCAACGACCTCGTCGCCCGGTCGGGCGCCATCGGCGTGTCTGGCTACTACCGCCTCGCGCCGGAGCACAAGCTGCCCGCCGCGTACGACGACGCGTGGGCGGCGCTGCGGTGGGCGGTGACGCTCGGCGACGGCGAGGACCCGTGGCTGCTGGAGCACGCCGACCTGTCCCGCGTCTTCCTGGCCGGCTGCAGCGCCGGCGCCAACATCGCGCACAACACGGCCGTGCGGGCCTCCGCCGCCGGCGCGCTCCCCGACGGCGTCACCATCCGCGGGCTCGCCCTGGTGCACCCGTACTTCACGGGCAGCGAGGCCGTGGGCGGCGAGATGGCGTTCGGCCCCGAGATCCGGCCGTTCATGGACCGGACCTGGCGGTTCGTGGTCTCGGAGACGGTGGGGCTGGACGACGCGCGCGTGAACCCGTTCGTGGACGACGCGGCGCGCAAGGCCTCCGCCGGGATCCCCTGCGAGCGCGTGCTGGTGTGCGTGGCCGAGAACGATTTCCTGCTCAAGGAGCGCGCGCTGTGGTACCACCGGGAGATCAAGGCCAGCGGGTACGCCGGCGAGGTCGAGCTGTTCGAGTCTAAGGGCGTCGGCCACGCGTTCCACTTCGACATGCTGGACTCGGAGCAGGGCGTTGAACTCCAGGAGCGGATCGTGGCTTTCATCAAGAAATGAACACCGAGACGATGAATAAGAGTTTTCTTTATGCTATTATATCATTTGGATACTTCAATTGTAATTCACCGAAAGTTGTTTGAGTGCCGAAATAATATATTCGTTCTGTCGGATGCTCGAATTGTATTTTTCCGTGTTTTCTCTGTGGAGAATTATTTTCCCTTATTTAGGGCGTTTGAGTCGTAGCTTTTGGTCTTTTGTTTTTGTTTTTTTTGAAAAAAAAGCTCACGATTCCTATATTACAGATGCCTGAAATCAAGGAGAGAGATTGATGAGAGGAAGAGAAAGATGTACAGTGCTGTTTTTCTGGATGATTGGATTAAAGATCGAATGGCTACTGTTCATCCCCTGGAAAAAAACTTGAGATTCAGGCATCTGAGGAATACAAGCTCCTATCTTGCTTTTAGTGTCTAGCTGGTGGTTTTTTCTGTTAATTTAGTGTTTCTAGTTTATTTTCTCAAAACTAGCTTAACAATTAGTCTGTTTGTTTCATCTTCTCGCCGGCAGAAGTCACCACTGAAGTCAGCAAAAAGCTAAGGTTATGTTCGGCGGCTCGTAAAGCCGCTTATACTGATTTGTACGGCTAATTTGTTGAGAGAGAAAAGCACTGTACCATGCCTTATAAGTCGGCTTATAATGGCAGCCGAACACTCCCTAAAACGAACACGTCCAGAAGGTTGTAAATTTGCAATTTGGGGGACTGTAAGATACATTTCGAAACTTCAATGAATTTTAGGCAAACAGATTAGACGAGCTCTCAGTCTCAGACACCACCACATATGAAACGGTGAAATTATTCCATCTCACTTGCGTAGTTGAACGCTTTGCACGGGCGCGCGCTCAGAGTCGCTCACATGCGTAGGAAGCTGAGGACGCGCTCCTCCATCTCCCGCGCCCTGTCGGAGCGCGGGTTCATGCAGTAGAAGACGTGGCCCTCGCCCTTGGACTCGAGCAGCTCCACCTTGCCGGGGTAGCCGCTTGCCCTGAGGCTCTCATAGTACCAGACGCCCCTGTCTCTGAGGTCATCCTTCTCGGCGACGCAGACGAGCACGCGGTTGGCGGCGACGCGCGCCGCGCTGCCGCCGGCGGCCTCCGAGAACGGGTTGGAGAGCGGGTCGTCGAGCCCGGGGGAGCCGGGGTACAGGAACCGCCAGAACGCGTCGGCTTGCGCCTTGCGCTGCTTCCCCGTCGTCCCCTCGTCGCCGATGTCCGCCGCGCCGCTGAAGTAGGGGTGCACTATCAGCAGCCCCCTGACGCGCATCCCGAGGAGGTCGCCGTGGCCCTGCTGCTCGCCGGCACGGACGGCGACCAAGTGCGCGATGGTGCCCCCCGCGCTGGCCCCGGCCAGGAACACGCGGGAGAAGTCGCCGTGCTCGGTAAGCCACGGCTCCACCGGTCCTCCGCCGCCCGCGGCGGCGGCGTGGGTGGCCACCCACTTGAGCCCTTCCCACGAGTCCTCGTAGGCGGTCGGGAGCGGGTGCTTCGGCGCGAGGCGGTACTCGAGCGCGACCGCGAGGACGCCGGCCTTGGCGACGAGCGCGTTGAGGTAGGTGTGCGTCCACGGGTCGGCCGCCGACCCGATCACGTAGGCACCGCCGTGGTAGTAGACGACGACGGGGAGCTGCTGCTTCTTGCCGTGGCTGCCGGGCGGGAGGAAGAGGCGCGCCCAGAGGCCCGTGCCTGGGTCGACGTCGACATCCTTGGACACGACGCCCGTGGCCGGGTCGGTGCCGGCCGGGAGCGGGGCCGGGTTAAAGAACCGCTCGACGCGGCCGCTCTTGTACTGGCGGACCAGCGGCGGGAACTCCGCCTGCACCTCCGTGTCCGGGTTCGCCGCCGCCATGCTGTCGTGCTCGTCGTTGTATTAGCGTCGGTGCGTGTCTTGCTCGGACACGGACGCTAGTGCTATGTACTAGTGCGGCGCGGGAGGAATTCCCAACGGGTGGAACGGCGGACCAAACGGTTGGTGTAGTGGTGCAGACGCGCAAGCGCAAAGAGCGTCGAGGCGATGATGTATTTGCTGTAACGATCTTTGGGTTGGTGTGGAAAAGTGGGGTCCTGACGACAATTAGGTGACAGAGGCCCTGTTCGCGTTTCTGTTTCAGCGAAGGAATAAACGGTGTTTTTCTCAACGATCGTGGAAGAGTGGAAGACCGTCCCAGTCGCTGCGTGGGTGAGGAAGCAGTGACCAGTACTGTGTGCTACGTGGTGGGTGGCCGGCCAAGCTTCTAGAAGACCATGAGCAGGTAGAGTCAAGTGAAGTGGCACCTGGCTGACGTCGCAATCCCCAATCGCCATGCCCGCGACCGCATGGCTTCAGAGTTCAGATGCCTGATGCCACGGGCCACGGCATCCGGCATCATGCGTGCATAGAGTGGCGGACCAGGATTTAATCGAAGATTAGCACCTGTATTGTTCTATCTAGAGGTAAAAACTACCCTATTTGAAAAAAAAAGATAAAAACTACCATTATACATCTGCTCTATGGCCCCGTTCGCTTCGCTGAAAAAATAAGCCCAAACAATGTTCCGGCTAATTTGTTGTGAGAGAAAAACAATGTTCCTGCTGAAAAAACAAGCTAAAAAATTCAGATTATAAGACAAGCGAACATGGCCTACCTAGTAAAGATCCATTAATAGTACATACAGAAATAAATAAGACGAAGATGAAATTTCTAATTGATCCGATGATTTTTTTAAGGAAAAAGTCTACTTAACCCCCAACCTTTCATACTTGGTCTACCTCACCCCCAACTATGAAACCGTCTGTTTTACCCTCTGAACTTTCCAAAACCGTCTATTTTACCCCCTGGGTGGTCTGCTACAGTAACAACTTGTGTTGCTACAGTAATGTGGGTTTGAATTTTTTTATTTTTTGGTGAATCTTTGAAAAATCACAGTAAATTATAGAAAAATCATAAAATAAAAAATATAATTTTGTTGGACTCCATTGAGTAGATCTACACAGTGAATATATAATATGGTATGCTTTAGTACAAAATTTTTACTGTAGCCTTAGATTAATTAGAAAATCTAATTTTATCTGTAATTAATTGGAATAATTCATAGCTGTAGCTTCTATGGTCCAATTGTGGTAAAATTTTTATGGTACGCTAATTATTGTATGCTTGAACTATAGTAAAAATTTCGTACTCATTGGACTATGCATAACTTAGTTATAGATAAATTCTAATTAATTATAGACAAAATTGGATTTTTCAATTAATCTAAAGCTGCAAAAAAAATTTGTACTAAAGCATACCGTATTATATATTCACTGTGTAGATCTACTCATGTGGAGTCCAATAAAATTAGATTTTTCATTTTATGATTTTTCTATGATTTTTCAAAAATTCACCGAAAATAAATTAAAAAGAAAATTCAAAACAATGACACTGTAGCAACCCATTGTTACTGTAGCACACCTGTTGTTACTGTAGCGACCGCTGTTAAAAACCCCAGGGGTAAAATAGATGGTTTTGAAAAGTTCAGGGGATGAAGTAGACCAAATATAAAAGATGGGAGGTTAAGTAGACTTTTTCCATTTTTTTAACTAAAATTACTAAGAAGAATCTATAGATCCATGTTTGCAGGGGTGGAGCCACCCTATGAGCATGGTGGGGCGGCCGCTCCAGCTACCAGCGTGGTCGCACTAGACCCCCTTCTTCCTCACCTCTTGCTACCGTGTGTTGAGCCGAGGAGCGACCGAGTGGAGATTGAAGAAGGGGCCTCACAGCCCAACAGACAACAGCGACCCATTAAAGGCCTAACCGTCCCAAATAAGTCACTGATTTTGGGCATGTTTGGCTTGTCACCGCAACCTGCCCCAACTGACATGCGGTCCCGCCAAAAGTTAGATGGAGGTTTTGCTCGCTACACAATTGGCGAACTGCTCTGCAAAAATGAACTGGGCGCATGCATGCAAGTCTGGCGGCGCCACAAATGGTGGAACCAACCAAACCATGACTAACTTCTAGCGTGAAACCTAGGGCGTGGTGTGGCGAGGTCTGGCTGCCAACCAAACAGAGCCTTCTTCCCCTATCGACGCATCGGCCATCCTACTCCAATCCTCCGTGTTGTAGACATAACAAGGCTAGTGTCGGGTATGTCCTCATTGGCCATGGACCAAGAGGAATTCATGGTGTTAGAACAGCTCACAAACAAGTTGTTGCTACGATCCTGAGATGATCCCCACTTGATGTCTAGCTGACAGCCGAGCAAACACATTATCTGATCCCCCAAACACATGCACCTGTTCCACGTCTCCAAATGGACAAAAAACTTGATGAAGCAGACTTTCATTGGAAGGGTAACCTCGAGGATGCGGTTAGGTGACCTCCACGGCTCCACCCCTCAAAATCGCTTGTGGGAATTGCATCAGACACCTTGCAAGCAATACTGTTGGAGTTAACACCCGTGCAACAGTTCACCCTCTGATCAGACCTGCTGCTCTGGTGTGTCTTCCATACCCTCTCCATGACAAATATCCCCGAAAAATCGAATGGATCTGATACCGATTGTTAGCAGCCACCGGTGGAACCCCAATCACTATAACTGTTGCACACCAACTTAAGCAAGCACAAGTACTGAAGATCCAATACATCGGAAAAGAGAGTTCGGGATAGGCAAGCAGAGCAAGGGAAATAGAGAAGTACTGACTAGAGGTAGTACATCAGGAGAGATGCTTGAGGTAGGGGGAGAGAGGAAGAAGAACAGGAGCTGAGAGGAGGAACGAACGAGTATATGCTATCCATATTTTTTTATGCTCCTGGTGGCTCCTTTATTTCCAGGCAAGTGGAGCAAATGTTACAGCCCATGGCCCATATAGCAGGTCAAGTAGGCCTCCTTTGGTACAGATTCAAGCAGCTCTGGCTCCTCCAATGGCTCATGGCTCTTTTCGGCTGATCTATAAGTCGTTAATGTTGATTTATATGATTAATTTGTTGAAAGAGAAAAATATTATATAATAACTTAAGCCAACTTATAATGACAGTCGAACAAAGCTAAGGGCTACTTTCCTCTCTCCTCTCTCTCACAGAGCCAGTGGGAGCCAATGGAGTTGGAAAAAGCTGGCATCACCTGCTCCCACCAACTCTGTGAGAGGAGAGACGAAATAGCTGCTAAACAGTGTTGCTACAATCATTTCGCTAGAGAAGCCGGAGCTGCTTGATCTCTACCGAAGGAATTGGGCGACCAAAGGGGGCCTCAGTACCTGTCAGCCTCTAGCAAAATCATCGTTCATGCCCCTTCTTTTACTGGGCCGTTTGGTATGGCTCCAGCAGCTCCGGCTCCGGCTGACGATCTGACACGGAACACTGTAGCAATACTGTAGCACAGGAGCTGTTTTTCTCCCGACACATTTTCTCTCTCACTGTAGCGTGGTTACTGTTCACGGAGCCGGTGAAGCTCGAATTTCTGGTTCCTCCGACTCCGGTTCTGACACGCTACAGTGCATGAACAGTCGGGAGCCGAAGCCTCTCGGAACGGTACCAAACGGGGCCATACTATACACAGAACAACGGCATACTACATTATTATTTGGTTCACGCCAAAGTTTGAGGGTGGCAGAAACAAGACTCACAAATCACAACACATACTCGTTCAGACATAGGAGTACGGAGGAACCGAGGAAGCGACTCTCGCGCATTCATCACGTACGGAGGAAACGCAGGACGCGCGCCTGCAACACCCGCGCTTCCTCGCACCCCGGGTTGCCGTAATGGAAGACATGCCCCTCGCCCACGGACTCGTGCAGCTCCACCTCGCCGCGGTAGCCGCTCCCCTTGAGGCTCTCATAGTACCAGACGCCCCTGCCACGGAGCGAGTCCTTCTCCGCGACGCAGACGAGCACGCGCTCGGCGGCGATACGCGCCGCGCTCCCACCGGCGGCCTCCGAGAACGGGTTGCCCAGCGGCGGGGAGCGCCGCCGGGAGGTAGAGGCGAGCCCAGAGTCCAGAGCTCGGGTTAATTACGACGTCCTTGGACGTACGTCACGCCGGTGCCGGCGGTGTCGGTGCCGGCAGGGACGGTGTCAGTGGCGCCGAAGCGGACGATGCGGCCGCTCTTGTACTGGCGGATGAAGGGGAAGAAGTCGTACTGCACCTCGCCGTCCAGGTCCATGTCCATCGCGATGGCCCCCTTGGCCTTGTGTCGTGAACTCGTGACGCTGTACGTATGCTGCTATATGCTCACAGCTCACCAGCTAAGCTGAGATGCTGTGTGTTCTGCCTTGTCCGCAATGGAGAACGAGAACGACCATCGACAGGATAGCCGGAGCTTGCCGACTTAATTAGTGCAAATTTCCACCATCAGTGTAGCATTCGGTTGGCTCTTGGCTATCATCTGTCGGTGGTGGTGGTGTCTTTGTCAATACTACCTTCGTACCAGAAAGATATAATTGAAATTTCACAAAAGAAAAGAAAGATATAATTAATTATTGTGGATGGAATCTGTTAAGTTTGTGATGAGTACACGGTTTGCTGCTGAAAATTCCTACAAAAGTGATAAATTTTTGGGTACATGTGCACTAAAAGACAAATCTTAGAAGTTGTTTTCTAGCGCACATGCATCTAAAATTTGTTATTTTCGTATGATTTTTCCTAGTTTAAGTTTGTATCTCAACTTGTTTACATGAGGATATATTTGTATGCATTGTGGATATACCAGATTTCAAATAAAAGATCAAAATATATTTTTAATTGGTTTTCATGTTTTCTCCTACTATGTTTCACCGCATATTTTGCCTTGACAGTTACACAGAATTTGTTCTTTTTGCTTTGGAGTAATTCAATCTATGAAAACCATGTCTCAAGTCTCGACATGTATACTTACTCCTACCCTGCAGAGGCATTAACAAATTCCAGATGCAGCAGGACCACGCTGTCAGAGCAGAACCCCAAGGGCATGTTTGATATGGTGGCCCAGCGGCCCGGCTACTCCTAGGCTACAACTCCCATGTTTGGTGCACCTGGCCCAACTTCAGAGTCTGCACCGCACGGGATTTAAAGCAGCTTGGGCAAGGCCATAGAAAAACGAAATCTCCCTTCATTTTTTCACAGGCCGGCTCCTACGAACGCTCCGTGCGCTTGCAAGGATTACCTCCATCTCCCTTCCCTCACCTTCCGCTGGGGTGCTCTACCGCGGCGTGCTCCTCTCCACCGCGCTCTCCTGCCCCTCCTGCTCGAAGGTAGTAGGGCCGGCCGGCGCCCTGTCCCCCTCCCCGGCGTCCTGCTCCGCACGGCGGACACGGCGCCCCGTCCCCCTCCCCGGCGTCCTGCTCCACGCGGTGGACGCGGCCGGCAACGCAGCGCCCCGTCCTGCTCCGAACGACGCCTGCAGGCTACGGCACCAACGCGCCCTTCGCCGTGACCCCCTCCACCTCTCCCTCCGCCCTACCATGTGCAAGGCCCACGCCCATGCTCTCCCGTCGGACACAGCTCCTCCCGTGCCTCCAAGATGGCGAGCCACCGAGCGGCGACAAAGGTCGGGTGCTCCTCGGCCCCGCTGTCCCTCGACCGCGTCCTGGCCGCGCTGGCCGCCAACGCCGAGTAGCTCGGGAGGCAGTGAGAGGCTGCCGCCCGCGTCCGATGCGGGATGTCACCTGGAGTGGCGGCGGTCGGGAAGGAGGAGGGGAAAAGGGACGTTACAGAGATGCACACGCCGCGCCCGGCGCCACCTCCTCCTGCTCCTGCTCCTGCTCGCGCTCGCGGCTGCCCGCTGGCGGGCAGCACCCGGGGATGTTCATACGATGTTCCTCGCCGCCTCCACCTCCGTCTCCTCGTTCTGCGGTGGTGATGCTCCTGCTCTGTTCCTCGCCGGCCGCCTACCAACTGGTCGATGGAACGCCAACAAGGGAGAGAAGGGTGTTGTGATCTCTAGATCGTCCAGCAGTGGATCTTAGGGTTTGTTTATTATAATATGGGATGTACAGAGGAGGAGATAGGAGAGGTGTTGGTGTTGAACCTGAGCCTTCGGAAGGAGTTTGACGTTAGATCAAAATTGTATAGATTTCAACATCAAAATTCAGTTCGAATTTATCAAATATGAATCAAAAATTTCTGGAAAATAGAATTAAAAGATTTATTAAAGTTTCCGCTGCGTACTTAAAAATTGTTGTTTTCATTATTAAATTCGAACCAACGGGAGAATTTAATTTTGAAACATAGAAAATTTTTACAGTTATTATAATGTTGTTATTATTCTGACCAACGTTGATTAATAGCAATATTATAATGTTGATGTTATTATAGTTTTTTGTTATGCATTATATCTATTTCTGGCCAACGGTGATGTAGATTTAATGTATAAAACAATTGTATGTTTTAATTTTGACCAACGTTAAACTAAGGCATGCAATTGTTATTGTTATTATTTGTGTTCTCACACTATTTGAATTGTGTTTTCAGGAGGATACAACTTGATGAATTATATCAAAGAGATCCCCACTCTAAAATGTGATAACTATATTGAGTGGAAAAAAAAGATAGACCTGACTTTCATCCTCGCTGAGGTGGACTGGGTTGTCACCACACCGTGTCCTAAAGAACCTGTGGCACCGGTAAGGGAGACGGATGAGACTGATGCTGCATGGCAGAACAGAGAGCAGGACTTTGCTCCCGTAAAGATGTCTTTTGACCTTGAAAATAGAAAGTGGGTCACAACTAATAAGAAATGTTTGGCTGTGATAAAGAATACAATTGAGCCTGCAATAGTGGGCTCAATTCTAGATTGTGACACGGTCACAGAGTACCTAGAAAGAATAAAGAGTCGGTTCACTGGCTCTTCAAAGACATATGCAACCCAGCTGATCAAGCAGCTGGTTACAGAAAGGTACTCTGGTGGCAGCAGTGGCATTAGAGAGCACATACTGAGAATGAGCAATCTGGCATCTAAGCTCAAACCAATGGATTTAGCACTCAAGGATGAGTTTCTTATTCATTTGATTTTTGCTTCTTTGCTCAAAGAATTTGACACCTTTGTTGTTAATTACAACATACATCCTGAAAAATGGGATTTAGAAAAGCTCATAGCCATGTGTGTGCAGGAGGAGGAAAGAATAAAAGTTTCACAGGGTGGTACTGTCAACTACCTAAAAGATAAGAAAAAGAACTATAATAACAGCTCTTCCTCCAAGTCATCTGGAAAGGGTCCTATGCAACAGTCTCAGAACAAGCAATTCCCAGTGGATAAAGACCAGTGTCTCTACTGTAAGAAGACGGGACATTATAAGAAGAATTGTCCCGATTTCCTAAAGATGATTATGAAAAATAAAGGTGAGAACATTATTACGTTCGTAAATGAATCCTTGTATGTAAAGTTTTCAAAATCTACTTGGTGGATCGATTCAGGTGCAACTATTCATGTTGCTAATTCATTACAGGGATTCCGTTCGATGAGAACTTTGCAAAGAAGCGAAAGTTTCATTAAAGTCGCAAATGGAGTACAAGCAGATGTTGAGGCCATTGACGATCTTCTGCTAGAGCTTGCTGATAGCTTCATACTTTTTCTTAGAGATGTTCTTTATGTACCTTCTTTGCAAAGAAACTTGATTAGTGTATCAAAGTTGGACCATGATGGTTATGATTGCCATTTTGGAAATGGTAAATGTCAAATACTGTTTAATAATAGATGCATTTGTCTTGCCTTCCGACAAGACGAGCTTTATTTGTTATCACTTCATGAAAATGTGAATTCCGTATGTGATATGAATGAGAATGTATCCTCATCGAACAATGCAAACAGAAAACGAAAGAGAGCTCATGATGCGTTGTCGAAATTATGGCACTGTCGTTTAGGCCATATTTCGAGGGGGAGAATAGAAAGACTAGTTAAGAATGATATTCTTCCTCCATTAGAGCTCTCAGACTTAGAACAATGTAGAGATTGCATAAAAGGAAAGTATGTAAAAAAAATTAAGAAAGATGCCAAACGAAGCACATGAATTCTACAGATTATTCACACGGATATATGTGGTCCTTTTCCTGTGAAAGTGTGGATGGTTATGATTCATTCATAACATTCACAGACGATTACTCTCGTTTTGGCTAAGCTTTATTTGTTATCACTTCGTGAAAATGTGAATTCCTTATGTGATGTGAATGAGAATGTATCCTCATTGAACAATGCAAACAGAAAACGAAAGAGAGCTCATGATGCGTTGTCAAAATTATGGCACTATCGTTTAGGCCATATTTCGAGGGGGAGAATAGAAAGACTAGTTAAGAATGATATTCTTCCTCCATTAGAGCTCTCAGACTTAGAACAATGTAGAGATTGCATAAAAGGAAAGTATGTAAAGAAAATTAAGAAAGATGCCAAACGAAGCACAGGAATTCTACAGATTATTCACACAGACATATGTGGTCTTTTTCCTATGAAAAGTGTGGATGGTTATGATTCATTCATAACATTCACAGACGATTACTCTCATTTTGGCTACATTTATCCAATTAAAGAAAGAACAGAAGCGTTGGATAAATTCAAAATATTTAAAGCAGAAGTTGAAAATCAGCATGATTTAAAGATTAAGATAGTCAGATCTGACCATGGGGGGAAGTACTACGGTCGGCATATCCCATATGGACAAGTTCCTGGACCTTTTGTAAGGTTCTTGCAGGAGAATGGTATAGTCGCCCAGTATTCAACACCGGACGAACCTCAGCAGAATGGAGTAGCTGAAAGGTGTAACCGTATCCTGATGGATATGGTACGTAGTATGATAAGTTACTCCACTTTACCGATGAGTCTGTGGATGAAGGCGTTAAAAACCGCCATTCATATTCTCAATAGAGTACCAAGTAAGTCGGTGCCCAAAACACCGTATGAGTTGTGGACAGGAAGAGTACCCTCACTTAACCACTTACGTATGTGGGGGAGCCCTGCTAAGGCTAAAGTTTTTAACCCAAGCATTGGGAAGCTAGATCCCAAAACAGTGAGTTGTCATTTCATTGGCTACCTAGAAAAGTCAAAAGGTTTTCGTTTCTACTGTCCTAACAGACATACAAAGTTTATAGAAACGAGACACGCTGTCTTCCTAGAGGATGAAATGATTAGGGGGAGCATGGTAGCTCGAGAAATTGACCTTGAAGAGAAGCGGGTGTATGCACCCACTCCGATCATTCATGAGCCATTTTTCTCACTACCTGCTGTTGCTGCACCGATAGTACAAGACACTGTGGTGCCAGTACCTGTTGTTATCCCACCTGTGGCAACAATGAATGATGATGAGGAACCCGTGCCTCAGGATCCTATAGAACCTATTGCCACACATGAGGGGGAGCAACAACAGCCTCAAATAGAAAATGTGCCAAATGAGGAGGCCTCTAGAAGGTCTCAAAGAGTTAGAAAATCAGCTATTCCTGCTGATTATGAAGTGTACAACACTGAAGAATTTCAAATAGAGGCTGATCCCACCTTATTTGAAGAAGCCATGAAAAGTGATCATTCATCAAAGTGGCTTGAGGCCATGGAAGATGAAATGAGATCAATGAATGCAAATAAAGTTTGGGATTTGGAGATAATTCCTAAAGGAGTCAAAACAGTAGGCTGTAAATGGGTCTACAAAACAAAACTTGACTCTCAAGGGAATATAGAGAGATATAAAGCCCGACTTGTGGCAAAAGACTTTACACAAAGAGAAGGAATTGATTACAATGAGACCTTTTCTCCAGTCTCATGTAAGGATTCCTTCAGAATCATAATGGCATTAGTGGCACATTACGATTTAGAATTACATCAGATGGATGTAAAGACGGCATTTCTCAACGGAGACTTAGAGGAAAATATTTACATGGCATAACCGAAAGGTTTTGTCATGGAAGGAAAAGAACGTTTGGGATGCCGTCTAAAAAAATCCATTTATGGATTAAAACAAGCTTCAAGACAGTGGTACTTGAAGTTTGATCAGACAATAAAGAATTTTGGGTTTAAAGATAATGTTGAGGACAATTGTGTCTACGCAAAGTTTAAGAATGGGAAGTTTATCTTCCTTGTCCTGTATGTGGATGATATCTTACTTGCTAGTAGTGATGTCAGTCTACTACTGGAAACAAAGAAGTTTTTGTCCTCAAAATTTGATATGAAAGATCTTGGTGAAGCTTCGTTCGTTCTAGGGATCGAGATTCACCGAGATAGAAGTAAAGGGGTATTAGGACTGTCACAAAAAGCATACATAGAAAAAGTCTTAAAGAAATTCAGTATGCACAAATGTAGTCCCTCACCTGCTCCTATAGTCAAGGGCGACAGATATGGGGATTTTCAATGACCCAGGAACCAATATGAGATCGATCAAATAAAAGTGGTTCCATATGCTTCAGCTGTCGAAAGCTTGCAATATGCTCAAGTATGCACGCGCACTAACTTGGCTTTTGTTACCGGGTTACTTGGCAGATTCCAGAGCAATCCTGGAATAGGACACTGGAAATTGGTAAAGAAAGTCTTGCGTTATTTGCAAGGAACAAAAGGCCTCATGATGATGTATAGAAGATCTGATTCACTCCATATAGTGGGATATTCAGATTCTGATTATGCGGTAGATAATAGAAAAACCACGTCTGGATATGTGTTCACTCTCGCAGGGGGAGCTATTTCATGGAAAAGCTTAAAGCAAACCGTCACTACATCGTCCACAATGTATGCCGAGTTTGTAGCGTGTTATGAGGCAACGAGGCAGGTGAACTGGCTAAAGAAGTTCATACCCGGTTTGAAGGTGGTTGACGACATCAATAGACCACTGAAGTTATACTGCGATAATAATCCAGCAGTATAGTATGCTCACAACAATAGGTCAAGTGATGCTGCCAAACACATTGACATAAAGTATTATGTTGTGAAGGATAAAGTCCAGGATCAAATGATAAGTCTTGAGCATATAAGTACTGAAAAGATGCTCGCGGATCCGCTTACAAAAGGCTTACCACCCAACGTGTTCAGAGAACATGTAGCCGGCATGGGTTTAAGGGAAAGCCTATGATTCCTAGACTATAAAGAGCCCAAAAGTTAAAGTAACTATTTCAGATCAGAGACGTGCATTGTAGCTGTTAAATCTATCGACGATTGACCGTGACGATGAAACATGCTCTATGCATCATCTGTGAAGAAATGAGTAAGGATAAAAGGATTGAAGTTTAAAGTTTAAAGATAAAAGTAATAGTGAGATCAAGGGGGAGAATGTTAGATTGATCTCCCAACTAATAAGCCCAACGGCCTATTGGGTCTTGGTCACGCGTCCTGATCGGGGGCGCCCAACCCTACATGGTTGGTGGGCCCCCGTCGCACTGCGCTATATAAAGTGGTGGGGGCCGGCGGCTCGAGGTACGAGGTTCACCGTGAGCCGCAAACCCCACCGACAAACCCTAGACCGATCTGAGAGAGCGCGCAGCAAGCGACGGGAAGCTCCACTGACTTCGCCGTCGTCACTGCCACACCATCCGTCTGCACTGCATCGACGTCTGTGCCATCTCTACTCCACCCATCGCTGCCCGTGCGCAGACCTTCATCACCGAACCTGAGATGGCCGGCTCCAGTTCATCCGCGACTCCCTCCGAGGGCTCAGGTTCAACACCAACACCTCTCTCATATCTCCTCCTCTGTTCATCCCGTATTCTAAGAAACAAACCCTAAGATCCACTGCTGGACGATCTAGAGATCACAATAAAGGGAGGTAACGCCATATATTCCAGATACGAGGGCGACCATATCCATCTATACATTCTATCAAACACCATCTCTACAGAGCTAGATCCATTTGGTACATGCAACCAAACAAATGGCCTTGCACCACTTCGGACATGCTCTGGCTGGCCTGGGACAGGCCCGTGGGCCGAGCTGGCCTCTACCGTGATATCAAACACGCCCCAAAAATACGCCAGAGCGCGGCCTAGCCACTGCCACACGGGCACCGCCGGCGATGAACTCGACCACCTTGTCCGTCTCCCGCTCGGCCTTCTCGCTCCTCGTGTTGCCCACGAAGTGCACGTGCGCCTCCCCCTCCGTCACGTACATCTCCACATCCCGTCGCCAGCCGCTCCACCTCAACCCCTCCGCGTACGCCGCCGCCCGGTCCTGGAAGTTGTTGCGCCCCGCGATAGTCACCAGCATGCGCTCCCCGGCCATCCCGCGCCAGGCGCCAGGCACCAGCAGGTTCACATGCGAGACATCGATGTCGTACCTGCCGCCACACACGAGCGGCCACGTCTGCTCGAGGCCGTTGCGCACCCACTGCTCCGCGGGCTCGGTATCCACCGGCAGCCTATTCGGTTGGCTGGTTCGTTTCGTTGCTAGTTCGTGAAGAAGTACTGCTGGCTGGTTTGTGTGAGAGAAAAATATTGTTCCGGCTGGAAATTTACGATCGTTTACGACATGCCACAGCCAAACGAATAGGCTGCGGATCCTTGCCCCAGAGGTGCGGGGTCAGGAGGACGACGCTGGCGATGGCCGCGCCGCCGGGCAGCGGGGGCTCCGCTCCGGCCCGCACCGCCAGGTTGTGGGCGATATTTCCGCCGGCGCTGTCGCCGGCCAGGAAGATGCGCGTGGGATCCCCGTGGTCGGTGAGCAAGGCTTCCGGCCCCGATAGGCAGTTGGATGCCATCCAGTGGAGCGCTGCCCACGCGTCGTGGTACGCGGCCGGGAGCGAGTGCTCCGGCGCGAGGCGGTAGCCCACGGACACGGCCACGACGCCCGCCTTGGCGACGAGGATGTTGAGGAAGGCGTGGTAGAGCGGCGAGAACGGCGACTCGATCACGAACGCGCCGCCGTGGAAGTAGAGCAGCACGGGCAGCTTCTTCTTCGTCTTCTTCATGCCACGTCGGTCGCGACGGTTCTTCGGTGGCAGGTAGAGCCGCGCGCCGACGCCGCTGGCGCCGGCGACGTCCGTGGACGCGACGCCCGTGAGCGCGTCGACGCCGAGCGGGACGGTTTCCGTGCCGTTGAAGCGGTGGACGCGCCTGCTCTTGTACACGAACACATACGGCCGGAAGTCGAACACGATGGTGTCAGCGTCGCCATTCGTGTTGCTGACGGCAGTAGATGCCGTTGCCGCGATGTCTGAGCCTGAACCCTTCGGCTCAGCGGCGGCGGACGCTGGCGGCGCATCAGTCACGACCTTGGCTTCACCATCTTCTGTTGCAACGGCAGCGATGGCAGACGCCTTCACCTTATTATCCGTCGTGACATTGGCGGCGCCGGAGGCCGGGGACGCGTCGGTCAGGACATTGCCGTCAGCACCTTCAGTTGCAACGGCAGCTATGTCAGACACCTGAGCCGCCGCGACCGTCGTGACACTGGCATTTTTAGCGGCGCGGTCCACGAACACCCGCAGCCTGCCGGGCGCGACCTCCTGGCGGACAGCCACGTCGAGGAGCGGCTGCCTGGTGGACAGGTAGAGGAGGGAGGCGAAGAAGAGGAAGGGGAGCACGAGATTGACCAAGCACCTGACGCAGGAACGCATCCTCGTCGCCATTCCCACTGCTGCGCCACCGTGTTCTTCCCCCCAATCGCAGCTGCAGTTCAGTTATTGGCGTTCAGGATTGTTGCAGCGAGGTCGGTGGAACGGTAGATTCGACGGCGGGATAAGGCTGTCGACACGACACGGACGCTGGCTGCAAGTCTGCGACGGGGAGGAGAGTGTGAGACGACGGCAACGCGAGACTGTCGGGGTGCGGCATGGACCTGGTGCGCTGCCGGTGGGTGCAGGCATGAGACAGAGATTAAGGTTGTGCCGTGCCACGAAAAAGGGACGCGACGCCCGAGTGGAGGGATCGGCGTGGGACGGTACCGTTTGCTGGAGAATTTTGGCAGTGGGTGGAGAGCCACGAGCTGGCAGATTGCGTTGCGAGCCCATGGTTCACACGATCACACCCCACCCGTCGTACATCGCGTAATGCCGTGGTTGAGCGCGCAAAGGCCTTGGGCGGTTGGGCCTCTCAAATTTAGAGCTCCACGCAAGGAACAGTGTCCTCTTCTCAAGTGAAACTCTCGTACTTCGTACTATTATTTCCGATTAAGGCTCCGTCCCACGTCTAGAACGGTTCCCGCGTTCTAGAAATTTGTGAAGAAATCATTCGACTGGGAATTGTTCCCATGCAATGGAACGGATTGAAAAGCCAGGCTGAAAAGTATTGTTCACTGATTTATTGTGAGAGAAAAATATTATACCATGGCCGATAAGTTCAAGCAAACAGGAGCCCGGCGTGGTCGTGCTCTCCACCGCGTCGTCGTCGCCGTCGTCTGCGTCCGCGTCCATGAAGTGGAGCAGGGATGCCGCGCCGGTGGATGACGTCAGGGCCAAGAAGCCGCCTTGTAAGTCAACTCGCGCCCCCTCCGTGCCCTCGCTCTTCGATTAAGGGATGATGATGAACTGACCGCGGTCCACCGCAGCAGTGCCGGGGTACGCCGGGACGAAGTCGTCTGCCCGCGGGCTGTACAGCGGCAGCGGCCAAGGCAGCACAGCAGGCAGCACCGGCCGTAGTTCCAGAGCTCCGTCTTCTCCATCGAGTAGATCCTCCGTGCTGAAGATCCTCCGCATCGGCGTGGGCATCCTCACCGCGTTCACGATCGAGCGCATCTCTGACGCCGGCGCCGAGGAGGCCGTGCTCCTGCGCGTGCTCCAGGTGCTCGCCGCACTCCTGCGAACCCACGCCGCGCCGCGCCGCTGCTGTTGGACAGCCCGGTGTGCACGGCCGTCAACATCTGCTTCCAGATCATCGTGCAGCACGCCGCTAGCAGCCGCGGCAGCGAGCTCCTACAGCACATGGCGCGCCACTGCATGCACGAGATCCTGCAGGCCGTCTTCGCGCGGCTGCCGGACATCCGAGACGACGCCGAGGCTGACAACCTGTCCCTTGGCTCCAGCGCTCTGTACTGGGCGCGCGCTGCATGGTGGACGTCTGAAGAACTTTCTGAATAAGTGATCGGTCGCTGGGTACTGAAAAGTGAGTACCGAGGCTTAAAAATCGATTGTTATCATATCATTCGAATGAATGAAATTAAACATGCATGTTTATGGCAAATGAAAGGAGGGCCTTTGGCATCGGCTACTCGCCGGCGGCATGTTGGTGCTGTGGTGAGTGCACGTGCGTGCGGTGCCGAGCAACTGCTGATTCGCATGCAGCCCGTATGCTTTGTGCTTGTGCACGCGGCCGTGGCTGGCGTGGCTGGCGGCGTTGTGCGCGTCAGGATCTTGTGCGGGTACGTCAAGTGGCCCACGTCCCAAACCACGCCCAGGCTCGAGCTCAGGTGCCTGCCAATCTTGGACACGGTGTGCACGATCTCCGCGCGGAGCTCCGCCACCGGCTGCTCCAGCTCCGAGGTCGGGAGATTCTTCGTGGGAGATGGAAGGGTCTATTTTTTATAAGAAAATATATGTGAGGGGTTAAATGAAAAATACATACTAGGCTAGCGTGTCACATCAGCAAAAAGATGCCACATGGCTGGTATAGACCTGCGGTGTACCACATAACAAGTTTAGGGGTAACACATGCTTATAAGTTTGAGGACCGCTGGTGCATTAGTCACCTGTCATCTCCTATACAACTAAAAAAAATAAAGCGTGGATATTTTTGGTGCGACATTTATTTTGGTTTGTCCGTCTGCCCACGCCTGCGATCCCACGACATCTTAATTACTGATTGATCGTGCGATTCTCCTTGATTGAATATTGCCTGTCATGTGATAGAGGAATCACGGTAAAATAGGAAGTAGAAAATTATTGTGCTATCCATATACACATTGCATGGTTGCATGCACCGGCATACATGGCAACGAGCAAAAGGAAAGAGAATTAACACAGAAGAAAAGAGAATTAAGACAAAAGGAACCTCTTTGCATTTCTGAGAATCTTGTCAAATATGCCTACATTTATTTACTTCCCCTCTTTGCATTTGTAAAATGGACAGCTTTTTTCTCCTTTTATTTGGTTTCACGCTCACGTGTTCTATCGTCCTCGCTTGCTGTTTCTTGCGTGAACCATAGTTGATGTCATCTGTCTTCTATGGCTCAGCCTCCTAATCCTAAGAGAAGGTCCTTACCTCTCCTTGACTAGAGATCCGGCCTGCCAGAGGATCTCCTCGAGTCCATCGGGTAGCGTCTCGTGTTAGGCCATGACACGACGTCCTTCTGATCCGCTTGCTCCCCATGGCGCGCCGCCATCCCGTTCACGACCTTCGGGCCGCTCCTGCTGCTCCCGTTCGACCCTGACTCGAACCACGTCGGCTTCTACTGTGTCCCGGAGAAGAAGGTCTTTTCCAAGACGCTGCCCGACATGCGCGGCAAGGTGGCGTGTGGCTCCTCATGTGGGTGGCTGGCGCTCATGGACGAGGCGACGTCTGTGACGCTGCTGAATCCATTCGTCGGTGCCCGTGCCCCCCGTGTTGAGCTCCCGCCAGCAGGCGAACACGTCGCAACGGCGTCCTCATCGGAACACGTGTCTAGGGTCCACGGCCGGTGGGTCCTCTATCTCACCAACGACTAAAGGGACGCGAATGCCGTAGGTAGAGCCATCAAGCTAGAAGACATGAGGGACATGTTCTTCTGTGAGATCGTGCTCTTGGCGTCGTCTGACTCCGCCGGCCGCGAGTGCGTGGCCGTGGCCATGCTTGGGTGCTGCACAAAGGTCGCGTTCTGCCGGGTTGGAGTCGACAGCGCATGGACGCTGCTGAAAGTTCTAGTTTGGTTTTGGTTAATTGATAAAATCCTAAGTGCTAACCTAGTTTATCAAAGTGATTATGAGATATGTAGCACTACTCCAAGTAATGAAGTAATGGTGAAGATCATGGTGATTGTGATGGCATGGTGATGATCAAATGCTTGAACTTAGAAAAGAAGAAAGAGAAAAACAAAAGGCTTAAGGCAAAGGTATAAATAGTAGGAGCCATTTTATTTTAGTGATCGAGACACTTAGTGAGTGTGATCATATTTAGTATCGATAGCCGTACTATTAAGAGGGGTGAAACTCGTATTGAAATACGATTATCAAAATGCCACTAGATGCTCTAACTCATTGTATATGCATTTAGGATCTAATGGAGTGCTAACACCCTTGAAAATATTTTGTGAAAATATGCTAACACATGTGCACAAGGTGACACACTTGGTGGTTGACACATTTGAGCAAGGGTTAGAAATTCACCGGCGCTCTTTATAGAAAAGACGGAGATAACTGTAAGTGACCGGACACTGGTCTCGGTAGGACCGGTGCGTCCGGTCAGTGGAAGTGTGAAGACGCTGGCGTCGATCTTCGACCGGACGCTGGTTCACTTAGTGTAGCAAGTGTGAGAGCTCTTAGTGAGTAGTGATATAGCAAATTATGTGCTTAGTGATCATAGCAACTAGAATTATTGGATAGGTGACTTGCAACCTTTTTAGAGCTAGAGCAAATTTGCATTTCACTATTTGTTATACTAATCAATTTGCTCTAGTTGGTTTATAGATTTTTAAATAGGCTATTCACCCCCTCTAGCCATATTAGGACCTTTCAAGTGGTATCAGAGCCGTTGTCACCGTTTGATTAAAGGCTTAACAACCTCGGTGTCAAATTATGGCTCAAGTTGTGTTCAACCATGTGGGGGGCAAACCACTGTTCTTTGATGGCACATCCTATGATTATTGAAAGAGAAAGATAAGGATGTATCTTGGTTCAATCAATGATCAAGTATGGGAGGTGACCGAGAATGACTATGCTATCATTGATCCCGACAATCCCACCAACCAAGACAAGACCAACAAGCAATGCAATATAATGGCTCTCAACGCCATATACAATGCCATTGATTTCAAGGTGTTTGAGCAAATCAAGGATTGTCAAAGAGCTAATGAGGTGTGGAAGAGATTAGAGGAAATATATGAGGGCACACCGGTGGTGAAGAGTGCCAAGTTGTACATCCTTAAGGATAAGTTGACAAGCTTCAAGATGAAGGATGATAAGAGCATTCCGGAGATGTTTCATCGGTTGCAAGTAATTATCAATGACTTGAAGGCTTTGGGAGAGAAGATCAAGGATGATGAAGTCTCTCATCGGTTCTTAATATGCCTACCTCCAAGATTTAAGATGTTGAGATTGCTTATCATAAGAGGAGGATTGAAGGAGATTACACCTAACCAAGTATTAGGTGATGTCATGACACAAGAGACATACCATGTGGAAAGGGAGAGGGATGACGAGGATGACAAGAAGGAAGAAGAAGATAAGAAGAAGAAGAGTGTAGCATTCAAGGCTAGCTCATCATCATCATCCAAGAACAAGGGAAAGTCCAAGAAAGAATCAAGTGATGATGATGATCTTAGTGATATTGATGATGAAGCCATGGCTCTCTTTGTACGTAAGATGGGAAAATTCATAAAGAAGAAGTGCTATGGTGCAAGAAAGAGAAGAGATCACACTAAAAGCAAAGAATATGTAAAAAGATGTTACAATTGCAAGAGCCCTGATCACGTTGTAGCGAATTGTCCCTACAATAGTGGCAATGATGAGAATAAAAAGAAGAAACACAAGAAGGACAAGAAAAAAAAGAAGGAGAAGGAGAAAGAATGACCTTCCAAAAGAAGAAGAAATGTGAAGGTATGTGGTCACATGGAATAGTGATGGCTCTTCGGATAGTGATAACTCTAGTGATGATGACAAGAAATCTATCAAAAAAGCACTAGCCAGCATCGCCATCAACAACAAGCCCTCCATTTTTGACACTCCATCGACATGCCTCATGCCAAAGCCTACCAAAGTAAAATATGATGTGAGTGATGATGATGAATATGAAAGTGATGCTTGTAGGAGTGATGATGATGATGATGAGGAGTACACCAAGGAGGAGCTCTTGGACATATGTGAGCAAGTGCACACTTGCGTTGAAATGAAGAGAAAGGAGTGCAAAAAATTACGCAAGAAAGTTAAATTTCTTGAGTAATCCTTTGATGAGCTCAATGCCACTCATGAGAGGCTAATGGAAGCCCATGAGAAGCTTGGCAATGCTCACTCTAAGCTTGAAAAGGCTCACTCCTCTCTCATCGAGCAAGTCAAAATAGAGGAAGCCAAGAAGGAGCAAGTGATTATGTCTTGTGATGTGGGACTAACATGTGATCTTATTGATGAATCTTTTTATAAGCCCATTGTAGTTGCTCCCACTAACACTTCTTGTAGCACTACTACTTTTACCTCACCTTTGAGTGATGGTCTCACTTGTGATGCCTCACTAATGGTGGAAAATGAGACCCTCAAGAAGGAGGTAAATGAGCTCACTCGTGCCTTAGGCAATGCCTATGGTGGAGATGCCCGCTTGCTAAAGTGCTTGGGTAGCCAAAGGTTTTCTCTCAACAAAGAGGAATTAGGCTATATCCCCAAGAAAGATAAGGCGGCCTCTGTCACTCTCAAAGTTAGCTTTGTGAAAGACAATGACCGGTTTTGCAATAGATACAAGCAAGTTAGGCATATAGAGCAATATTACAAGACTAACAAGAACAAGCTACCTAATGTATCATCAATTAAATTTGATTCTTGTTATATGCTTGTTAAGGGTGCCAATGGTGTGAAGGCTAAATTCATTGGTACACCAATTGTGAGCCCAAAAAAGAAGGCCATTTGGGTACCAAAGACTTTGGTAACTAACCTTCAAGGACCCAAGCGAGTTTGGGTACCTAAAAAGAATTGATCTTATTTTGTAGGTCAATTATAAAGCCGAGAGAAGGCATTGGGTGCTTGATAGTGGGTGCACACAACACATAACCGGTGATCCAAGAATGTTCAATTCAATCAATGAAAATAAGAGCAATGGGATTGATAGTATCACATTTGGTGACAATGGCAAAGACAAGGTCAAAGGGCTTGGTAAGATTGCAATATACAATGACTTGAGTATCTCAAATGTGTTACTAGTGGAGAGCTTGAACTTCAATCTATTATCGGTAGCTCAATTGTGTGATTTTGGTTTTAAGTGCATATTTGATGTGGATGATGTAGAGATCATAAGTATAGATGGCTCTAACTTGATATTCAAAGAATTTAGATATGAGAATCTATACTTGGTTGATTTCAATGCTAGAGAAGCTCAATTGTCAACATGTTTGATCACTAAGTCTAGCATGGGTTGGTTATGGCATAGAAGGCTTGGTCATGTTGGAATGAAACAATTAAACAAGTTGATCAAGCATGACTTAGTTAGAGGCTTGAAAGATGTCACATTTGAGAAGGATAAGCTATGTAGTGCATGTCAAGCCGGAAAGCAAGTTGGTAACACACACCCTAAGAAGAGCATGATGAGCACATCTAAGGCATTTGAGTTGATGCATATGGATTTGTTTGGACCAACCACATACACTAGCATTGGTGGAAATAAATATGAATTTGTTATTGTGGATGATTTCACTAGATACACATGGGTATTCTTTCTAGTGGATAAGAGTGATGTGTTTGCAATATTCAAATTATTTGTCAAGGGCATTCACAATGAGTTTGAAACAACCATCAAGAAAGTGAGAAGTGACAATGGAAGTGAGTTCAAGAATACTAGAATTGATAAGTTATGTGATGAATTTAGAATTAGACATTAATTATCAGCCAAGTACACTCCACAATCAAATGGTCTTATTGAGAGGAAGAATAGAACACTTATTGACATGGCAAGATCAATGTTGAGTGAGTACAATGTGAGTCATTCTTTTTAGGCCAAAGCAATTAACACGGCTTGCTATTATAGCAACCGACTCTATTGTCACCCAATGATAGAGAAGACACCTTATGAGCTATTGAATAGAAGAAAGCCCAACATAGCATACTTTCGGGTTTTTGGTTGTAAATGCTACATATTAAAGAAAGGCACTAGATTGAACAAGTTTGAAAAGAAATGTGATGAAGATTTCTTGCTTGGTTACTCCACTACTAGCAAGGCATATAGAGTTTGGAATTTGGCTAATGGTACTCTTGAGGAGGTTCATGATGTGGAATTTGATGAAACAAATGGTTCCCAAGAGGAAGATGAGAATCTAGATGATGTAAGAGGCACTCAATTGGTCAATACAATGAAGAACATGGACATTGATGATATAAAGCCTAGAGAGATGATTGATGTCGAAGATGACAAGAATAAAGTGCTCTCTAACTCAAATGTACAAGCTAGTGGCTCTCATGATAAAGTTCAAGCAAGTACTAGTCATGACAAAGTGCAAGATCAACAACAAGTGGCTAATTCATCATCTCAACCAAGTGATCAATCAAATGCAATAAATCAAGTGCAAGTGCTACAACCAACCAATGTTGCAAGAGATCATCTATTGGACACTATCATTGATGATATTTCAAGAGGTGTGCAAACTAGATTAAAATTGGCTTCATTTTATGAGCACTTCTCATTTGTGTCATTCATTGAACCTAAGAAGATAGATGAAGCTTTGAAGGATGTTGATTGGGTCAATGTAATGCATGAAGAGCTAAACAACTTCACAAGAAACCAAGTATGAGAGTTATTTGAGAGGCCTAAGGATCATAATATAATTGGAACCAAATGGGTCTTTCAAAACAAGCAAGATCAAGATGGGATACTAATAAGGAACATAACAAGATTAGTGGCTCAAGGTTACACTCAAGTTGAAGGTCTTGACTTTGGAGAAATATATGCCCTGGTTGCAAGATTAGAAGCAATTAGAATCTTGTTAGCCTATGCTTGTGCCCACAACATCAAGTTGTATCAAATGGATGTGAAGAGTGCATTTCTCAATGGGTATATCAATGAGCTTATGTATGTTAAGCAACCTCCTGGTTTTGAAGATAAGAAGAAACCCAATCATGTTTACAAGTTGAGAAAGGCTTTGTATGGATTAAAACAAGCACCTAGAGCATGGTATGAGAGATTGAGGGATTTCCTACTCTATAAGGGATTCAAGATGGGAAATGTTGACACCACTCTCTTCACCTAGAAGCTTGGAAATGACTTATTTATAATGCAAATCTATGTTGATGATATCATATTTGGGTCAACAAATCAAAATTTTTGTGAGGAGTTTGGCAAGATGAAGGCAAGTAAGTTTAAGATGTCCATGTTTGGAGAGTTTAGTTACTTCTTTGGTGTTCAAATCAAGCAAATGAAAATAGCACATTTGTGAGTCAAGGCAAGTATATCAAGGACATGCTCAAAAAGTTTGGAATGGATGATGCTAAAGCTTTTAGTACACCAATGGGGACAAGTTGAAGCTTGGATAGTGATGCTAGTGGCAACATAGTGGATCAAAAGATGTATCGGTCTATGATTGGAAGCCTACTCTATGTGACCGCATCAAGGCCAAATGTGATGTTTAGTGTATGTATGTGTGCTAGATTTCAAGCCTCGCCAAGAGAAAGTCATTTGAAGGAAACAAAGAGAATATTGAGGTATTTGAAGCATACATAAAATGTTGGATTATGGTATCCCAAAGGAGCAAGATTTGTGTTGATTAGATATTCGGACTCCGATTATACAGGATGCAAAGTTGAGAGAAAAGAGCATATCGGGCATATGTCAACTACTGGGAAGATCACTTGTGTCTTTGTCATCAAAGAAGCAAAATAGTGTAGCACTTTCAACCACCGAAGCGGAGTACATTTCGGCCGGTAGTTGTTGTGCTTAATTACTTTGGATGAATGCTACTTTGAGTGACTTTGAAATTAAATTCAAGCAAGTGTCATTGCTATGTGACAATGAGAGTGTCGTAAAGCTCACCAACAACTCGGTTCAACATTCAAGAACAAAGCATATCGATGTCCGCCATTATTTCATAAGAGATCACCAACAAAAAGGAGATATTTGCATTGAGGGTGTGGGCACCGAAGATCAACTTGCCGATATCTTCACCAAGCCACTTGATGAGAAGAGGTTTTGCAAGGTAAGGAATGAATTGAACATACTTAACTTCTCCAATATGTGTTGATGCACCTCCAGTTATATGATATGCCTCTTCCTCAAGCAATCCAAGGTAAAAGTTGATTGACATGGCATACATCCTTGCTAAGGACATGTTTAGTGCATCTCAATATATTTCACATTTAAATAGGCTCATTCATGAAAATCAAATGAATTTGATGCTTGTATGGTACCACTATTGCTTGTATGTTTGAAATGATCTAGTGATAGCATATGACATGTTTGTGGGCTTATAAACTTAGTGTTTGATCTAGAAAATAAGCCCGTAGAGTGCGGGCAGTCCGACGGTGCCACCGGCGCTCTTTATAGAAAAAGATGGAGGTCACTGTAGGTGACCGGACGCTGGTCTCAGTAGGACCGGTGCGTCCGGTTAGTGGAAGTGTGAAGACGCTGGCGTCGGTCTTCGATCGGGCGCTGGGTCACTTAGTGACCGGACGCTGACGGGGTGCGTCCGGTCCTGCTGACGTGGCAGCGCACAGAGGAGACGCCGTGTGACCGGACGCGTCCGGTCGTGATTTCTCGCTTCTGGATGCTTACTGGAAACAACCGGACGCTGAGGTCCAGCGTCCGGTCACTTCACAGCAGCGTGTCCGGTATCACTTAGCCGTTGGGATCGGGCGCTCAGTATTTGAAGAGAGGGAACACGTGACATGCATCGCACGACCGGACGCTGGGGTCCTACGTCCGATCGATCTGACCGGAGCGTCCGGTCGCCCCGTGTTCAGTGCAGTGAGTAGCCCAACGGCTCTATTTCGTGGGGCTTCTATTTAAGCCTCATGGCCGGCTCAAGCTCACTCACTTGGCCATTTGCATTGACATAGCAACCTTATGAGCTTAGTCAAAGTTCTCCCACTCATCTTCATCATTGATTCATCCTCTTTGTGAGATTGAGAGAGAATCCAAGTGCATTGCTTGAGTGATTGCATTTAGTGTCACTTGGTATTCGTGTTTCGCTGCGGGATTCACTTGTTACTCTTGGTGGTTGCCGCCACCTAGATGGCTTGGAGCAGCGAGGATCGTTGAGCGGAGGTTGGTGATCGTATCCGGCTCCGATCGTGGTGATTGTGAGGGATCTTGTGCCTTCCCCGGTGGAGCGCCGAAAGGTAACTCTAGTGGATTGCTCGTGTCATTGAGTTACCTCACTTGTGGGTAGGTTCTTGTGGTGTCCAATTATGTGGACGAGGTTCGTGCAACACCTCTTAGCCGCGGAACCACCAAGTGTTGGTCGACACAACGGGGACTAGCGTGTCAGCAAGCACGTGAACCTCGAGAGAAAAATTGGTTGTCTCTTACCCTTTGGTATTCTCCCGGTGATTGATTAAGCATTCATCTTGTGATTGGTTCACTCCTCTACACGACAGTATAATCACCCTACTCATTCATTTATATTCTTGCAAACTAATTGTAGCAAGCTCTTTAGTGTAGCTAGATTTGAGAGCTTACTTTATAGTTTAAGTTTATCTAGTGGAGCACTTTAGTGTAGCAAGTGTGAGAGCTCTTAGTGAGTAGTGGCATAGTAAATTGTGTGCTTAGTGATCATAGCAACTAGAATTATTGGATAGGTGGCTTGCAACCCTTTTAGAGCTAGAGCAAATTTGCATTTCGCTATTTGTTATACAAATCAATTTGCTCTAGTTGGTTTGTAGATTTTTAAATAAACTATTCACCCCCCTCTAACAATATTAGAACCTTTCAGCTGCTCGACACTAAACTGGAGTTCTCCGTGGGGTCCATCGTCCACTGTCAAGACAAGTTCTTGGCGATCGACTGCACTGGAGGAATCTCCGTCTGCAGCAGCAATGCCGCCGGTGCTACTCCAACCGCGATACTGCTGCCATCGCTGTCGCCACCTGCGGGGCTCTGCCACCGCAGCTACCTGGAATCAAACGGTGAGCTGCACATTGTGGGTGTCATGGTGAGCACGTTCCACGAGACACAGAGCTTTATCTACAGCAGCGCGATCTACAAGTGTAACCTCCACGACCGTACGCCAGAGTGGTTCAGGGTGAGGGACATCGGTGATCAAACACTGTTTGTCTAAACATTTCAATAAAAGCTTCAGTGGAACAAGTGTATCCATGTACAAGAAGAACAAAATCTACATGTCTGAGCCATAGTACGGGGATCCATACGACTTGGTCCATCGACTAGAGATCGTTGATATTGCTACCGGCGCATCCGAAGTGAAGCCCGTCCAAAAAAAAATGCAGGGTTCCGAGGCTCTAGGTTGGATTCGACCCAATCTCTGAAAGCTCTAGAGTTTGTGAATCTGCGACGCCGCGCACTCCGTGACTGTGTTAAATTCATAAACTTTGTTTTTGGATTAAATGTCACTTTAACGTTGATATTTAATTTAACAATATTGTTATCTTATCGTACGATCCGTGTATTTTTAATATAAATTATTAGTTATCCTATAGCAACACACGACACGCTACCTAGTCCAAACAACTAATTTCAAGTTGGGTTGGAAAAATTACACACCTGTAATTTACATGCGTTTTAGGCCACAACCCAGGCTTCCAAACAGGGGGCCTTGCTGGATCCGCCCCTAGAACTCGGAATCGGACAATCGGACACAATCAAGGTGCCGCTCTCTTTATAAGGCCGATCCGGAGGAGGGCCGAGTCCAGTCCACGTACGTCTCACGCAAGCCACAGCCACCTCCACCTCATCTGCCGAGAGACGCGCGACGCCGGCTGCAGCCATTCTCACGTAGCGCGAGCAAGAGGACGACCGCAGCCGCCGCCGAGACGAAGATGTCTGGCCACCGCCGAGTCATGTGCGACGAACTCGGTTCGAAGATGATGGACTTGGCTCCTGCCGAGCTCTCCGCCCCTGATCGGCGTCTGGTGCTGAGGCAGAGGCTCTGCGAGGAGATGGAGGTCTTCCGTGGCATCCTCAGGAAGGCCGAGCTCGTGGTCCGCAAGAATGTCGACAAGGGTTGTGCGGCACCTCGCCGCGGCAAGGACGTGCGTTTCTTGGCAGCAGAAGCCCGATCAGAAACCATGGAGGCCAACGGGATTCCTTGTGACAAGAAAAGGAAGATGATGCCACCCGTGGACGTGGAGATCATCAAGCCCCGGATGATGGAGATCGATCGGACTCCATGTGCCACAAGAAGGAAGGCGATGCCACTCGTGGAGAACATCGAGCACCCCCGGATATCGAAGGCCGATCAGGCTCCATGTGCCAAGAAAAGGAGGAGGATGCCACCCGTGGAGATCATCGAGCCCCTGATCTCGAAGGACGAGATCCTCAGCTTGGTTAACCGACTGTCGTCGCTCTCGTCGAACATGCCGGCGCGCATCGTCGAGTTCCTGAACAAGGAGTGCACCGGTCATGCAGACAAAAAGTCCGGCGAGAACGAGATAGAGATCGACTTGGGATCCATGAGGCGCTCCGCCATGTTCGAGGTGCTGAAGTTGCTGGACGAGTTTGTTGAAGAAGAGAAGCGTCAGCAGTAGGAGTCTATGAACGTGTCCAGATCTATTAGTCGCTCATGGCCACGTGAACTAGAGGATGGTGAGTCGATCGAGGAGGCGCCGCGTGAACTAGAGCTAGAGGATGGCGAGTTGATCGTTGAGGAAGATTGCGGTGCCATCACGGATACATGTGGCGGCGATGCCTCTCCCAGTCTCCCGTAGCGGGAGGTAAGGGCCTTTGTTCATCACCACGGATACTCGAAGAAGGAGAGATAAAAGAGGATCATCATATGCCGATATGCGGCGACGCCGGCCCTATTGCAATCGAGAAGTCTACTGAAATCGCAAAAAGCCCAAGCAGCAATAGCAGCTCTAGCAGTTCGTCTGGATCCTCCAGCAGCAGCGGCGGTTCATCTGAATCTTCTTGCAGCGATTCATCAGATTCCAACAGCAAAAACTCTAGCCCTGACGACGAGTGTGTGACAAGCAATCTGGCTCCTGCCGTTCTTCCCATTCCCAATAACGGTACCTCTCCCATAGCAATGCCAGCCAAGGGCCTTTGCTCACCGCCATGAATACTCGAAGACAGAGAGATGATAGAGGAGGAGGTCGACATCTGCAGCGACGGCGGCCCTACTGCAACCGAGAAGTTTGCTGAGACCACAAAAAGCCCAAGCAACATCAGTTCTAACAGTTCTTCTGGATCCTCTAGCAGCAGCCGCGGTTCAGCTGGATCTTCTTGCAGCGATTCATCAGATTCCGATAGCAGTGACTCTAGCTCCGATGACGAGTGTGTGACAATTTATTAGGTTCAAATCCTCCATGATGTATTGGTGTTATTTATGTAATCCGGCTGACTTTGTGTCACACAGAATGATGTACTCGTGATGTTGTAATTTGTATGCTGTTGAGCCCTACCAAAGCTTGCATTGATCAGTCTAGTGAACCTGATGTATATGTAAAGAATATTGCTAGCTCTGTTTACAGTTTAAGCATAAAAATATTTATATATTCCGGGAAAAAAACTGTCCACAGCATTGCAATACAAAATTTTCCCAACGTCACTGAATAAATCAGTTCATAAGTTGTTGTAAAGTCAAACTTTTTTTATTCATGGCACCAATTAATATCATTAGATACACCAAAATATATATATATATTATAATACCATTATTTGGTATCATAAATATTTATATTTTTTTCTTAAAAAATGGTTAAATATAAAAAAGTTTGAGTTAAAATAATCCTAGAAATTGAATTATTTAGAGAGGAAAGGAGAAAGGAGTATATGTTCCTAGATCCAGATGCACCCTCCTATAATGCGACTGTATTTGGAGCAAAGTCAATTTTGTAGACAAATGCAGTCTGAAGATATACGATCTACTCGTACACACTTGGTCCAAGTCGGGCTCACTGGAATACTGGATGCAGCAGGTCAGCCATCATCCCATTTATCCAATAGTTCAAAAAAACGTTGTGGCCTAGTCAATTTTACCCAAACCCCTGGGCAAACTCCATCGTCTCTGAGCAATTTTGTTGGATGGTTGCTTCCTCTTCAACTTCGGGCCTCTCTCATTTCAACTCTTAAGTGTTGTTCTCAATGTATTCTTCTGAAATATTTTTTCTTGTCAATTCAATCTTGCAACCAAATTATGTTGCCTATTCTTGTGGAGTTATCTCTCTCTATGTCCTCATTCTAGAACAGTATTAACTTTAGGCCCTGTTTGATACCCCAGCGATTGTAATAATCAGATTATATAGTCAGGTTTCGATCCAAACAAGGCTGATTATATGATGAATTATTATAATCAAACCCCTTGATTATCATAATCCCATAATCAAGATGAGACCAGGTTATAGATGATTATTGGTGCTGAAAGTCCAACTTGCCCCCAACCAATTGTCCAACTTGCCAAACTATAAAGGATAAGATAGGGATAGAGATTTCTCGATTGAACCAACCATAATCAATCACCATAATCTAGGTGCCTGAAGACTCTGACTATTATAATCCATAATCCTGATTATAATAATCTCATGCAAAATCTAGATTATAATAATCTAGTTGTGATCTCAACAAGCCCTTAACTATATACTATTGTTTTATTTTGTCATTTTATTGTAACTTAATTTGTGCTTGCATCTAGCTTGCATAAGGAAAGTCACCCTCCTCCAAACCCAGGGAACAGATGTTATTTATTAGGGCTACAAAGTCCGTTATACTTCACATTTGAGTGGTGTTTTAAAAAATTCCCCATTCAAAGTACTATTTTCACATCTCAATATGCTGTTTAGAAAAAAGAAGTGTTATGGCTACTCATTTCCACCTTCCTTTGGTTTGTTATTTACTCTCTCTAGTAAGGCCAGCCTGAATGGAAGTTTGACCTCACAGTTTCCAAGACTGCTATGACAACTTTTCAGATGAATGAAACAGCCTCTCTTAATGCATAAGTTTGTTTCACTGTTTCATAGGTTAATTGTAGCATTTAATTCTTGAATAGTATCATGATCATATATGATATATGCAATGTAAACTATGTAGTCATTTTATTCTTGCATTCAGATAAAAATACTGCTTGAACGAGAGCCGAAAGCGTCTACAACTCAAAAAGATAGCAGAAGAAAGAAGGTAAATCTGCTTCTTTACTCAGTTTTATTTATTTTGTCTTTTTAACGGAGAGGAAGTTAATCATGGCTTCTAGTAGGCTAGTACGGACGATGGCAGATGATGGCCACAATCTCATGTCTTCTAGTACAGACGATGGCAGGAGGACGGGCACCATCGTGCGGCCAGCCACACCGGATCGGGAAAATCAACGAAGATGGCACGGAGAGGCCTTAGGTGTTTCACCCAGTTTCCGACGTCTTGGAAACGGTGTGGACTATTTTCACCGTGACGAAACGACTACCCTCTCTCTCTCTAGATTTTTTTTCATGTCATTGTCTTACTGAGGTGGCATCTCATTTAACGTGCATAAAACTCCTATAAAATAGCCATTGAGACGGGTCTACCTCTTTGAATCCCACGATAAAACTTTAGCCTCGTATTTTTAGACATTTTTTTTTGTCATGGGGGAGCCAAACATAGAGGGCTAAAAGTGAGCAAATGACTAAAAATTGGGCTAAAATCTTTTGCTTCCAAAGAGACCATAAACTGGGCTAAACTTCATCGGAATGAGCGCTGGACACCCTATACCCCTTGCCGCTCATATGCATGGCCGTGTATAGATAATTAAATGAGGATAACTCAGTTATTGTAGATTAGAGGACTAAAGTTTAGCCCATAGATCCAAACAGACCAGCAGGGTTAAACTTTAGGGGCTAAACTTTAGTCCTTGGACTAGTGATCCAAACACGCTAAACTTTAGTCCTTGACTAGTGATCCAAACACGTACCCCTAAACTTTAGTCCTGCTGGGCTGTTTGGATTCATGGGCTAAACTTTAGTCCTCTAATCTACAATGACTGATTTACCCTCATTTAATTATCCATGCACGGCCATACATGCGAGTGGCAAGGGATAGGGGCGTCCAGCGCCCGCCCCGAGGGAGTTTAACCTAGTTTAAGGTCTCTTTGGGAACAAAAAATTTTAGTCCAGTTTTTAGCCATTTGCTCACTTTTAGCCCTCTGTTTAGATCCCTATGGTAAAAAAAGTTAAAAGTGCAGGACTAAAGTTTTGCTATGAGATCCAAACACAACCTTGGAGCATGGAAAAATATTCAATTCTTCTGAGCTTACCTTACCTACTTTTAGGTATGCATCTGCTATTCTCATGGACCACCTTGAGAAACCAATTTGGATTCCCCAAAACAAAGAGAAACCAATTTGGATTTTCTACCATTTTGTTTGCGGCAGCTCTTTTTTTCGCGCAAGGTCAGAACAGCAGTCGCTTCTACATCGCCGCCACCGCCGCCGCCCTGCACGCTTGATCCTCCTTTTTCTGGAAAAAAAATCAGGGTAATTTGCATTGGCAAAGATGAATGAGAGATCAGGGACGTATCTACACTCATAAGATTTTTTGTTTGTTTACCTATAGCAGAGGTCCCTAGTGCCGTAGGTGGTGACGAAGGACGGGTCTGTTAGTTGATCTCCACCAATGGTCTATTGTGTCCTTGGATCTACGCCCTGATCGGGGGCGCCCAACCCTAATATGGTTGGTGGGCCCCTGTCGCACATCGCCATAAATAGGAGGTGGGGGCCGGGTGCCGAGCACGAGGTTCGCCTGAGCCGCCTAGCACCCCACCTACAGTCCTAAACCTTAATCGATCACAGAGGGGGTGCTGCCAGCGACGGGAAGCGCCGCCACCTCCTCTGCATCACATCGAAGGGCTGCTACGACGCTGGGCTGCCCTGCGACCTCTACACCGACCCCTGGACAACGCCGCTATTAGATCGCCGCCTTTCGACTCAGCACCGCCATCGGGTTATCGCCAAGCATTGCAATGGTGAGCCTGTCTTCATCCAAGGCGGCCGATGGTTTGCACCCTTTCACCTCTCTCTCTCATTCTATCTCTAATCCAGTACTAGTAGATGTTTCTAGGACTCATGGTTTATTCAAAATGCAAGTAGACATGCTAGATTTATGCCTAGAGATCCTGCATTAGGTTTAACAAAGGTATCAGATGCCTAACTAGGTGTAGATCTAGCATATCGGATAAGAAAACCGAGTAGCAACTAGAAGGAGGTGATATATTTGTTTTCAGATCTAAACAGAGGGTCACTGAACCCTAACCCTAATCGGGTGACGCACAGAGAAGAGAAAAGAGTCTCGGCACGCGAAGCCGAGCCCTAACCCGTGAATCATACTCGGGGAAGAAGCAAAGTGAGTGAAACCCTAACCCTAATCAAACCCTAATCCCCAAATCGGCCAAATTCGAGAAGCAAAATCTAGGCGAAGAAGAAGAAAGGGAAAGGGGGAAGAGGCCTACCTCGCCGTGCACCGCGCTGCCGCCTCACCGGCGCGCAAGAAGGCTAAGCAAGGCAGGTCTTGTGCGAGCTCCGACCAAGGGCGCCGTCGTTAGTCCAGTCAACGGCGGCGCGCTCACCCGCGTGGGGGAGCACGCGTGCCGACGAAGGGGCCGGCAACAACGCCATGCTCTCTCCCTTCGCTCGGTTGCTCGCTGCTGCTATGCTGAGGAGAGAAAGGAGCGAGGCAAAGAGAGAGAAAGGGTAGAAGAGAATGGGCTAGGGTTTCACCGGGGTCACCGCGGCATCGGCTTTATATCCCCGATCCAAGCACGTAGCCATCGGATGCAATCTGACGGTCACGATTCACTAGACCGAGTTTTGGCCTAGGCGGGCGCGCGCGGCGGGCGGCTTTGTTGGCCCAGACCCAGGTTGTGGTCTGGGAAGCACAGCGCGCGTGCGAACAATGCAGGCCGCGCCGGATTTCGCTATTTTAGCTGGTTTGGGCCACATGAACAGTAATCTATGAGTTCATGTTTTATTTTTTAGAAGCAATTTTGATGATATTTGTCTCTATTTAAATTTGAACCAACGGGATAATTTTTCAGAGAATAGTTAAGAAAAGTTCAATGCTTCTGAAAAATAGATAATGATTTTTTTATGTTTCCGCTGCAATATTAAAGTTAATAATCTTCTAATTAATTTCGAACCAACAGGAGAATTTAATTTGAAGAGTAGTCAAATTTTAATTAGTAAATTATAATATTGTTATTTTTCTGACCAACGTTGATAATAGCAATATTATAATGTTTAATCATAAGTTTTTTATGCATTAATTCTATTTCTGCCCAACGGTGATGTAGAATTAGTGTATAAGAATATTGTATGTTTTAATTTTGACCAATATTAAATTAAAGCATGCAATTATAATGTCATAATTTTCTCACTATCTCTGACGATGTTTTTTAGGACTCAACCCAATGGCATTCATCTCGCACATACCACCACTAGAAGGGGGCAATTATAGAGTATGACAAGAGAAGTATGAGCTCACACTTGCGCTGTCCGAGAATGACTTAGCGCTCACCTCCCCATGTCCTACTGGGCCAGTGGACCCGGTGAGGGAAGAAAATGAATCTGATGCTGATTTCACTGCTCGACAATGAGATTATGTAGAAGTGCGCATGAAGTATGATCTTGAGCGTAAGAAATGGGACATATCAAACCGCAAGTGCTTGATGGTGGCTAAGTCCACAATCTCAGATGTTATAAGGAGGTCTATCCCAGACTGTGATACCGCCACGGAGTACCTAAAGAAGGTGGAGAGTCGGTTCACTGGCTCTTCAAAGGCTTATGCTAGTACATTGATCAAGAAATTGTTCAATAAAAAATATACTGGTGGTGGTATCAGAGAGCACATTTTGAAGATGAGCAACACGGCTTCAAAGCTGAAGCCAATGAATTTGGGGCTCAAGGATGATGTGGGGGTATGGCCCCCAAGACATGGGCTACACCATCGGAGGTGGCCCGGCCCACAAGATCAAGGCGTGCATGACGCTGCTCGGCATGCACCGCAAGACATTGTATAGTATCAAATAGGATACTTTACTTGTAACCCTGTCTCTCCAGACTATATAAGGAGAGGCAGGGGTCCCCTAGCGGATAGGATACATACATCTACTTGGTCGTCCAGATCAATACAATACACCAAATACATAAGACGTAGGGTATTACGTCGATCAGATGGCCCAAACTGCCTAAATCGCTGTCTCTGCGTCTTGTGTCACCATCCGGTTCTTGATTACGCACACCCCCACCGACAAATCTACCATCGCGGGATACCCCTCGGTGGACTGCCGATGATATTCTGTCGATAGTTGGCGTGCTAGGTAGGGGTGTGCACTTGATCCATGGCGAGCCAGATGGACCTCAAATCAACAACGCGTTCTCGTCGTAAATCTCGTGGAGATCCATTCCGGTCCACGATGACGATTCATCGCTGCTACACCAGCCCCTGCGACAGCAGATCCGATCTCAAAACCACCTCCGAGGTCGTCTTCACCAACAACTCACCACCCGCTAGGTGCTCGCCGTCAACGCCGACCAGACAACGACATACGCCGCCGACCAACGCTCCGTCTAAAGCTAAGTCACATTTTAATATTCTTCTAAATATTCTCCAATCTCCGTATATCGTCATAATGTTTCTCCAAACTGTTTTCTCCATGTTTGCTCTCCAAACGATTTTCCGAACCCCCGAACAATCCTATTGATGCTCGGACGCCTCTAGAGACGGCCCTGTCTCCAGCTCCTCCCTACACGTGCTACGGGCTCCGCGCTCTGTGTTATGGGTGGTCGGTAGCGGCTCCTTGGTCACGCCTGTTCCTCCTACACGTGCATGGACTCCGCGCTCGACGTTATGGACTATGGGCTAGCTAGGGCTGGAGACTCAGCTACACACTAACTGTTCGAGCAGTTTATATTAAACATAAATATATTTTCATGCCAACTGATCGCCGAGCTACATACGCCATGCATCCTGTTAGTTTCTGCACATCTTTGACACTTCTAGGTGGGCCCATTTCTGTTATAGCTTGAATTTGCTTGGTGCTGGCTTCGATCCCGCGCTGACTGACCAAAAATCCGAGTAGTTGTCCTAAGGGAACTCCAAATACACATTTATTTGGGTTCAATTTCCATCTCCATTTCTTCAAGTTTTCGAAGGTTTGCTTTAAATCTTCAATTAGAGTGTCTGGGTTCTTTGTTTTCACCACCACATTGTCCACGTATGCCTCCACATTTTCACCGATTTGATTCCCAAGGCAAGTCTAGATAGCTCTTTGGTACGTGGCGCCAGCATTCTTTAGTCCAAACGACATGGTCTTGTAGCAGTAGGCACCAAACGGGGTGATGAAAGATGTCTTGCTCTGGTCTTCTTCTTTTAGTGCGATCTGGTGATATCCTGAATAGCAATCGAGAAAAGATAATAGCGCAGATCCTGCTGTCGAGTCAACTATCTGGTCAATGCGTGGTAGCCCGAACGGATCTTTTGGGCAATGTTTGTTGAGATCTGTGTAATCGACGCACATACGCCACTCGTCCATGTTTTTCTTCTGCACAAGGACCGGGTTTGCTAGCCAATCTGGATGAAGGATCTCCTTGATGAATCCGGCTGCCATCAGTTTTGTTATTTCCTTTTTAATTGCTGCCTTCTTGTCGGGTGAGAATCGTCGTAGCCGTTGCTTTACAGGCTTGGAGCTTTCGTTAACATCAATTCTGTGCTCAGCCAACTCCCTTGGGACTCCTGGCATGTCGGCCGGCTTCCAAGCGAAGATATCTTTGTTGTCCCAAAGAAAGTTGGTGAGCGCGAGTTCCTATTTTGCCGAGAGGTGAGCACTGATGGTTGCTGTCTTGGAGGTATCGCCTGTGCCTAAGTCGATTTGCTTGACGTCGGCTTTTTTTGGTGGTGCGGTGATGCTAGGCTTTTTAGCCGGTATTTCTAATTCTTCTTAGCTTGTCTCTGCAGCGATTGCAGCTATTTCTTTTCTTCCATTGTCGGCTTGCGCTTTAGCTGCAATTTGGATTGCCTAAACGTCGCAGTCAAAAGCGCGCTTCAAATTGCTTCGAAGAGAAAGGATACCGTTGGGTCCTGGCATCTTAAGCAGTAAGTACGGATAATGTGGTATTGCCATGAATTTGGCCAGTGCTGGACGTCCGAGGATTGCATGATATGACGAATCGAAGTCAGCGACTTCAAATTTGATAAACTCTGTTCGGTAGTTTGAAGGAGTTCCAAAGGTAACAGGTAAAGTAATTTGTCCGAGTGGCATGGCTGCTTTGCCGGGTACTATTCCGTAAAAAGGTGTGCTTGTTGGCGTAATCATCCCGGCGAGTTGTAGTCCCATTTTCCTTAGAGTTTCTGAAAAGATGATGTTGAGTCCAGCTCCTCCATCGATTAGTACTTTGGTGACGGTCATACCAGCAATAGTCAGATCTAGAACCAGTGGATAATGGCCTACGTTTCCCACGCTAGTCCATTGGTCTTCTCTGGTAAATTGGATAGGATACTGTGACCAATTGAGGTATCTTGGTGTAGCCGGTTCTGCTGTCATAATGGTCCGCAGTGCTAGTTTTTCTTGATGTTTGCTTCTGCAATCCGGAGCCCCTGAGAAAATCACTGCTACCGTTCCCCTGGGTTTTTGGAATCCTTTATCCTCGTGGTTGTCTTCTTCTCTTTTCTGATTGTCCTCTTTGGTGTTTTCCTTACTATCTTTTCTTGTGTATCGATCATTGAAAGTGTAGCAATTTCCGATGGTGTGCCTCCCACTAGGGTGCAATGGGCAACGTATGTTTTCAATGTCATCATATCTTCTGGGTTTGGGAAACTTCTTTGATTTGTCGGCCATTGCCACAGTATTGTCTGGTCTACGTTTTCTTTCTTGATGTCTGCTATTTTGGTGATTTTGCTTGTCTGAGTTGTCCTGGTTGCTTCTGTCCGGGAACCTCTCTCGTGTTTTTTCTTCTGCAGTAATCATCTTTTCTACTGTACGTCTGAATTCTTCATTGTTTCTCGGATTTTCTTTGCAGAAGTCTTGAAATTGCCACCTAGCCATGATTCCGTGAGAGAAAGCTTCAATTACTTCTCGTTCGGTTATGTCATGCACTTGAGCTCGTAGTTCGCCGAATCGTCGATAGTAATTTCTAAGACTTTCACCTCCCTTTTGCTTGAGTCCTTTTAGTTCTGCATGAGTGATTGGGTGTGTAATGATTCCTGCGAAATTCTCACAAAAAGCTCTTTGCAAATCCTCCCAATCTCTGATAGATCCTGGGTTCAGTTTGTCGAACCATTGGAGGGGCATGGCCTCCAGTGCCATGGGAAAGAAAAGGGTTTTGATATCGTCGTCTCCTCTGGCTAGTTCAATTGATTATGAATATATTCTGAGCCATTGCCTTGGTTCAGTTTTGCCATCATACTTGGAGTGGTTAGATGGTTTGAATTTGTAAGGTAATCGTACCAATGCAAGCCTGTTCGCGAAACAGGGGAACCTGTCGTGTGCCTTGGTTTCTTTGAATTCAGATTCGGCACCTTCTTCTGGCCAACTATTGTTCTAATGGGAACAATCTTGCGAGGTTGTCTAGGTAGGTACCCTGCTCCTAGTCTTCCTTAGTTGTTCAAATCGGTGGCCTTGATTATGTTCCTTCCTACTTCCTCCGTCGTGGCTTCCACCCAGCCCAAGTCTTTCGAAAGCGGATTTCCTTTGATTTTGATCTTCTTGCCGGTGGGTTGTTGATCTGGCGGGTAGTCTTGATCGAGCTTTCTCTTCATGCGTTCTCGGGATCGTCGATCGGAGCAAGTCCTGGAGCTGTTCATACTTCTCACCAGGATGTGAAGTTGCTCCGAGTTCTTCTAAGGCTTCTCGAATCTTATCGTAAGGCGTATTGGCCGTGCGTCTTCCTTCAACTTCTCGTTGCGATTTTCTTTTGTCGTACTCAGCCAATTCTGACTCGTATCTAATCCAAGCTTCCCTGCGCTGCCTAGCACGGTGTTGGCGCCCTTGCTTCAACTTGTTTTTTCTTTCTCTAGCTTGTTTCTGACTATCGGTTTCTCCATCGTAGCCCTGGGCAAAGGGTGATATGTTGGATTCTGATTCATCTGATGATCTGACATCAGGTGCTTCCGGGGGATTTAATGGTGACCGCGGACGTCGAACCATGAGCACTTCTCATGCGTGAGTCGTTCTGTTATTGGCGTTAGTTTTCATGCTGACGGAGTCGCTGATAACTTTAGTAGATGCCTCGGTGTCGTAGATCGAGTCTCCTTCTTGGTAAGGTAGAATAGCTGTTGTTGTTGTGCCAACTAGTTGGGTTCCGCTACCCTCAGGAACAGAACCCGGCCAGTGGATGATACAGTCCTGCGATGTTATCGTTAGCACGAGACCCTCCTGAGCTCCTATCAGTGGTATCCCGAATCTAGGATTGAAAGATCTTTCGAACTGTCCCTGATAGGATTTTGCCATGTTGTCGAGCCCAAATGGAAAAGAACTCGACTTCTTGAGAGAACTCTGGGGGTAATCTGAGTTGTTTTGGGTTGTGCTCTGGAATCTTGCCAAAAAGAACTCGGTTTCTTGAAAGCACTCGGATAAAACTTCGCCTTGGAGCTTGAATTCGAATCGGATACGAGTGGTCGTGAAATCTGATTTGAATCGGATACTATGAGCTGCGCGAATCTTCTGGTGAGCTGATCCGTTGCAGTTGTTGAAATAGGAACTTCTTTAAGATGATCTGGATCTTCGAGGAGATGGCTTTGAAGCTTGCCGTTGTTGTCTGCCTCGCAGATCCATGAGCCGAAGATGAAAGTTGATCTCGTCGGGAAGACTATGTTGTCGAGGTCCATCGAGCTCTCGGATGCAAAGTCGCCGAAATCCCCTACCTGGCGCGCCAGCTGTCGATGTTTCACCACCGATAGCCTGCCACGGGGGTACCCGGGGCAGTATGTTCGGGCTTCGGTGTATGCTGAACTTGGTGGTTAACGCAAGAGACAGTCGATTTATCCTGGTTCAGGCCCTCGATCGTAGATCGAGTAATAACCTTACGTCCAGTCGGCCGTAAGCCTTTGCGTTGGATTGATTATCATCTATCTCTTCTTGACAGGAGCCCTGCCCTCCTTTATATAGTCAGGAAGCCAGAGTCCTAGTCGGTTTACAATGAGATTTCCTGGTAGGATTACTTAATAGTTCTACTACTAAGATTTACATGGGAAGAATCCTAGTCGAACTAGATCTTCTCTCTCCCTTGCGGGGTATCCTGTGGGTCCTGTATCGACAGTAGTGTAGAACCAAAGAGAGCATGGTAAACACCACGAATATACTTAGGCTGCCATGATCCAAATTGATTAGTGGTCCTTTGAAGCTCATTGGAAACCCCGTACGCCAAACATACTAGAATTTTACCAAAACTCCAAAACGTCAAGGAAAAAGGACCGGAAGGAGTATGTACTAAAAAACATTTGTCTACACCCACAACGAAAATAGCAACTTATTGAAAAAGGAAAATTATTGTTGTACATATGAAAAAATGAAAAAAAGAAAAATGTCATACAACTGGTAAAGGAACAAACAATTGACAACTAGAAGCTTATTTGAATAGAATATTACATAAATCTAGAATGCTAAATTTTATAAACAAAATATGAACTAGAGCAAAAGATTCCTCTTGGCTTTAAGTTTAGATATATGTGTGGTCATCGTCTTCGTGTGAGCCATTGTTAGGCTCATTCAGAAATGGACGCTGACCTTTGTTTGAGTCTTCACCTTCGTCTTCGGTGTCAGTAGACGAATCTTACGACACTTCAGGGGTCGGTTCATCATCATCACTATTGTCATAATAAAGGTCATCGTCGATCTTGTGGGTTTGTTGTTGAACTTGTCAACAACCGAAGGATCAATATTTTGCTCGCTTAGAGCAACAAGAGGCTTAGTACTTTCCTCCATGTGAGAAGGATTCGGCTGCTCTTTAGGTGGCGCACTAACTAAATAGTTGTTAGTCGGCAAAATGTACCCTAAATTACTTGAGGTTGTATCCCCAATTTCTCGTAATGCTGTACGGTTTTGACAATACTCCAGGTACCCCTTGCAAGAGAGACCAGGGGCTTGGGCATGGAGGAATTGTGGGTGAAACAAACAAAGATACGAATGAAAGGTGAATTACAAATGAGAATAGAAAACTATGGATGTAGTGTGACTTGTACACTTGGGATGAGTTACAAACAAGACCAAGTTTCCAAATGGTTGTGAACAAGACCAAGTTACAAAGTGCTTAAAATATCCAAGGATAATGAATTGCAGTGAGCCACGAGTGGTTGCGAACAAGACCAAGTTACGGAGTGCTTAAAATAGCCAAGGAGAATCAATGGCTGCGAGCGAAGAGTTGTTGCGAACAAGACCCAAGTTACGGAGTGCTTAAAATACAAGAAGAATGAATGGTTGCAACCGACAAGTGGTTGCGAACAAGACCAAGTTATGGAGTGCTTAAAATAACCAAGGAGAATGAATGGGTGCGAGCCACGAGTGGTTGCGAACAAGACAAAGACAAGTTACGATGTCCTTAAAATAGCCAAGGAGAATGAATGGTTGCATGTATACGTATGCAATGAGCCACAAGTGCTACGGACAAGATCAGTTGCAGTGTGCTTAAAATAGGCATGAAAAAGAGTGAATGGCTTCATGTACGCAGTTAGCCACAAGTGGCTGCGTAGGATGCGATGGTGAACCTTGTATTTGTTTAAATAAGTTAGAGAAGTATATATATTCATTGGTGAAGCGTATTGATATATTAAAACTAGAAAAGAGGAGCAACATGGCAGGTAGAAGTGAGGGTGACAAAGGAAAAAAAGAAGAAACTTATAGTGACGAGGAGGATGAATATGGCACAAAGCATTGGTGTGCAAGCAAGCTCATGGAAGAAGCAATGAAAATCATCCAAGAAGGAAGTAAGTCCAAAAAAATATATGAAATGTCTAGGTCAACTAGAAAAGATCACATTCTTGGATGGGTGTAAAGACAAGGAGGATGAAAACACGGATGGAAAGTTGAATTGTTTAATTGAATTATATATTATTGGATGCTTCGATTCAAATTGTTTAATACAAATTTGATGAGAAAGGGGTTAAATTTGGCGCACCTATATTAAATTTGTATCATACTTACAGGATTTGATATGAGAAATGGAGATGAAGAAATTACAATTGGAGATGAAAATCATAAAATAAATAAATGGAGTAAATTATAAAATGGTCCTGGCATTTGGATTTAACATAGGCTAGGACATACATACCAGCAATCCGCAACCAAGTGGGTAGTTTGAGCCCAGGTGGCATCGCTGGAGGTGGGAAAATCTTCTTGCGGTAAAGAAATGGGATGGTAGACTTGCGTTGCAGGATTGTGGAGGCATAGTGGAAGGTTGATTCCTATTGCCTCGGGCGGTCTGAACAATCAAAAAATAATCTACGAGTTTGGGTGGGACTTTCGCTTAATTCCATCTAAGATTTGATTTTAATCATACCGAAACAAGCCCTTAGAAGCAACACTAGATGACAAGTTGATGTGAGCAGGTCTGCATTCAAATGAAATCCTTCGTGCATTCGGAATAGGTATGCATTCAAATGACACCAACATACTGAAAGTACAGTTGGATATATACATGGTAAATTTAAGACAACAGTGTAATGTGAGATACATGTTGAAAAAATGACGAATTATATCATATGCTGGTAAGAAGGATGAAACTCTCCAAGACGGAATTGAGAAGAAAACATAGTGCGGAGATTGAATGATGACAAAAATAGTTGTGAAAAAGTATGTTTTAGGCTGGATAAAAAGTTGAATGGGTGCATTAGTTTGACCGGGAACAACACAAGTGGCTGTGAACCATGCCAATTTTTAACCTCCTTGATGCGGCTTTCCCGCAGGCTTTTATGTTGAGTGGTTCAAGCATAAGTATAAGAAAGAGAATGTTGTTTATTAATGCATACTCACCATAACACATTACTTTAGATTCGATCATTAGTACCTTCTGGTCGCACATTAGTACTGGAGACAACGCGATATTGAGGGAAGGAGACATCTAGCAAGGAAAAAATTGAGGAGAAAAGACAAAATGGAGTGGGCATCGACAAGGGAAAGGCTAGAAAGGTTATAGCTTGCGTGAATTCATTTTGTTTTGTTTTGATTGGGAGTTTTGTGATGAGTATACTAACAAAGTTTTGAATCACAAAGGAGGTTTACAAGTGGAACGAAGATGTAAAGAACGGGCATGGAATAGATGTTTATGAGGGGCTATGCCTGGTTGACGGAGAGTTACCACCGAATGGATCAACGGAGGCTGAGATGACCACACTGAGTGTTGATCCACATGGCTTTAGTTAGTTAAAGGGCATATACATACACAAAGTATATAAGGTTAGAGGCATTACCACTTTGTGGTCAATAAAATAATGTAGGGTGTGGAAGATAACCAAGAGGAAGAGGTTACAAGTAAGATAAGGAAGAATAGATAAAAATGTAATAAAACAATGAATTTGATCAATAAGGCATCAATGTATTGAAGTTGAAGGATGTTCATGGTGATTTGTAATAAGGAACAACAATTAACAAAGGGAGTGGAAGCGTAGAAATTTTTGTCATTGTGAGGGTGAAAAAAGTTGAATTGTTGTCGAGATAAAGATGAGCAAGATTTTTTGTTCAGCACACATGACATAGTGTTATGTCATGGGCCAAATAAAAGTTATAAGGATCCATGGATGGACATGAGACTATATTTATGGTTTGATAAACAAAATGTTATGATTAACGACAAATTTAGTCATACGGTTTTGTAGGATTGATAATTAAATATTGTTATTTTATTAACCACAAAGTGTTAACTCTTCTAACATTATATACTTTGTGTATATGCCCTTTAACTAACTAAAGCACTTTGTGTATATACCCTTTAACTAACTAAAGCCATGTAGATCGACACTCATTGTGGTTATCTCAGCCTTCGTTGATCCATTCCACGCTAGTACCCGGTGGTAACTCTCCATCAACCAGGCATAGCACCTCATAAACATCTATTCCATGTCAGTTCCTTACATTTTCGTTTGACTTGTAAACCTCCTTTGTGATTCGTATACTCATCACAAAACTCCCAATCAAAACAAAACAAAATGAATTCACGCGAGCTATAACCTTTCCAACCTTTCCCTTATCGATGCCCACTCCATTTTGCCTTGTTTCCTCAATTTTTTCCTTACTAGATGCCTTCCTTCTTCCCTCCATATCACGTTGTCTCCGGTACTAATGTGTGACCATGAAGTACTAATAATCGAATTAGAAGTAATGTGTTATGGTGAGTATGCATTGATAAACATCTCTCTCTTTCTTATACTTATGCATGAATGGCTCGGCATAAAAGCCTGCGAGAAAGCTACATCAAGGAGGTTCTAAAATGGGCATGGTTTGTTCGCAGTCAAACTACATGCACCCATTCAATTTTATCTTGGCATAGTAACCAATTGACCCAACCATTTTTGTCACCTTGCAATCTCCGCATTATGTTTTCTTTTTAGTTCCGTCTTGGAGAGTTCCATCCTTCTTACCATCCTATGATATAGTCGGTCATTCTTTTAGCAACATGTATCTCACATTACATTGTTGTCTTAAATTTACCATGTATATATCCAACTGTACTTTCAGTGCGTTCATGTGTTAAATAATTCCCCATTTCCTTCTTAGAACGCCATTTGCATGAGTTCTAACATAAATCCACTAGGCGCCTTAGAATCTCAGCCGCAACACCGTACTGCTGGTTCATCTCAGGTTCTCATAATGTTGGTGTCATTTGAATGCAGACCTATTCCGAATGCGCGAATTATCTGAAGGTATGACAACATAGTAAAATTCATTTGAATGTAGTCCTGCTCACATTAACTTGTCATCCAATGTTGCTTCTAAGGGCTTGTTTTGATATGATTAAAATCAGATTCTAGATGGAATTAAGCAAAAATCCAACCCAAACTCGTAGATTATTTTTTGATTGTTTAGACCGCCTATGACAAGAGGAATCGGCTTTTCCACTATGCCTCCACAATCTTGCAACGCAAGTCCATCATCCCATTTCTTTACCGCAAGTAGATTTTTCCCACCTCCAGTGATACCACCTAGGCTCGAATTACCCACATGGGCTGTGAATTGTTGGCACGTACGTCTTAAATCCAAATGTCAGGACCATTTTATAATTGCTCCATTTTTTTATTTTATGATTTTCTTTGAATTAGTTATTAACGTCTTATATTCAGTTCATAAATAAGATATCTTAGCCTCAAAGGCATACCTGTTATTTTATACTCAGGACACAAAGAACTTATGAAAAATAATCAGGACTGGCAAATGCCTAGATTATATAGACCGCAGATTTTTTATAATGCAGTTTATTACAAGAACTTCAGATTACAATAGATTATCAAACAAGCGCTTCCAAACACGGCCTAACTCCATCTGCATCTTTATTGGAAACTCACAATTTGCAGGTTCGTGGTCTTGGTTTTTCATCTCCAATTGTAATTTCTTCATCTCCATTTCTCATTTCAAACCACGCAAGTATCATACAAATTTAATATAGGTGCACCAAATTTAGCCCCTTTCTCATCAAATTTGTATTAAACGATTCGAATCGCACCATCCAATAATATATGATTCAAGTAAACAACTCACCTTTCCTTCCGTGTTTGCATCCTACTTGTCTTTACACCCATCCAAGGAAGTGACCTATTGTAGTTGATCCAGGCATTTCCTATACTTTTTTTTAGATTTACTTCCTTCTCAAATGATTTTCATTGCTTATCCCATGAGCTTGCTTGCACGTCAATGTCTTGTGGCATATTCACCCTCCTCGTCACTATAAGTTTCTTCTTTTGTTCCTTTGTCCCCCTCACTTCTACCTGCCATGTTGCTCCTCTTTTCTAGTTTTGATATATCAATACGCTTCACCTACGAATATATATACTTCTCTAACTTATTTAAACAAATACTAGGTTCACCATTGCGTCCTTCGCAGCCACTTGTGGCTAACTGCGTACATGAAGTCATTCGCTCTTTTTCATGCCTATTTTAAGTACACTGCAACTGATCTTGTTCGTAGCCACTTGTGGCTCAATGCATATATGCACCCATTCATTCTCCTTGGCTATTTTAAGGGCACCATAATTTAGTCTTGGTCTTGTTCTCAACCACTCGTGGCTCGCACCCATTCATTCTCCTTGATTATTTTAAGCACTTCGTAACTTGGTCTTGTTCGCAACCACTCGTCGCTTGCAACCATTCACTCTCCTTGGCTATTTTAAGCACTCCATAACTTGTCTTGTTCACAATCACTTGTGGCTCACTGCCATTCATTATCCTTGGCTATTTTAAGCACTCTGTAACTTAGTATTGTTCACAACCATTCCGTAATTTGGTCTTGTTCGTAACTCATCCTTACATAGTCTCCTGTTCTCATTTGTAACTCACCCTTCATCCGTATCTTTGTTTGCTTCATCCACAATTCCACTGTGCCCAAGCCCACTGGTCTATCCTGCGAGGGGTACCTAGAGTATTGTCGAAACCGTGTAGCATTAGGAGAAGTTGGGGATACAACCTCAAGCAATTCAAGGTACATTTGGCCGACTGATAACCATTTAATTAGCGCACCAGCTAAAGAGCAGTCGAATCCTTCTCACACGGAGAAAAATATTAAGCCTCATGTTGCTCCAAGCGAGGAAAATATTGATCCTCCAGGCGTTGACAAGTTCAACAACGAACCGAGAAGGATCGATGATGATCTTTGTTACGACAGTAGAGATGATGAAGAACCGACCCCTGAAGTGTCAGAAGATTCGTCTACTGACACCGAAGACAAAGGTGAAGGCTTAAACAAAGTTCAAGGTCCATTTCTGAATGAGCCTAACAATGGCTCACACGAAGACGACGACCACACATATATCTAAACCCAAAGCCAAGAGGAAGCTTTTGTTCTAGTTCATATGTTGTTTATAAAATTTATCATTCTTGATTTATGTAATACTGTAGTCAAATAAGCTTCTAGTTGTCAATTGTTTGTTTCTTTACTAGTTGTATGTCATTTTTCTTCTATTTCATTATTTGATATGTGCAACAATGTTTTTTTCCAATAAGTTCCTATTTTCATTGTGGTTGTATACAAATGTTTTTTAGTACATACTCCTTCGGTCCTTTTTCTTTGGCGTTTTGGAGTTTTGGTAAAAGTTTAGTATGTTTGGCGTCTTGGCATTTTGGAGTTTTTAGTACATACTCCCTAGCGAGACACCCGGACTACCACACTTAATAACTTAGACCCCCCCCCCCCCCCCCCCCCCTTTGTGCCTACCCGGGAAGCTGTCACACTACTAGCAGAAGAAGATCTTACTAAGCCAGAGCCATGTGGCTTGAGGTTGCACGGTATATCCTGGGTGGTCGCTCCACGAACCGGTCTTTAGGGATGGCGGACATAAGTACCCCAAGAAGAAGGGCTCAAGTACTCATTCCTCCTAAACATGATCCATACTGCTAAAAAGCCAACTTTTATCATCAGTTGCATAAGCCATTAGTCAGGATTACAGATCTTAAATTAGTGTGTCATTTGTGGGTTGGAGCAGCTAAGCATGACTACAACTACCCATGTGTAAGCCTAGGTACAAAGAATAATCAGCAAGTCTAGGTAATCATTAGGGTTTACAAAATGAAGACACATGCATACAATGTAAAGTGAATTAAAGCGAGTAGATAAAGAACATGGTCAAGGGGACTTGCCTTTCCTCCAGACTATATTGCTCAAAAGTATTCAATCTTCAGCTTTCAGTCTTCCGCTTTAGGTCTTCAGCTACTGGTCTATAGCTTCTGGTCTTTAGCGTTCACGAACCACTCTTCCTCTACTCGTACCAACCAAGCAAAACAAACAAACAAACACGAATAAGAACAACGCGTCACTCACAACAAAAGCATGAAAAGAGCGTACTAAAAGGCACGACTCATTGCTACGATCGCGAGAGCGAGAGCACAAGGATTGAAACCAGAGCTGTCGTCGAAAGAAGAAACGACTACCGAGTCTGACATAGAGCGCATCTGACGTGAATCTAACGCAACGGGACGACTCGAAATGGAGCTAAACCGATTTAAAGAGGGGATTTAACGGTCAGTGGCAATTTCGTAATTAACATCGTATTCTACCTCCATCCATCTCCTCCCCATGGCCATGGTTGCACCGTTCACGCAGACGAAGGGGGCCTCGGCGTGGGAGAGGGCAGCTGGCCAGGGGCTCCCCGGCCGGCCAGACGGCGGCGCTACCCCACGGGGCTCGCCCGTGGCGGCCAGCGGCGCGGCGGCCTGCTGCAGGCCGCAAAAGGGGCGGCGGCCACGGCGGTTGGCGGCCTCTGCGCGAGGCAGCGCGCGAAGGGGCGCGGGTCGGGCGGTCGGCGGCCGTGGGGTGGCCGGCCTCGGCCTGACGGGCAGCGCGCACGGGGGTGCTGCTGGCAGGCCAGAGGCTGGGCTCGGCCGGCTTGGCGGCGGCGGCAGCCAGCTCCTCTGCTCGCGGTGGTGGAACGCAAGGCGCGGCGGAGCATCGCCGGAAGACGGCGGCGCAGGCCCTAGGGGGCTCTGCCAGGCATGCGGGTGGCACAGAGGCGCGGAGTTCGACACGGCGAACTCCACTGGGTGGATCTCGCCGACGAACGGCGGCCGGAGACGGCGAACGATGCGGCTGGGCGGCTCGGGTAAAGGCGGCGGCTTCGGCGAGCTACCGCGCACAGAAGAGAGGGAGAGGGAGGACGAGAGCGATACCGGCGGCTTCCTCACCTCGGCGCGGAGCTCGTGGGCCGGTTCTTATCGACGGGGATGCGGCCACTGCGGAGATCGGTGGCGGCGGGATCTCTGCGGACGGCAGCTGCGTGCGGGAGCTAGGGAGCGCTAGGGCTAGGGGCGGCTAGGGTTTCTGAGGCGGCGCAGCGCACTGGGGAGCCTCGATATGTAGGCACGGCCAACCTCGGGGCGCGCGCGGGCCTAGGAGATACGAGCGGTGGCGGCGGAGGCGTCGTCCGCTTCGTGCGGGAGGTTGGGGACGACGTCCACTGTCGCTGACGCGTGGGGGCCACCTGCCAGCGGCTGCGCGACCGAGGCAGCGCGGGGTGGCTGTGTCTGACGAGCGGGGCCCGCCGGGCAGCAGCACAGAGGCGGGGTGCGGGCTGTGGGGCGGCTGCCGCTGCTTTTGCTGGCCGAGGCCCAGTATCGGGGGCGCGCACGCGAGGGAGCTGAGACAGGCGGGGGCGGGGTGGGCCGAGGCTGCGCACTGCTGCTGGCCTTGGCGCAACAGGGAGAGCACGCGGGCGCAGAGGAAAGGCCGTGGGAGACGGACCGTTTTGCTGGGCTTCAAAGAGAGGCAGGAGCTGGGCCGGCGGGCGGACTGCGGAGCAGGCCGGTAGCGCGTGTAGTTAGCATGCCAAGAGCACGGACGGGCCAAAAATAAAGAAAGAAGGGAGAAAAGGATAAAAGAGATTTATCTTTTTAGAAAAGGATCAAACAGCTTTTCCAAACTATTTTAAAACCATTTAAATTTGAAAACTCTCAACTTTATAGATGATTTTAGAAATCTACCTTTTAAAACTATTTTCAATATTTATTTTTTTCGAAATATATTTTGAGAATCCTTTTTAAACCATATTTTGAGAATCAAAAATAGCTTTTATGAGCACATTTAAATACATTTTTTAACTTTTTAGACTCAAGCTTGAATTGGTTTTGAAACATAATTTTTGAAGGCTTATTTTCCAAAGAAAAAAAAAAGAAGAGGACCTGGTTGGGTCGAGTTTTAGAAATTCATTTTTCAAACAATAAAAATAATGCAAAGGCATGAATGTAACAAACAAATCACATTAGCTTTATAAAGTTTTATAAAGCCATGTTTTCTCACTTTATATTAACAATGAAATGAATAAATATTGGAAAATTTAGAAAAGTATTAAATCCTTTATTTTATTTAGTATTTTCTATTCACGACCCAAAACGGAAATTTTGGGGGTGTGACATCCCATTAGACGCATAGTTATTAGAACCGGACTGGAGATTGAACCGGTGAGGGCATCGGTTTGCTGGTTCATTGGTCCAACTGTAAAGAACCGGTTGAACCACTAGTTCGATAGTTTTGGACCAGATGAATTGAACCACCCACAAATACTTCAAAGCAGTGCAATATCATAATAGACAATAGATAATTAGCAACAGCATTGCAATACAAAAATTTCCCAACATCCCTGAATAAATCAATTCATAAAGTTGTCTCAAAGTCAACTCTTTTTATTTATGATATGACATCAAATTAATATCATTAGGTACACCAAAAGACTTATTAAAAATATGATTATTTGGTATCATAAATATTTGTACCTTTTTCTTAAAAACTAGTCAAACATAAAAAAAGTTTGGGTTAAAACAATTCTAGAAATTGAATTATTCAGAGAGAAAAGGAGTATATGTTCATCAGATTCACCCAAATGCACCCTCCTATAATGCGACTGCATTTGGAGCGAAGCCAATTTTGTTGACAAATGTGGTCTGGAGATATACGATCTACTCGTACACACTTTGGTCCAAGTCGGGCACACTGGATGCAGCAGGTTAGCCATCACCCCATTTATCCAATAGTTCAAAAAAACGCTGTGGCCTAGTCAATTTTACCCAAACCCCTAGGCAAACTCCTCCGTCTCTGAGCAAGTCAGCCTTGAAGTGTCCTGCCCGTAGACTGTCTCGTCTCCCATTGCGCTGCATCAAGGTTTGAGAAAACAGCTGCAAGCACTGAAGTGCTGATCCAATGTTTGAGATGATATGAGCTCTCTCGAGCTTGCTTCTGCGTTAGTTAGTTTTCAGTTTTAAGTAGAATATAGTTGTGGGCATGACTGATTGATGTACACACATTGCAACACATATCTGCCAAAATATGCCTAAGATGTGCCTATCAATTTGTTTGCCACACCTTAGGGCACGGTTTGACAAAGGTACCTATGACATGTGAGACATAATGGTAAAAAGTGTGGCCAGTAATAGAGTTGTGATATAGAACCAAAAACCCACCTAATAATATGTGGTGTAGGACGTCCTGCATAAAATCACAAACATAAATACACACTGACACACCTAATAAAAAAAGTATATGATTATATGCACTCAATTACAAAAAAGAAGAAGTTATCAGATAGAACAACAGAGACATGAGAGGTAAAAGTTTCCATGACCAACGAGTTCTGGGCACGAAAAGAACAAAATATTATCAGATCTAGGGGAAATAAAGTATGAGACAGAGAAAACAAAAGAATTAATTTAACTCTGTATAATTTCACGAGTAAGCCACCAGCATAACCCAAATCCTACCACCCACGCCCCAGCTCAGACTAACTTCAGCTATCAAGTAGACTAACCTAAAGTCTAGGTACTAAAGAACGGAAAGAAAAATGGCTTTCTGAGTTTGCAAAAAATGTAGAGAGTTCAGTTGGGAGGTTGCACATTGGAAATGGGCTCCTGTGAGCAGGCAGCTCATGCAGTAATGACACCAGACATCCATGGCACAACGACAGGAGCAGTCGGATGAGAATCTCTGTATGTCTCAGAGTACCGGTCTTTGAAGTTTAATCTAGGGTGGTCAGCCTGAAATACAAACCAATACAGCCGAAATTACTTCTCAGGTGGAACAGGATCCATTCTGATAACATATATATGAATGGAATACCAGGATTTCAATGACTACATTAGATCAAACGTGAAAAAAACATGAAGTTTCATTTGGAAGGAAGAGTCCAAGAACAGCATCTCACTATTAAGTATCTAAAGGGAGTTTATTAAATAAAGAACCTGAATATTCATTCAGATTTCCTCACATGGTCAAAACTTAGAAATACAAAAATATGAATGTTAAGTCATGAAAGAATAAATTCAAGAGAACTAAAGATAGCATTTTATAGTTTCAGACCATCATGTACAAACATTAGATCTCCAACGTGTATAAAAGGGGGAGAGAATCAACTTCTGGGCATGAATATTTTGAACATGAGAGCAGTTTTTGTGCCTGGGTAGATAGCACCCTGGATATCTGGACCATCCATTTCCATCGGCCCGATCAACCTCAGACGGAGAATAAAGTGGCTACTCAAGTGTACACTATTGCAGCATAATTTTTTCACTTTCATATATATGATGGATTCCATTTTTTTTTCCTGGTCAATGTTCCACCTTCTATAGATAGCGCTGGAATGTTCCAGCTGAGGTATCCAATAAATCAGTCATCGCAAAAATTTTGGAGAGCTTCAGAAACCATAATGAAACACATTCCAGTGCATGGTAAGAAATTTTAACCACTGCACGGTAGAAAATTTTCACCATACCAACATGAAAACTTCCATTAAAACGAATCCTAGCAATCGCAAGCAATGGCCTGGATGTCGGGGGTGCCATACAAACAAGTAACTAGATTTTGTGTTATATCAGCAATTCAGCCAAAATGAGCCACCAAGAAACAGATAACCTGAACACGCAACACAAACATGTTTCCACTAACAGTTTGTACAATACCGCGGACATATTGATTTATTAACTAAGCGATGGAACAAGACTGTATTATCAAGTAAAAGAAAAAATAACTCAATGCCAGGCCACCAGAATTGTGTCGGCTGCACTTGCGCTGCCTGCTCTATCCACTGCCCAAAAACCATGATAACCAAGTTAGAGGCCCAGTAGCTACACTTCATGTGTCCTACCGTTGTTAAAAAACCAATACTTGTATCATATATGCAACAAACATAACACAATTTGGAAGTCACTATCCCAGGAAACAGGACAAATTTGGTAATAATGAACTGACATCACCAACTATGCATGAGAGCTGGACTTAAGTCTATTCTCTTATATCAGTTAAGTACTTAAATATACACATTAACACATAGAAGACAACAGAAAATACCTGCTTCAACCAGCATTCTTGATGTTTGTGTTCATATTTGTCTGGCGAGTAGCATCCATACTCAGACGGACAGTAAACCCAGATATTACACTTTAAAGCTCCTGGTCTGGCCCTCTTAGCCTGATCTATACAGGCTTGACAGCAATCTGCGGCACTTTCTTTGTGATGTGTTAAGCCCCATCTAACAGCAGTGCCACCATAATCAGTATGCAGTTCAGTATTGCATTCAGGGGGCAAAGGTGGACCAGGTATTATCTCTTCATCTGCAACATTAACATGAATCAAGAACCATTATTCAATTGTCTGTTATCTCTTGGAGCAATTTAAAATCACGGCACAATTTGGTAACGATTAATGACCCGTAAGACCTAATCAACAATGCTGGCAACATGAACAGTGTAAACGAAATAACCTTCTGGTTCATTCTCAGGCTTGTCATCATGTTCGATATGATATATAGTGGGAGGTATCCAAAGACCAATGTCCTCCAATAGCATTTGCCAGTTAAACTCCAAGGCTCGCTTTAACATCCCTAAATATCGAATCATAGGACATTACAAATGTTAAAAAAATAAACAAGTACAAATATGTCATCATAGTAACTTCAACTAAGCTCACATACTTGATTCTTCACTGGAGAGGCCAACATTTGATAAATTCTTAGTAGATGTACTTCTCATGTACTTAAGCTTCCCAACACGCCATGCTTCTACAGCTTCTGGCGTATATTAGAAAAATGGAAGGAAAAGATTTTATTTAGGTTAGTAAACATATAAAATAAATCATGTCTAACACTACATATATTTAGCCTTGCAATTAATAACTAAGTGGTACATATTTGTACAGATCAAATGCACAACCAGAAAACAATTTTAGATTTTTCTAACGGTCTAACCTATATCCCCATCACTTTCTTTTTAAAGAAAAGGTCTCACCTACAACCCTAAAAGGGAAAGTAAGTGTGAAATTCAGTATGACTATGATAATAGTAAACTTTCCTAAACCATCAGTATCGCTTGGTACTTCCCTGTCATTATTTGTCTAAATACGAGACTAAATCATATCTTACAAGCACCTTTATAAAAAAAACAAAGGAAATCACAGTTTGTCTTGTCCTATTGACTAATAATAGAATGAATGCCAACCAATAAGGTTTCAACAAATCAGACAAAACTTGAAGAAAAAATCCAGTGAGGACAACAAGCCAGATAAAAGAAGCAGCGCGTAAATGGCAAGTCCATGAATAAGTACGCTGGAGTTGTAAGCTGCCAGAACCTGGCTTAATAATTTTTGTACAAGGTTATCATAGAAATGATGGCCCATAGTTCTCAAAAGCATGGATGGGATTTATTGTTTTCGTGTGAAATTACAGGAAAAAGTACTCCCTCCATTCCAAATTATAGGTCGCTTTGTATCTAGCCATACCGTATATTTAGGTGCATAGCAAAAGCTATGTAACTAGAAAAGCCAAAGCTACGTACCTACAAAAGCCAAAATGACCTGTAATTTAGGACCGAGGGAGTAGAAGAGAAAAGAGAAATAAAGAAACATGAAAAGTCCACAAGGACCTATATTCTGCTCTTTATCGAAGAAAGGAAATGGTCGGGTAAAGCTCGTCTCAATGTATCTTTTTCAGATCTAAGAGCTGGTACATAGGCGTGAGCCTAACAAAGCACCAGATTAGTAATGGTCCAACTAGCCAGAAGCAGGTATGTTTATGTACAGTCAACCACAGCAACATGGACACATGATTATACGAACTATAAAGGAGCACGACATTCCAGCCTGAGTACTGAAAACAGCAGAGCAACCATCCAGATGCACCGGGCAATAATTCCAACTTGGTAAGTCAACTAAATACTAAATGACAGCCTCGCAAAAAAAATACTAAATGACAGAAATACAAACCTCGTTGTTCCGTGGTATTAGAATTTCCCCCCAAATCGTGCAGCCTCTGCAAAATCTCAAGCGAAACTTTCTGCTTCAGCTCGAGCGGCAGCCCCCTTCGCCTCTTCTCTTCCCTCGCGAATGCTTTGCGCAGCTTCTTCACCTTCTCGCACCAGACACCAAAACCCAATGTCTCAAAAGCTGTCACCGCTTCAATGGAACACCTGAACAAACTGAATTCCAGACACAAGAGCTCCGTAGAACAGCCATACCGCTTCAATGAGCTCGACGGGCTCAGCCGCGCGGCGAATCCGGATCGACTCCTCCACCCACCTCATCTGCTCCCTGGAATACTTCAGCTCCCCGCCTAAACCCACAGGCACGAACTTAATTGGCAGATTAATTTGATCAGAACAAGCGGATGGACCAACAGTGAGCTGAGGATAGGGAAAACAGCGTACGTCTGGGTGCAAACGCGAAGGAGCCAGGAGCGTAGAGCGCGCGGGCCACGAGCAGCGCGGCGACGAGGTTGCCCACGCAGAGCGCGACGGAGACGCGGCGGCAGGTGCACCACCTCGCCGCGGCGGCCGCGCGGCCACCGAGCCGCAAGCCCCTCACCATGGCGTCACGGGCGGAGCCATCCTAGCACCGCCGGCGGCGCCGCCACGCCCGCGCTAGGGTTGCGCACGCCGGAGTTCGCCTCGGGCGACGAGCTGTAATCACACTGCGGCACGGTAGGTCGGTAGCAGTGCGCGCTCACGAGAGGGATGTGTTCGATGCCTTTTCGTGCGCGTGTCGCCGCAGGCGGCGGTGCATTTTATTTTGGGGTTTTTACCTACGTGCCATTAAAAAAAGATCAAAATACCCTACGTGCCATTGAAATTTGAAAAAGTTGCTCAGTACCCTGATCCGAAGTTTCTTTTACCTGTGTGCCACTTCCGTCAATTTCGCAGTTGATTCTAACGGAGTTGGCTCCCAACTAGACTTGAAATTACTCTTTTGCCCATCACTCTTTCTAGTCAACAGTCAGCCACTCGTTCCATTCATTCTCTGCTTCCCCCGTTCGTGCGCGCACACACACACGCAAACCCTAGGGAGCAACCAGACGGAGCAAGCACACGGGGGGCGCTCGCCGGCAGGCCGTCGGGCGTAGCAGAGGGCAGGGGTGGGACGGCCCGCGCCGGATTGGTGGCCGCGCGGGGGCTCTCGCCGGCCGGGGCGGCGGAGGAAGCAGGGCGTCGGCCTGGCGGCGGAGGAAACAGCCAACGCGGCACTCGAGGAGGTGGGCCGTCGGGCGCTGCTTGCCTTCTACTTCGCGCGGGGAGGCCACGGTAATGTTAGGCTTAATTATTCCCCCTACATCCTCGACCGGTTTTCGCGGCCGACGATCTGGTCCGACCACGAATGCTCCGCGAAACAGCTATTGAGAAATTGCATGTCTGACACAATGTTCCACTTGCCAACTACTACTATTCCTGAATTAACTAGTACCACACACTTGTCTCCTTTTTTAGAATTCCACAGTTGTCTCTTTTGTCATGTGTTCTACCTTCGCAGTTTTATCAGAGCAAAGCGTTGGAGGATGGAGCAAATCATTTTTGCCAATATTCAATAGTTAGGCCACAGATTTTCAGGACACATGTATTTCTATTCAGTTAACCAGTCATCACTGGTAGGCTGTGGCCAGGATTTGTAATCATAGCCAGCTACAATGCACGAGTTTGTTAATCACCCATTTGACCGCTCTTGACTAAAAGCAGAGATAGATGTTTCCCCCTTTGCAATATAACAAATTTATCATCTAACACCTATGCAGTAAATCAGCTACATATGCAGTTCATCTATGACCAGTTCATCTTAACACGTGTGGTAAAGTTGGGGTAAAATGGTTCTGGGATTATTAACTGCAAACTGTACACATCAAAAAGAGGTTAAAGGAGGAGAGTTTCAATTTGGAGATGGATATAACTGCATGCTCACCACATGTTGCAGAGGTTTGTGTGAAGGGGAGCAATGGCTTTAAGCGTGTGGTACACTCATATATATATGACACTAATATTATTGTGCATGCAGGGGCTCACCAAGGAAGAAGAAGAAAAAGAATGAAGCTATCCAAGAATCACCAGATATGAGTATTGTACCTGCTGGTTCTACTTCAGGACCCACTCCGATGTATTTTCCTCCTAGGTAAGTACGTGGATACACAAATTGTTATTTTTTTTTGTTATACTTCAAAACCCACTCCACCTAAATTGCAACTTGTGATGCAGCCAAGGGTGCTCAAATAACTTGAGTTCTGGAAAAACTTCAAAGTAAGTTTATGTACATTATGTTAATTCTTCACATCTTTTGTTCTTTGCTGAATTTATAATTAAGATAAATGCATGTGTAGGTCTGCATGTGGTTCTAGCCAACCTGAGGTACTCTCCATACAATTTCCTTCTAGTGACACTACTCTGCCACCACCTGCTACCTCCAAGCCTACAAAAGAAGAGAAAGGAACCAGCAAAACTAAGTGCAAAGAAGGCAAAGGCCACAGGGATGTCAAAGAAGGAGAAAGAATTGGTGACACCTAATAGTCGTGCAATGTGCACTAGAAGCAAGACTACAGAAAGTCCTACAATGGGCACTAGAAGCAAGAGAAAAATCCTAGACTGAATATCTAGGTATGGAGGCTTATTTTGCTGATTTTGTAAGCTGCATGTGAGCTGCATATACTTTGTTTGAGCCTGAAACTCAAACTGTTATTATGTATTAGAATTGTGGCTTCATTGCTCTTAGAATTGTGGCTTCGTTGATGAAGAACTAATACTCATCTAATTTTGCTTGTGAGCACAACTGTAATGCTCTTTCTGGTATTGTAAATTGTTGGCTATCAGTACCATCTTGGACCATGGCCTTGTTTAGATTGAGAAAAATTTCAACCCGATGAATAGTAGCACTTTCGTCTTATTTGGTAAATATTGTCCAATCGTGGACCAACTAAGTTCAAAAGATTCATCTCGTGATTTCCAACTAAACTGTGCAATTAGTTTTTTTTTTACCTACATTTAATGCTCCATGCAAGTGGCTAAAAATTGATGTGATGGAGAGAGAGTGAAAAAACTTGGAATTTTGGGGTAATCTAAACAAGGCCCATATATGATGTAATGATGATGTGCAAGACTAATGCAATGTAATGTGTCATCTTGAGGCGCCTGAACCATTGTTATGCTTAAATTATGTGTCATCCATGTGCATTGAATGACCAATTAAATGCTTGCCTTGTCTATATAGTAGTAAATGTGTTATACATGTATTTTTATTCTCTTTTTTTGTCAAATATATATATGTACACTTGCTGTTAGATTTGGAATGAATAAATATTCAGTGCAATGGTACCTACGGGAATGCATGAAAATATGGTGCAATGGCATCCAGGGAAACATAGCAAAATTGTACTGTGACTCGGAGGGTAAAATCGTCATTTCTGCATGGAACCTAACAGCCACGTAACTGGGAACCAACGGAATGGCAACTGGGGAAACGAAATTTTCATTTGATGGCACTTGAGGGAGAAGGAAAATTTCAATGGCTTTGAGGGAAGCCCAGAAATTTTGAATGGCACTGAGGGAATTGACTCTTTTATTTTTGGGGCTGGCCGTTTGGGAAGCGGCTTGGAGTCTTGGACGGTAACTTGACCGGGGAGCTGAACCGGTGACGCCACTCGCTGGACGGCTGGACCTTCACCTACTCCAGATCTCCGACTGCCGACAGGTGGGTCGGAGCGGAAGCTGAGCTGCAGGTGCCATGGATCGATCTTCCGATCTTCGTGGCCCGCCCGCACACCGGTTCACAGGTCACTGTTTACGTTCGGTAGGATTAGTCATTGTTTACCGTAAGAATCTGAAGCTGATTGACTCGGTAGAATAGAGCCTGAGATGTTGGAATGTTCCGTCGTAGATTATTTTGGAGTAGTAGTACTATTATTATAGCTGTCTAATGACCAATTAGTCGTTACTGCGTCGGAAAGCCAACTTTTTTATGAGTAGTTGTTGCTGCGTCAGAAGCCATTTTTGTGGGGCTTCGAAATGTGGCAGAAATGCAGTGTTCATTTTGCTCTGCATTTTACTACGTCAGCAGAGGTAAGAAAAAGTAAGGTACTACGTCAGCAGAGGTAAGAAAAAGTAAGGTGTGACTTGCTCCCTCCGTAAAAGAAAAAATGCAATTCTCTCTTCGACAAACAATTTTAAATTTTAACTAAAATTATATAAAACTACTAACATTCATGATAAAAAATAAATATCATTATATTAGGTATGGAATATTTATAATAGATTTATTTAAAGATATAAATGCTAATAATATTTGCAAAACTTTGTCGGTTTGACTGGCAGGAATACTATAGTTGTATTCTTGAGTAGACGCCAGGGAGTATATTCTAGCTAAATCGGTGTCTTGGCATCGAGCGGCAAAGCATGACATCCAAGTGTATCCGTGACAGCACTCGTAGAATTGCATTTCACCTCCACAATGGCCCCGTTCGTTTGGAGAAATTTGAAGGAATCTGGAGAAATTTGTGAGAGGAAATCAGCCATGAACAGTAACTTTCATCCATAAACAGTGCTTTTGGAACTAGCATAAATTTATTTAGATGTAGATGTTGCTAATATTTTTTTTATAAATTTAGCCTAACTTTAAAAGTTTGACCAGCACAGATAATGTAGTGACTCTTTTTATGGGACGGAAGAAAGAGTATTTCTCTTTACACAGGGGGCGTCCTACCCATGTTTTTTTTTTTTGAGTGGAAGCCCTTACCCATGGGTGAACCGTGAAGCTTGAGGAGGAAAAAGTGAACTATTGTACCTTCAACCCGCACCAGTTAGCTCGCGGATCGCATTCCTACTGCCATGGCTTCGGCCTTCGGCCTTTCGCGTGGGCCTGTCCGGTTTCTGGCCCATGTCACTTCTGCTGCTACTACAAGACCAGGCGCCCAGCATTGCCGCCAGCGTTACCACCCCATTTCAGCCCAGCTTGACAGCCGCATTCACCACTGAGCAGATCAAATGAGCATGGCCGCATGGGTGCCTGCTGCCCGGAAGCATTTGCTACTGGAGTTTTTGAGGTGCCAACTGCCTCAGACCGTCTAGTCCGCAAGTGCTCCGGCGGTCCGGCCTCGCCATTCGACAGCGAGATGTATATGCGCGCGCGACGCCGCGACGGATACGCGAAACGCGCTTGCTTAATCATCGGCCCGGTCTCACTGCCGTTGCCGCCTGCCGGAAGGGCGAACAAACCGCCGTGCGTCAGGTGGATTGCCTACTAACCGAGCTGTTCAGTGGCGTACGGCACCTGCGAAAATTAGCTGCAATGCCGACGGCGAGCGGAGTGGACACGCTGGAGACTGGAGACGTTCCCGGTGAACTGTGTGTGGCAGGTTACCGTCGAATGAACAGAGACGGCGAGGGCTCTTTCTCCTCCATTAAGCCAGTACATGAAGCACATAACAGAACTCAAACACCGCAAGTTAACAAAACAGGACACAAATAAGAGGAGCATTGATCACACTGAAACACGAATAAGTTTTAATGTCTCAACATGCGTCTCCAGGTAGAAACACTTTCAGTCAAATTGTCTGCACTGCGGCATTTCCACAAACACATCGCGTGCGCTGCCATGGATCGTGAGGCAGCAACAAGAAAATTAAAGAAGAGGCCACGACCTCACCGCTACACATGCGAGCACACGACCGGAGAACAAAACGCGGAGAAAATTTCTCAATGGAGCCCGCTACTGCTCCTCGGCGGCGGCGGCGGGCGCAGGGTGGGCGGTGAAGATGCGGCGGAGGTGGGACGCGAGGGCGCCGGACGAGTCGTCGTCCGCCTCCCTGCGGAGAGCGTCCTGGAGGTCCCGCATGCGGTGGGAAAGGTCCTCGCGCTCGCGGCGGAGGTCGGCGTTGTCGACGGCGAGGTCGTTCAGGCGGTGCTTCTGGCCCAGGGACCGCAGGCTCATCATGAAGACGCCCGCCATCAGGAACAGCTGCACGAACCCTTCCTTGCGCTTCGCCGCGTTCGCCAGCAGCCCCGGCGGGCGCCGGCCCCCGAAGCCGCTGCCGCTGACGTCCGCCATCTTTGCCTGCGGGGTTGGGCTCAGTCCGGTCTCCGGTGGGCTCTGGGCTCTGGGCTCTTGGGAGGCAGATCCGGTAACTTGCCTCTAGTAAGTGACGCGCTGTTGACTTTTCCGGCATCACAGGCGTTCAAATCGAATCCAATGGCCCTTAGCGATTCAAAGAAAAAAATAAAAGGGATGAGACTATTATGAGAGGGAGGCAGGCGGGCAGAATAGAACCACGGGGGCCCTTGGCGTCGCGGAATCGCGCTCTCCGCCGCCGCGCCACCGGGGGCCTGCAGGAGTGGGAGGTGGGCTGTGTCGGAAATTTGGCCTGGTCTAAATAAAAATTTCAAATAAATTCTAAAAGCATACTCGCACATATATGATATGATGAGTTGTCTCTAACTGTTTTAAACTATTGAGGAGATAAAAAGGAAGAAACATACGTGGCGATGCAATAGGGCGTGAGCGCGACATACACGTGAATGGTCTGGCGATTTCTCTCTTAGACCTTTTCACTCGATATTTTTTGCATGCACATGGAGAAATTTTGCGCTGCCTTATTTTGTTAAGCAATTATTCTCACATTAATGGTGATTGCTCTAATTGCTATAGCGTATAGTCGACTAAGGGCATGTCAATTAACTTAATGTTGTGATTGCGCAGCTAATTACTATCCATACCTACGATGCGTGTATATATCTGGATGAGACGTCGTCCTCAGTGTATTAATGGTGATTGCTCTAATTGCTATAGTCAACTAACGGCAGATCAATCATCTTAATGTTGTGATTGCGCGGCTAATTACACACACGACGTGTATATATATCGGACCAGACGTCGTCTTCAGTACATACAATTTATCTTCTCCTCTTACACTATGTTGCGTTGCCGCCGTTTTCCCAATCTCATCGTTGACGTGTCATCGACGTCGGGAGAGCAGGTCTTCGAAGTCTACGTCTCCTCGTGTCCCTACACGGTGTCGGTGTTTTGGAACCGGGGGTCCCTCAACCAACGAGTGAATTTGTGCTGCGTGCCCCTAATCCCGGATGGTAATGCAAAGAGACACAAAGTTTATACTGGTTCAGGCAATCGAGGCCCTACGTCCAGTCTGAGAGATCGATCTTGTATTCCTTGCACCGGAGTGCTCGTAGTAGGGGGTTACAAGCTAGGTGAGAGAGGGGGCTAGCCCCAGGTCTCGGCGGAGGTAGTGCGGGCTGCTTAAGGCGTTGTTCTCAAGCAGCGTGGAAGCGTGTAGTTCTATTGGGGGGTTCGTCTTTCCGTTCGTTGCCCTCCCCTTTTGGGATGGTACCGGCTACCTGCTTTTATAGCCACAAGGAGGAAGCCAGAAGTACATGAGAAGTTTACTATTTGCTGACGTATTCTGCTCCCCGGAGCAGCACGGCGTCGTGGGAGTTCCCGTCGGTGTCTAGTCGGTATGGTCTCCAGGCCGACGACATGCTGCGCTCCTGTACTTTTGTTGACTTGGTGAAGTGCCGAGACCTGGTGGCTGCTGTGGTCGGTTGTGCCGAGACCTGCTGCGCTGAGGCCTTTGCAGGCGGCAATGCGGGGTCTTGGCGGCCATCGTCGTAGTTGATCTAGGCGGAATAGTACGGAACGTGCGTCTACAGGATATGGTACCCTGTATTGTCAGTAAGGGAATGGTAAAAAGGCGATTTGACCGTTGTCCCGTCGCTCCTGTCGCGGCGCACTGCCGATCGTGGCTTACGTAGTGGGTGCAACTGGGCGCATTGATTGGATGCGACAGCCTGCTAGAGCGACTTTTGAGGCGGAGGCGACGAGGTTGCAGGACGAGCCCGGCCTCGAACGAGGCGGAGCATGGCCAGCTCGCCCGAGGCCCTACCGGGAGTCTCGGGCGAGGCGGAACTCGGTCAGTTCGCTGGTCCCGAGGTCACAGGAACCCAGTTCTGACTCCCCACGTCGTGTTCGTCCTTGGTGCAGGAGTTTAGGCAGCACTGTGGCTGGTAACCCCTGCACAGTCCCGTCGTGGATGGCAGGGCGCCGACGTGCTGGTCATCGTGCGATGACGTCGTAGGGAGCCGGGCTCTGCAGATGCCGAGGCCGAGCCAGCGTGGGGGCTCGGCGGACATGGATCCTCAGGCTGCCGAGCCCCTGAAGCAAACTGCCGAGGCCTCGGAGGGAATTATTGGTCCTGGGTACTGATTCCGAGGCCACAGTATCCCAGACATTGCTCCCCATGCTGCGTTGTTCTCGGAGCAGGAGTCGGCAGCACAGTGAGGCATGGGCACCAACCACGTGCATAGTGGTTGGCACAGTGGCGGGTAACCCCTGCCCAGTCCTGCCTCCTGTCCCGTCGGCCATTCCGCTGTACTGTGTCGAGCATGCGGCCGACGTCAGGGGCAGCAGTTGGCTGAGTTAATGCGACACGACGTTTTGTCAGAGGGATGGGTGAAGGAAGAGGCAGCAGAGTGCTGCCGAGCCCGCCTCGCACGAGACGGAGGGTCGGCGGCCCGGCCGAGGCCTGCGACAGGAGGGGGTCGGCCGAGGCCTTCGGTGGGGGATCGCCCGAGGTCAGCGGTGAGGGGGCCTCGGGCGAGTCGGAGAATCGGCCGAGGCCAGCGGTGTTTAGCTGGTTTCGATTTTTACGAAGTCTACGCAGTCGTTTTTTGGTTCTTGCTTAGGGTACCCCTTCTCATAGGTATCCGACAGTAGCCCCCGAGCCTTGGGGGGAGTGGAGGCACTCCCCCTGAGGTTCTGACGAGAACTGGCTCTTGATAGTTCCTGCCGGGATGGCGTTTTGTACTCGAGGTTTCGGTGGGTGCGCGCGAGCGCACCCGCCGGGTGTAGCCCCCGAGGCCCTGGAGGAGTGATTTCACTTCTCCAGGGGCTTTTTTCTCTTTCGAGTGAGGGGTTTTTATTGTGTTTGCCGGGCCCGTGGGTGCGAGTTCGGAGCGCAGGGTCTCGACGATGCTGCGGAAAGAGCCCCTTAGCCTCCGCCTGGAGCGAGAGGGCCGTCAGGGGTTCCCTCGGCTTTTTGTACGACCCTCGTGCTTCCTTTTCGCTCGGAAGGAGGGGTGGAAGATGCCGTGCTACCCTCGGTGGGCGCGAGCGACGGCATTTCCGGTGAGCTGTTATCGGGTAAGTCCGAGTGGAGGCCCGTACCCCGTTCGCTGGGGGTCGGCTAGCGGTCCGGAGACGCGCTCCAAGAATACCGGCGGGTTTCTCTAGTGGGTGCCGAGGCCGTTCGCTGGGCCTCGGTGGCTCGGTGCCTCCCTACGGTGGGATCCCATTCGGAGACCTCCCTGCCGGTCTCGGACACGACACAGGGCGCGCTCGTACAGGCTTGCCCGTAGTCGTCCCTGACTCTTTTGCCCTGGGGCAGCTGTCGAAACCCCTGGGGGCCCAGCCTTCGAACCCCTGGACCGTAACGGGCTCAGGGTCGCTTGTCTTTATCTTGGGTGCAGGAAGAGCCCCCGAGCCTTCGCACGGAGCGAGAGGGCGGTCAGGGGTCCTCCCGACTTTTTTGTCCGTCTCCCGCACGTCCTTTTCGCTCGGACGGGGGGCTGTTTGCCGAGCCCACTCGTGTGCGAGCCTGAGCCGCTGGGTCTCGGCAAAGTTGCAGGAGGAGCCCCCGAGTCTCTCGCACGGAGCGAGAGAGCGGTCAGAGGTCCCCCTGGCTTTTGGTTCGCCCCTCGCGCGTGAGGGTCTGTCTGCCGAGCCCCCCTCGGGTGCGAGCCTAGGTCGCGGGGTCTCGGCGTCTTTTTGCAGAAGGAGCTCCCTAGCCTCTGCACGGAGCAAGAGGGCCGTCAGGAGTTCTTCTGGCTTTTTGAACGACCCTCGCGCTTCCTTTTCGCTCGGAAGGAGGGTTTGTTTTGCCGAGCCCCCTCGTGTGCGAGCCCAAGTCGCTGGGCCTCGGCAATGTTTTGCAGGAAGAGTCCCTTAGCCCCTGCGCGGAGCAGGAGGGCCGTCAGGGATTCTCCTGACTTTTTATTCGACCCTCGCGCTTCCTTTTCGCTCGGAAGGAGGGGTGGAATGTGCCACGCTACCCTCGGTGGGCGCGAGCGATGGCATTTCCGGTGAGCTGTTATCGGGTGAGTCCGAGTGGAGGCCCGTACCCCGTTCGCTGGGGGTCGGCTAGCGGTCCGGAGACGCGCTCCAAGAGTACCGGAGGGTTTCTCTAGTGGGTGCCGAGGCCGTTCGCTGGGCCTCGGTGGCTCGGTGCCTCCCTACGGTGGGATCCCATTCGGAGACCTCCCTGCCGGTCTCGGACGCAACACAGGGCGTCCCAAGCGTTTCGCTTGCTTGGGCCTCGGCCTCGCATAGGCTCGCCCGTAGTCGCCCCTGACTCTGTTGCCCTGGGGCGGCTGTCGAAACCCCTAAGGGCCCAGCCTTCGAACCCCTGGACCGTAGCGGGCTCGGTGCCCAGTTCCTTTGCCTGAAAGGAATCGGGTGGGGGGCTATCTCTCTCCCTACGGCTAACAACGGCAGGCGCGTCTTTTGAGGCGGCTTTTTCGGGGAGGTGAAACGGCGCCTGCTGCTGCTGCGGTTGGACGCGACGTGGCGTCAGCCGACGGGACGTAACTGCACGTGCAATTAATGAGGAGGGAGTGGGCGCGTGGGCGGTAAGACCGGATCTGGGTAACCGCAGCGGATTTTTTGGGAAAACTTCCCCGATTTCGTCGCCCAGCGGTTTCGTCTCGTCCCTGTATAAATACGCAAAGAGCCTCGCCCTCCCCCTCCTTACCTTTTCCGCGTTCGCTTTCGCTGCCTCCGTGCCGTCGTTGAGAGCATAGAGCGGGGAGGAGAAGGGCGAGAGAGAGAGACCGGACGAAAGAGAGAGAGAGAGATTACCGTCGTAGCAGCGTCCTCCACTGCGCGATGGCAGGTGGTCCCGTCCTCCTCCCGGCGGATCCCTGGGAGCGGTCTGACGTCACCGAGGGGAAGCTGCAGTCGCTCGTGGAGGCCGGTCTTCTTCGCCCGATCACCGACCCTGACGAGCCGGAGTGGATCGCTCCGGGGAACGAGTCGGAGCCGAGGCCGCGCGACGGCTACGTGGTGAGCTTCGTCGTCTTCCACGAGCGAGGCCTCGGGTCGCCGGTGGATAACTTCATGCGGGCGCTCCCGCACTACTATGGCGTGGAGCTCCACAATTTCAGCCCCAACTCCATCGCGCAGGCGGCCATCTTCGTCGCCGTCTGTGAGGGGTACTTGGGGATCGCTCCCCACTGGGAGTTGTGGCTCCACTTGTTCCGGGCGACGTTCACCACCAAGCCGGGGGGAACGAGGGGGGCCCGGAAGGTGCAGAGGGCCGGCGGCTGCACCCTTCATGTGCGCCAAGACCGGCAGTCCCTCTACATCCCGGCCCAGCTGTCATCGTCCAACCGTCGTTGGTACGACGGCTGGTTCTACCTCCGCAACGACGACGGAGGACTTCCTCCTTATACCGGGCGGGTTGTAGAGAGTCAACCAGAGAAATGGGGATACGGCGTTATCAAGGCTGATCAGCCTAGGTTGGAGCCGCTCTTGCGGGCCTTGGGGAAGCTGCGTGACCGCAGGCCTTTCGGCGGCCGTGGTCGTGGCGGCCTTTCACCGCCGGAGGGTGTTGCCTGCTAATGGCCCAGCGGCGGCGGCTGTTCGAGATGACGCCGAGCGACCCGATCGCCGGTATCAAGATGTCCGCCTTCGCCCTTACCGACGACGAGACCCTGCGTCGGGTGAGAGAGGCGGTAGACTGGGAAGCCGAAGCTCGACGACTTGATGCCGTTCCGATGCGCCCGTCGCGGGGGCACATTTCACTGGTAAGTTGGATGTCGCCGAGGCTTTCGCGGCCTTCTTGTTTTCCGCCTTTTTTGTCTGTCGTCTTACTTCATCGTTCCCGCAGGGGATAAGAGACGTGCGAGGCTCCCCACCGCCCGTTCCCGAGGACGCCCGGCGGCGATCCGTGAACAGGGCGCGCACCGAGGAGGAGAAGAAAAAGAAAGATGCCAAGGAGGCGAAGCGCACGAAGAAGCTCCTTGCGCGCGAAAAGCTGGACGCTCGTCGCCGGCGTCAGAAGCTCGACGGTCTCCCGTTGGAGCCGTCTCCCTCGTCGTCGGTGTCGGATTCTTCGGGCGACGGGCGGCGGGCGCGAGGTGGGGACGGCCTGCCTGGAACACCTCCCCGACATTAGGGAGATGGTGCCCGGGGCGCCGGCAAGGAGCCTGACGCTCCTAGGAGGAGGTGTCCCGGGGCCGGTGGCGGCCCGTCCCGGGGCCGAGGCCGACACGCCCGAGGCGCGGGTGTCGGAGGAGCGTGCCGTCGGCCCGATGGGTTCAACGGTGGAGGTGGAGCGAGCGACGGTGGGGGCGACCCCATTGTCTCCGCGAAGGGTCGAGGAGGTGCCGGGGTCCAACGGAGGCCAGCTGGCACCGATGGACACCGAGGCCGCACTGCTGCCACCACCGCCGCCGTTGCAGAGGAGGCTGGCGGTGTTGAAGCGGCTGCATCCACGTTCGCGGTAAGCGTCTTTTCCGGTGGAGTCCGTATTACTTCTTGTTTGCCCCTTGGTCGCATGCTGACCTTGGGAGTGTCCTTGCTTCCAGCCAGACGCATCTGGTGGAAGATCCCGCCTTGGCGCCCCGTAAGGCGCTCAAGGTGAATGTTAGCTCCTCTGCCCATCAGGCAGCGGAGGCGCAGGCTGGCGCGCAGCGCGGCGCGGCATCGGGTGGGGCCGTTTCGGAGGAGGCGGCTGCCCAGGAAAAGGGTGCCGAGGCGGCCGCGGAGCGAGTGGAGGAGGAGCCCACGCCCTACGATGTCGTGGGTCTTGGGGCGAATGAGGCTAGGGGCGTCCACCATTGCCGAGGCCATTGAGGGTGACGCCGGAGCCCCCAAGGCCTCCGAAGTTAGGGCGGTGGACGCCGGGGCCGACGAGGTAGAGACGACGGAGGCAGAGCCCCCAGGTCCGTCGAGGCTGAGGCGATGGAGATGGAGCAAGTTTTGGCACCGCCCCTGGTTCAGGCAATCTCGTCTGATGATTCCTCCCATGGGAAGGAGGCGGCGGACGTCGAGGCGGCTAGTACCGTGGAGCAGCCAGTCCCAGATCCCGCCGAGGGGAGTTCGGCTCTTGTCCGGCTACGGCCCGAGCCCCGTGGGTGGAACTTCCCGCGTGTTTTCTGGCGGAACCGGGCTGACCCCGAGGGGGAGCCCGTGTTCGCCCTTGAAGATACCGCAGAGGGGGGGCATTGGGACACCCTTGAGCAGTACCGCCAACTGGCAGTGCGGTCGCTGCAGACAGCGATGACTATTATGGGGCGGGACTTGCCCGGTGTCACACGAGTAAGTACTTTCCTCTCTCGTGCCGCGTTGTTTTCTCTCCGAGCCCCCTCGCAATGTTTGACGTGCGTTTTTTGTTTTGCCTCCTTAGGAGCTCGAGACCCGATCCCTTGGGAAATCGGTGTTCCTGCGAAATGAGAGGGATATCTGGGACCAGCTCCGGCGGCAGAAGGGCCTGCTTGCCGATGCCCAGGGGCTTTTGTCGACGTGGAGTGCGGAAGTGGAGGACCTCCGCCTTCGTTGTGCTGACATTCAGGCCGAGTTGGCCACGGCTAAGGAGTAGTCCGCCCCTCTGGTGGAGAAGATCAAGGAACTAGAGGAGGAGCGAGACTCCTTCAGGTCTCGGGCCCAAGAAGCGACGGCCTCTGCCAAGGTCATAGCGGGCAGCTGGGTGCGGAGCAGAGCGAGCATCAGGCGACGAAAGTCGCCTTGGCAGAGGCTACCAAGGCGGCCGAGGCCTCTCGGGTCGAGGCCTTAGACTGGAAGAGCAAGGCCGAGGGTAAGTTCCCGCTTGAACCGTGCTCCTTGTTCTTTTTGTCCTGGTTCGCGTTTGACTCCTGACCCCTTATCGCGACGTAGATCTAGAGAAAGAAGCCTCCCAGGCGGCTGAGGCCTCCGTCGCAGCGCAAGCGGCGCTGGATGTTGAGGTCCGGGAGCACGAGGCGCTGCGCAGCGCTGTCCGTACCGCCTGCGAGGCCCTGGACGTCGAGGAGTCCAATCAGCCAGCTCCCTTGGGAGCCGCCTGGTTGCGTTGAGCAGCCGCGTCCACGAGAGGCTCCGGGAGGCGTTGCAACACGGGCGTCAAGCGCGCCCTGGCCGTCGTCTCCTCGCACTACGCCATCAACCTCGAGGCTGTCAGCGACGGCTACGTGTTGCCAGAAGATGACGAGGAGGCTGATGCAGAGGTCGTGAAGCTGTTGGAGGCGGCCGAGGCACCTGGCACATCGTATTCTACCTCCATCCATCTCCTCCCCATGGCCATGGTTGCACCGTTCACGCAGACGAAGGGGGCCTCGGCGTGGGAGAGGGCAGCTGGCCAGGGGCTCCCCGGCCGGCCAGACGGCGGCGCTACCCCACGGGGCTCGCCCGTGGCGGCCAGCGGCGCGGCGGCCTGCTGCAGGCCGCAAAAGGGGCGGCGGCCACGGCGGTTGGCGGCCTCTGCGCGAGGCAGCGCGCGAAGGGGCGCGGGTCGGGCGGTCGGCGGCCGTGGGGTGGCCGGCCTCGGCCTGACGGGCAGCGCGCAGGGGGTGCTGCTGGCAGGCCAGAGGCTGGGCTCGGCCGGCTTGGCGGCGGCGGCAGCCAGCTCCTCTGCTCGCGGTGGTGGAACGCAAGGCGCGGCGGAGCATCGCCGGAAGACGGCGGCGCAGGCCCTAGGGGGCTCTGCCAGGCATGCGGGTGGCACAGAGGCGCGGAGTTCGACACGGCGAACTCCACTGGGTGGATCTCGCCGACGAACGGCGGCCGGAGACGGCGAACGATGCGGCTGGGCGGCTCGGGTAAAGGCGGCGGCTTCGGCGAGCTACCGCGCACAGAAGAGAGGGAGAGGGAGGACGAGAGCGATACCGGCGGCTTCCTCACCTCGGCGCGGAGCTCGTGGGCCGGTTCTTATCGACGGGGATGCGGCCACTGCGGAGATCGGTGGCGGCGGGATCTCTGCGGACGGCAGCTGCGTGCGGGAGCTAGGGAGCGCTAGGGCTAGGGGCGGCTAGGGTTTCTGAGGCGGCGCAGCGCACTGGGGAGCCTCGATATGTAGGCACGGCCAACCTCGGGGCGCGCGCGGGCCTAGGAGATACGAGCGGTGGCGGCGGAGGCGTCGTCCGCTTCGTGCGGGAGGTTGGGGACGACGTCCACTGTCGCTGACGCGTGGGGGCCACCTGCCAGCGGCTGCGCGACCGAGGCAGCGGGGTGGCTGTGTCTGACGAGCGGGGCCCGCCGGGCAGCAGCACAGAGGCGGGGTGCGGGCTGTGGGGCGGCTGCCGCTGCTTTTGCTGGCCGAGGCCCAGTATCGGGGGCGCGCACGCGAGGGAGCTGAGACAGGCGGGGGCGGGGTGGGCCGAGGCTGCGCACTGCTGCTGGCCTTGGCGCAACAGGGAGAGCACGCGGGCGCAGAGGAAAGGCCGTGGGAGACGGACCGTTTTGCTGGGCTTCAAAGAGAGGCAGGAGCTGGGCCGGCGGGCGGACTGCGGAGCAGGCCGGTAGCGCGTGTAGTTAGCATGCCAAGAGCACGGACGGGCCAAAAATAAAGAAAGAAGGGAGAAAAGGATAAAAGAGATTTATCTTTTTAGAAAAGGATCAAACAGCTTTTCCAAACTATTTTAAAACCATTTAAATTTGAAAACTCTCAACTTTATAGATGATTTTAGAAATCTACCTTTTAAAACTATTTTCAATATTTATTTTTTCGAAATATATTTTGAGAATCCTTTTTAAACCATATTTTGAGAATCAAAAATAGCTTTTATGAGCACATTTAAATACATTTTTTAACTTTTTAGACTCAAGCTTGAATTGGTTTTGAAACATAATTTTTGAAGGCTTATTTTCCAAAGAAAAAAAAAAGAAGAGGACCTGGTTGGGTCGAGTTTTAGAAATTCATTTTTCAAACAATAAAAATAATGCAAAGGCATGAATGTAACAAACAAATCACATTAGCTTTATAAAGTTTTATAAAGCCATGTTTTCTCACTTTATATTAACAATGAAATGAATAAATATTGGAAAATTTAGAAAAGTATTAAATCCTTTATTTTATTTAGTATTTCTATTCACGACCCAAAACGGAAATTTTGGGGTGTGACATCCCATTAGACGCATAGTTATTAGAACCGGACTGGAGATTGAACCGGTGAGGGCATCGGTTTGCTGGTTCATTGGTCCAACTGTAAAGAACCGGTTGAACCACTAGTTCGATAGTTTTGGACCAGATGAATTGAACCACCCACAAATACTTCAAAGCAGTGCAATATCATAATAGACAATAGATAATTAGCAACAGCATTGCAATACAAAAATTTCCCAACATCCCTGAATAAATCAATTCATAAAGTTGTCTCAAAGTCAACTCTTTTTATTTATGATATGACATCAAATTAATATCATTAGGTACACCAAAAGACTTATTAAAAATATGATTATTTGGTATCATAAATATTTGTACCTTTTTCTTAAAAACTAGTCAAACATAAAAAAGTTTGGGTTAAAACAATTCTAGAAATTGAATTATTCAGAGAGAAAAGGAGTATATGTTCATCAGATTCACCCAAATGCACCCTCCTATAATGCGACTGCATTTGGAGCGAAGCCAATTTTGTTGACAAATGTGGTCTGGAGATATACGATCTACTCGTACACACTTTGGTCCAAGTCGGGCACACTGGATGCAGCAGGTTAGCCATCACCCCATTTATCCAATAGTTCAAAAAAACGCTGTGGCCTAGTCAATTTTACCCAAACCCCTAGGCAAACTCCTCCGTCTCTGAGCAAGTCAGCCTTGAAGTGTCCTGCCCGTAGACTGTCTCGTCTCCCATTGCGCTGCATCAAGGTTTGAGAAAACAGCTGCAAGCACTGAAGTGCTGATCCAATGTTTGAGATGATATGAGCTCTCTCGAGCTTGCTTCTGCGTTAGTTAGTTTTCAGTTTTAAGTAGAATATAGTTGTGGGCATGACTGATTGATGTACACACATTGCAACACATATCTGCCAAAATATGCCTAAGATGTGCCTATCAATTTGTTTGCCACACCTTAGGGCACGGTTTGACAAAGGTACCTATGACATGTGAGACATAATGGTAAAAAGTGTGGCCAGTAATAGAGTTGTGATATAGAACCAAAAACCCACCTAATAATATGTGGTGTAGGACGTCCTGCATAAAATCACAAACATAAATACACACTGACACACCTAATAAAAAAAGTATATGATTATATGCACTCAATTACAAAAAAGAAGAAGTTATCAGATAGAACAACAGAGACATGAGAGGTAAAAGTTTCCATGACCAACGAGTTCTGGGCACGAAAAGAACAAAATATTATCAGATCTAGGGGAAATAAAGTATGAGACAGAGAAAACAAAAGAATTAATTTAACTCTGTATAATTTCACGAGTAAGCCACCAGCATAACCCAAATCCTACCACCCACGCCCCAGCTCAGACTAACTTCAGCTATCAAGTAGACTAACCTAAAGTCTAGGTACTAAAGAACGGAAAGAAAAATGGCTTTCTGAGTTTGCAAAAAATGTAGAGAGTTCAGTTGGGAGGTTGCACATTGGAAATGGGCTCCTGTGAGCAGGCAGCTCATGCAGTAATGACACCAGACATCCATGGCACAACGACAGGAGCAGTCGGATGAGAATCTCTGTATGTCTCAGAGTACCGGTCTTTGAAGTTTAATCTAGGGTGGTCAGCCTGAAATACAAACCAATACAGCCGAAATTACTTCTCAGGTGGAACAGGATCCATTCTGATAACATATATATGAATGGAATACCAGGATTTCAATGACTACATTAGATCAAACGTGAAAAAAACATGAAGTTTCATTTGGAAGGAAGAGTCCAAGAACAGCATCTCACTATTAAGTATCTAAAGGGAGTTTATTAAATAAAGAACCTGAATATTCATTCAGATTTCCTCACATGGTCAAAACTTAGAAATACAAAAATATGAATGTTAAGTCATGAAAGAATAAATTCAAGAGAACTAAAGATAGCATTTTATAGTTTCAGACCATCATGTACAAACATTAGATCTCCAACGTGTATAAAGGGGGAGAGAATCAACTTCTGGCATGAATATTTTGAACATGAGAGCAGTTTTTGTGCCTGGGTAGATAGCACCCTGGATATCTGGACCATCCATTTCCATCGGCCCGATCAAACTCAGACGGAGAATAAAGTGGCTACTCAAGTGTACACTATTGCAGCATAATTTTTTCACTTTCATATATATGATGGATTCCATTTTTTTTTCCTGGTCAATGTTCCACTTCTATAGATAGCGCTGGAATGTTCCAGCTGAGGTATCCATAAATCAGTCATCGCAAAAATTTTGGAGAGCTTCAGAAACCATAATGAAACACATTCCAGTGCATGGTAAGAAATTTTAACACCACTGCACGGTAGAAAATTTTCACCATACCAACATGAAAACTTCCATTAAAACGAATCCTAGCAATCGCAAGCATGGCCTGGATGTCGGGGGTGCCATACAAAGTACCTCTACAAGTAACTAGATTTTGTGTTATATCAGCAATTCAGCCAAATGAGCCACCAAGAAACAGATAACCTGAACACGCAACACAAAACATGTTTCCACTAACAGTTGTACAATACCGCGGACATATTGATTTATTAACTAAGCGATGGAACAAGACTGTATTATCAAGTAAAAGAAAAAATAACTCAATGCCAGGCCACCAGAATTGTGTCGGCTGCACTTGCGGCTGCCTGCTCTATCCACTGCCCAAAAACCATGATAACCAAGTTAGAGGCCCAGTAGCTACACTTCATGTGTCCCTACCGTGTTAAAAAACCAATACTTGTATCATATATGCAACAAAACATAACACAATTTGGAAGTCACTATCCCAGGAAACAGGACAAATTGGTAATAATGAACTGACATCACCAACTATGCATGAGAGCTGGACTAAGTCTATTCTCTTATATCAGTTAAGTACTTAAATATACACATTAACACATAGAAGACAACAGAAAATACCTGCTTCAACCAGCATTCTTGATGTTTGTGTTCATATTTGTCTGGCGAGTAGCATCCATACTCAGACGGACAGTTAAACCCAGATATTACACTTTAAAGCTCCTGGTCTGGCCCTCTTAGCCTGATCTATACAGGCTTGACAGCAATCTGCGGCACTTTCTTTGTGATTGTGTAAGCCCCATCTAACAGCAGTGCCACCATAATCAGTATGCAGTTCAGTATTGCATTCAGGGGGCAAAGGTGGACCAGGTATTATCTCTTCATCTGCAACATTAACATGAATCAAGAACCATTATTCAATTGTCTGTTATCTCTTGGAGCAATTTAAAATCACGGCACAATTGGTAACGATTAATGACCCGTAAGACCTAATCAACAATGCTGGCAACATGAACAGTGTAAACGAAATAACCTTCTGGTTCATTCTCAGGCTTGTCATCATGTTCGATATGATATATAGTGGGAGGTATCCAAAGACCAATGTCCTCCAATAGCATTTGCCAGTTAAACTCCAAGGCTCGCTTTAACATCCCTAATATCGAATCATAGGACATTACAAATGTTAAAAAAATAAACAAGTACAAATATGTCATCATAGTAACTTCAACTAAGCTCACATACTTGATTCTTCACTGGAGAGGCCAACATTTGATAAATTCTTAGTAGATGTACTTCTCATGTACTTAAGCTTCCCAACACCGCCATGCTTCTACAGCTTCTGGCGTATATTAGAAAAATGGAAGGAAAAGATTTTATTTAGGTTAGTAAACATATTAAATAAATCATGTCTAACACTACATATATTAGCCTTGCAATTAATAACTAAGTGGTACATATTTGTACAGATAAATGCACAACCAGAAAACAATTTTAGATTTTTCTAACGGTCTAACCTATATCCCCATCAGCTTTCTTTTAAAGAAAAGGTCTCACCTACAACCCTAAAAGGGAAAGTAGTGTGAAATTCAGTATGACTATGATAATAGTAAACTTTCCTAAACATCAGTATCGCTTGGTACTTCCCTGTCATTATTTGTCTAAATACGAGACTAAATCATATCTTACAAGCACCTTTATAAAAAAAACAAAGGAAAATCACAGTTTGTCTTGTCCTATTGACTAATAATAGAATGAATGCCAACCAATAAGGTTTCAACAAATCAACAAAACTTGAAGAAAAAATCCAGTGAGGACAACAAGCCAGAATAAAAGAAGCAGCGCGTAAATGGCAAGTCCATGAATAAGTACGCTGGAGTTGTAAGCTGCCAGAACCTGGCTTAATAATTTGTGTACAAGGTTATCATAGAAATGATGGCCCATAGTTCTCAAAAGCATGGATGGGATTTATTGTTTTCGTGTGAAATTACAGGAACAAAGTACTCCCTCCATTCCAAATTATAGGTCGCTTTGTATCTAGCCATACCGTATATTTAGGTGCATAGCAAAAGCTATGTAACTAGAAAGCCAAAGCTACGTACCTACAAAAAGCCAAAATGACCTGTAATTTAGGACCGAGGGGAGTAGAAGAGAAAAGAGAAATAAAGAAACATGAAAAGTCCACAAGGACCTATATTCTGCTCTTTATCGAAGAAAGGAAATGGTCGGGTAAAGCTCGTCTCGATGTATCTTTTTCAGATCTAAGAGCTGGTACATAGGCGTGAGCCTAACAAAGCACCAGATTAGTAAGTGGTCCAACTAGCCAGAAGCAGGTATGTTTATGTACAGTCAACCACAGCAACATGGACACATGATTATACGAACTATAAAGGAGCACGACATTCCAGCCCTGAGTACTGAAAACAGCAGAGGCAACCATCCAGATGCACCGGGCATAATTCCCAACTTGGTAAGTCAACTAAATACTAAATGACAGCCTCGCAAAAAAAATACTAAATGACAGAAATACAAACCTCGTTGTTCCGTGGTATTAGAATTTCCCCCCAAATCGTGCAGCCTCTGCAAAAATCTCAAGCGAAACTTTCTGCTTCAGCTCGAGCGGCAGCCCCCTTCGCCTCTTCTCTTCCCCTCGCGATGCATTTGCGCAAGCTTCTTCACCTTCTCGCACCAGACACCAAAACCCAATGTCTCAAAAGCTGTCACCGCTTCAATGGAAACACCTGAACAAACTGAATTCCAGACACAAGAGCTCCTGTAGAACAGCCATACCGCTTCAATGAGCTCGACGGGCTCAGCCTCGCGGGCGAATCCGGATCGACTCCGTCCACCCACCTCATCTGCTCCCTGGAATACTTCAGCTCCCCGCCTAAACCCACAGGCACGAACTTAATTGGCAGATTAATTTGATCAGAACAAGCGGATGGACCAACAGTGAGCTGAGGATAGGGAAAACAGCGTACGTCTGGGTGCAAACGCGAAGGAAGCCAGGAGCGTAGAGCGCGCGGGCCACGAGCAGCGCGGCGACGAGGTTGCCCACGCAGAGCGCGACGGAGACGCGGCGGCAGGTGCACCACCTCGCCGCGGCGGCCCGCGCGGCCACCGAGCCGCAAGCCCCTCACCATGGCGTCACGGGCGGAGCCATCCTAGCACCGCCGGCGGCGCCGCCACGCCCGCGCTAGGGTTGCGCACGCCGGAGTTCGCCTCGGGCGACGAGCTGTAATCACACTGCGGCACGGTAGGTCGGTAGCAGTGCGCGCTCACGAGAGGGATGTGTTCGATGCCTTTTCGTGCGCGTGTCGCCGCAGGCGGCGGTGTGCATTTTATTTTGGTGTTTTTACCTACGTGCCATTTAAAAAAAGATCAAAATAACCCTACGTGCCATTGAAATTTGAAAAAGTTGCTCAGTACCCCTGATCCGAAGTTTCTTTTACCTTGTGCCACTTCCGTCAATTCGCAGTTGATTCTAACGGAGTTGGCTCCCAATAGACTTGAAATTACTCTTTTGCCCATCACTCTTTCTAGTCAACAGTCAGCCACTCGTTCCATTCATTCTCTGCTTCCCCGTTCGTGCGCGCACACACACACGCAAACCCTAGGGAGCAACCAGACGGAGCAAGCACACGGGTGGGCGCTCGCCGGCAGGCCGTCGGGCGTAGCAGAGGGCAGGGGTGGGACGGCCCGCGCCGGATTGGTGGCCGCTGCGGGGGCTCTCGCCGGCCGGGGCGGCGGAGGAAGCAGGGCGTCGGCCTGGCGGCGGAGGAAACAGCCAACGCGGCACTCGAGGAGGTGGGCCGTCGGGGCGCTGCTTGCCTTCTACTTCGCGCGGGGAGGCCACGGTAATGTTAGGCTTAATTATTCCCCTACATCCTCGACCGGTTTTCGCGGCCGACGATCTGGTCCGACCACGAATGCTCCGCGAAACAGCTATTGAGAAATTGCATGTCTGACACAATGTTCCACTTGCCAACTACTACTATTCCTGAATTAACTAGTACCACACACTTGTCTCCTTTTTTAGAATTCCACAGTTGTCTCTTTTGTCATGTGTTCTACCTTCGCAGTTTATCAGAGCAAAGCGTTGGAGGATGGAGCAAATCATTTTTGCCAATATTCAATAGTTAGGCCACAGATTTTTCAGGACACATGTATTTCTATTCAGTTAACCAGTCATCACTGGTAGGCTGTGGCCAGGATTTGTAATCATAGCCAGCTACAATGCACGAGTTTGTTAATCACCCATTTGACCGCTCTTGACTAAAAGCAGAGATAGATGTTTCCCCCTTTGCAATATAACAAATTTATCATCTAACACCTATGCAGTAAATCAGCTACATATGCAGTTCATCTATGACCAGTTCATCTTAACACGTGTGGTAAAGTTGGGGTAAAATGGTTCTGGGATTATTAACTGCAAACTGTACACATCAAAAGAGGTTAAAGGAGGAGAGTTTCAATTTGGAGATGGATATAACTGCATGCTCACCACATGTTGCAGAGGTTTGTGTGAAGGGGAGCAATGGCTTTAAGCGTGTGGTACACTCATATATATATGACACTAATATTATTGTGCATGCAGGGGCTCACCAAGGAAGAAGAAGAAAAAGAATGAAGCTATCCAAGAATCACCAGATATGAGTATTGTACCTGCTGGTTCTACTTCAGGACCCACTCCGATGTATTTTCCTCCTAGGTAAGTACGTGGATACACAAATTGTTATTTTTTTTTGTTATACTTCAAAACCCACTCCACCTAAATTGCAACTTGTGATGCAGCCAAGGGTGCTCAAATAACTTGAGTTCTGGAAAAACTTCAAAGTAAGTTTATGTACATTATGTTAATTCTTCACATCTTTTGTTCTTTGCTGAATTTATAATTAAGATAAATGCATGTGTAGGTCTGCATGTGGTTCTAGCCAACCTGAGGTACTCTCCATACAATTTCCTTCTAGTGACACTACTCTGCCACCACCTGCTACCTCCAAGCCTACAAAAGAAGAGAAAGGAACCAGCAAAACTAAGTGCAAAGAAGCAAAGGCCACAGGGATGTCAAAGAAGGAGAAAGAATTGGTGACACCTAATAGTCGTGCAATGTGCACTAGAAGCAAGACTACAGAAAGTCCTACAATGGGCACTAGAAGCAAGAGAAAATCCTAGACTGAATATCTAGGTATGGAGGCTTATTTGCTGATTTTGTAAGCTGCATGTGAGCTGCATATACTTTGTTTGAGCCTGAAACTCAAACTGTTATTATGTATTAGAATTGTGGGCTTCATTGCTCTTAGAATTGTGGCTTCGTTGATGAAGAACTAATACTCATCTAATTTTGCTTGTGAGCACAACTGTAATGCTCTTTCTGGTATTGTAAATTGTTGGCTATCAGTACCATCTTGGACCATGGCCTTGTTTAGATTGAGAAAAATTTCAACCCGATGAATAGTAGCACTTTCGTCTTATTTGGTAAATATTGTCCAATCGTGGACAACTAAGTTCAAAAGATTCATCTCGTGATTTCCAACTAAACTGTGCAATTAGTTTTTTTTTTACCTACATTTAATGCTCCATGCAAGTGGCTAAAAATTGATGTGATGGAGAGAGAGTGAAAAACTTGGAATTTTGGGGTAATCTAAACAAGGCCCATATATGATGTAATGATGATGTGCAAGACTAATGCAATGTAATGTGTCATCTTGAGGCGCCTGAACCATTGTTATGCTTAAATTATGTGTCATCCATGTGCATTGAATGACCAATTAAATGCTTGCCTTGTCTATATAGTAGTAAATGTGTTATACATGTATTTTTATTCTCTTTTTTTGTCAAATATATATATGTACACTTGCTGTTAGATTTGGAATGAATAAATATTCAGTGCAATGGTACCTACGGGAATGCATGAAAATATGGTGCAATGGCATCCAGGGAAACATAGCAAAATTGTACTGTGACTCGGAGGGTAAAATCGTCATTTCTGCATGGAACCTAACAGCCACGTAACTGGGAACCAACGGAATGGCAACTGGGGAAACGAAATTTTCATTTGATGGCACTTGAGGGAGAAGGAAAATTTCAATGGCTTTGAGGGAAGCCCAGAAATTTTGAATGGCACTGAGGGAATTGACTCTTTTATTTTTGGGGCTGGCCGTTTGGGAAGCGGCTTGGAGTCTTGGACGGTAACTTGACCGGGGAGCTGAACCGGTGACGCCACTCGCTGGACGGCTGGACCTTCACCTACTCCAGATCTCCGACTGCCGACAGGTGGGTCGGAGCGGAAGCTGAGCTGCAGGTGCCATGGATCGATCTTCCGATCTTCGTGGCCCGCCCGCACACCGGTTCACAGGTCACTGTTTACGTTCGGTAGGATTAGTCATTGTTTACCGTAAGAATCTGAAGCTGATTGACTCGGTAGAATAGAGCCTGAGATGTTGGAATGTTCCGTCGTAGATTATTTTGGAGTAGTAGTACTATTATTATAGCTGTCTAATGACCAATTAGTCGTTACTGCGTCGGAAAGCCAACTTTTTTATGAGTAGTTGTTGCTGCGTCAGAAGCCATTTTTGTGGGGCTTCGAAATGTGGCAGAAATGCAGTGTTCATTTTGCTCTGCATTTTACTACGTCAGCAGAGGTAAGAAAAAGTAAGGTACTACGTCAGCAGAGGTAAGAAAAAGTAAGGTGTGACTTGCTCCCTCCGTAAAAGAAAAAATGCAATTCTCTCTTCGACAAACAATTTTAAATTTTAACTAAAATTATATAAAACTACTAACATTCATGATAAAAAATAAATATCATTATATTAGGTATGGAATATTTATAATAGATTATTTAAAGATATAAATGCTAATAATATTTGCAAAAACTTTGTCGGTTTGACTGGCAGGAATACTATAGTTGTATTCTTGAGTAGACGCCAGGGAGTATATTCTAGCTAAATCGGTGTCTTGGCATCGAGCGGCAAAGCATGACATCCAAGTGTATCCGTGACAGCACTCGTAGAATTGCATTTCACCTCCACAATGGCCCCGTTCGTTTGGAGAAATTTGAAGGAATCTGGAGAAATTTGTGAGAGGAAATCAGCCATGAACAGTAACTTTCATCCATAAACAGTGCTTTTGGAACTAGCATAAATTTATTAGATGTAGATGTTGCTAATATTTTTTTTATAAATTTAGCCTAACTTTAAAAGTTTGACCAGCACAGATAATGTAGTGACTCTTTTTATGGGACGGAAGAAAGAGTATTTCTCTTTACACAGGGGGCGTCCTACCCATGTTTTTTTTTTTTGAGTGGAAGCCCTTACCCATGGGTGAACCGTGAAGCTTGAGGAGGAAAAAGTGAACTATTGTACCTTCAACCCGCACCAGTTAGCTCGCGGATCGCATTCCTACTGCCATGGCTTCGGCCCTTCGGCCTTTCGCGTGGGCCTGTCCGGTTTCTGGCCCATGTCACTTCTGCTGCTACTACAAGACCAGGCGCCCAGCATTGCCGCCAGCGTTACCACCCCCATTTCAGCCCAGCTTGACAGCCGCATTCACCACTGAGCAGATCAAATGAGCATGGCCGCATGGGTGCCTGCTGCCCGGAAGCATTTGCTACTGGAGTTTTTGAGGTGCCAACTGCCTCAGACCGTCTAGTCCGCAAGTGCTCCGGCGGTCCGGCCTCGCCATTCGACAGCGAGATGTATATGCGCGCGCGACGCCGCGACGGATACGCGAAACGCGCTTGCTTAATCATCGGCCCGGTCTCACTGCCGTTGCCGCCTGCCGGAAGGGCGAACAAACCGCCGTGCGTCAGGTGGATTGCCTACTAACCGAGCTGTTCAGTGGCGTACGGCACCCTGCGAAAATTAGCTGCAATGCCGACGGCGAGCGGAGTGGACACGCTGGAGACTGGAGACGTTCCCGGTGAAACTGTGTGTGGCAGGTTACCGTCGAATGAACAGAGACGGCGAGGGCTCTTTCTCCTCCATTAAGCCAGTACATGAAGCACATAACAGAACTCAAACACCGCAAGTTAACAAAACAGGACACAAATAAGAGGAGCATTGATCACACTGAAACACGAATAAGTTTTAATGTCTCAACATGCGTCTCCAGGTAGAAACACTTTCAGTCAAATTGTCTGCACTGCGGCATTTCCACAAACACATCGCGTGCGCTGCCATGGATCGTGAGGCAGCAACAAGAAAATTAAAGAAGAGGCCACGACCTCACCGCTACACATGCGAGCACACGACCCGGAGAACAAAACGCGGAGAAAATTTCTCAATGGAGCCCGCTACTGCTCCTCGGCGGCGGCGGCGGGCGCAGGGTGGGCGGTGAAGATGCGGCGGAGGTGGGACGCGAGGGCGCCGGACGAGTCGTCGTCCGCCTCCCTGCGGAGAGCGTCCTGGAGGTCCCGCATGCGGTGGGAAAGGTCCTCGCGCTCGCGGCGGAGGTCGGCGTTGTCGACGGCGAGGTCGTTCAGGCGGTGCTTCTGGCCCAGGGACCGCAGGCTCATCATGAAGACGCCCGCCATCAGGAACAGCTGCACGAACCCTTCCTTGCGCTTCGCCGCGTTCGCCAGCAGCCCCGGCGGGCGCCGGCCCCCGAAGCCGCTGCCGCTGACGTCCGCCATCTTTGCCTGCGGGGTTGGGCTCAGTCCGGTCTCCGGTGGGCTCTGGGCTCTGGGCTCTTGGGAGGCAGATCCGGTAACTTGCCTCTAGTAAGTGACGCGCTGTTGACTTTTCCGGCATCACAGGCGTTCAAATCGAATCCAATGGCCCTTAGCGATTCAAAGAAAAAAATAAAAAGGGATGAGACTATTATGAGAGGGAGGCAGGGCGGGCAGAATAGAACCACGGGGGCCCTTGGCGTCGCGGAATCGCGCTCTCCGCCGCCGCGCCACCGGGGGCCTGCAGGAGTGGGAGGTGGGCTGTGTCGGAAATTTGGCCTGGTCTAAATAAAAATTTCAAATAAATTCTAAAAGCATACTCGCACATATATGATATGATGAGTTGTCTCTAACTGTTTTAAACTATTGAGGAGATAAAAAGGAAGAAACATACGTGGCGATGCAATAGGGCGTGAGCGCGACATACACGTGAATGGTCTGGCGATTTCTCTCTTAGACCTTTTCACTCGATATTTTTGCATGCACATGGAGAAATTTTGCGCTGCCTTATTTTGTTAAGCAATTATTCTCACATTAATGGTGATTGCTCTAATTGCTATAGCGTATAGTCGACTAAGGGCATGTCAATTAACTTAATGTTGTGATTGCGCAGCTAATTACTATCCATACCTACGATGCGTGTATATATCTGGATGAGACGTCGTCCTCAGTGTATTAATGGTGATTGCTCTAATTGCTATAGTCAACTAACGGCAGATCAATCATCTTAATGTTGTGATTGCGCGGCTAATTACACACACGACGTGTATATATATCGGACCAGACGTCGTCTTCAGTACATACAATTTATCTTCTCCTCTTACACTATGTTGCGTTGCCGCCGTTTTCCCAATCTCATCGTTGACGTGTCATCGACGTCGGGAGAGCAGGTCTTCGAAGTCTACGTCTCCTCGTGTCCCTACACGGTGTCGGTGTTTTGGAACCGGGGGTCCCTCAACCAACGAGTGAATTTGTGCTGCGTGCCCCTAATCCCGGATGGTGATGCAAAGAGACACAAAGTTTATACTGGTTCAGGCAATCGAGGCCCTACGTCCAGTCTGAGAGATCGATCTTGTATTCCTTGCACCGGAGTGCTCGTAGTAGGGGGTTACAAGCTAGGTGAGAGAGGGGGCTAGCCCCAGGTCTCGGCGGAGGTAGTGCGGGCTGCTTAAGGCGTTGTTCTCAAGCAGCGTGGAAGCGTGTAGTTCTATTGGGGTGTTCGTCTTTCCGTTCGTTGCCCTCCCCTTTTGGGATGGTACCGGCTACCTCCTTTTATAGCCACAAGGAGGAAGCCAGAAGTACATGAGAAGTTTACTATTTGCTGACGTATTCTGCTCCCCGGAGCAGCACGGCGTCGTGGGAGTTCCCGTCGGTGTCTAGTCGGTATGGTCTCCAGGCCGACGACATGCTGCGCTCCTGTACTTTTGTTGACTTGGTGAAGTGCCGAGACCTGGTGGCTGCTGTAGGTCGGTTGTGCCGAGACCTGCTGCGCTGAGGCGAGACCCGCTGAGGCCTTTGCAGGCGGCAATGCGGGGTCTTGGCGGCCATCGTCGTAGTTGATCTAGGCGGAATAGTACGGAACGTGCGTCTACAGGATATGGTACCCTGTATTGTCAGTAAGGAATGGTAAAAAGGCGATTTGACCGTTGTCCCGTCGCTCCTGTCGCGGCGCACTGCCGATCGTGGCTTACGTAGTGGGTGCAAGCTGGGCGCATTGATTGGATGCGACAGCCTGCTAGAGCGACTTTTGAGGCGGAGGCGACGAGGTTGCAGGACGAGCCCGGCCTCGAACGAGGCGGAGCATGGCCAGCTCGCCCGAGGCCCTACCGGGAGTCTCGGGCGAGGCGGAACTCGGTCAGTTCGCTGGTCCCGAGGTCACAGGAACCCAGTTCTGACTCCCCACGTCGTGTTCGTCCTTGGTGCAGGAGTTTAGGCAGCACTGTGGCTGGTAACCCCTGCACAGTCCCGTCGTGGATGGCAGGGCGCCGACGTGCTGGTCATCGTGCGATGACGTCGTAGGGAGCCGTGCTCTGCAGATGCCGAGGCCGAGCCAGCGTGGGGGCTCGGCGGACATGGATCCTCAGGCTGCCGAGCCCCTGAAGCAAACTGCCGAGGCCTCGGAGGGAATTATTGGTCCTGGGTACTGATTCCGAGGCCACAGTATCCCAGACATTGCTCCCCATGCTGCGTTGTTCTCGGAGCAGGAGTCGGCAGCACAGTGAGGCATGGGCACCAACCACGTGCATAGTGGTTGGCACAGTGGCGGGTAACCCCTGCCCAGTCCTGCCTCCTGTCCCGTCGGCCATTCCACTGTACTGTGTCGAGCATGCGGCCGACGTCAGGGGCAGCAGTTGGCTGAGTTAATGCGACACGACGTTTTGTCAGAGGGATGGGTGAAGGAAGAGGCAGCAGAGTGCTGCCGAGCCCGCCTCGCACGAGACGGAGGGTCGGCGGCCCTGGCCGAGGCCTGCGACAGGAGGGGGTCGGCCGAGGCCTTCGGTGGGGGATCGCCCGAGGTCAGCGGTGAGGGGGCCTCGGGCGAGTCGGAGAATCGGCCGAGGCCAGCGGTGTTTAGCTGGTTTCGATTTTTACGAAGTCTACGCAGTCGTTTTTTGGTTCTTGCTTAGGGTACCCCTTCTCATAGGTATCCGACAGTAGCCCCCGAGCCTTGGGGGGAGTGGAGGCACTCCCCCTGAGGTTCTGACGAGAACTGGCTCTTGATAGTTCCTGCCGGGATGGCGTTTTGTACTCGAGGTTTCGGTGGGTGCGCGCGAGCGCACCCGCCGGGTGTAGCCCCCGAGGCCCTGGAGGAGTGATTTCACTTCTCCAGGGGCTTTTTTCTCTTTCGAGTGAGGGGTTTTTATTGTGTTTGCCGGGCCCGTGGGTGCGAGTTCAGGAGCGCAGGGTCTCGACGATGCTGCGGAAAGAGCCCCTTAGCCTCCGCCTGGAGCGAGAGGGCCGTCAGGGGTTCCCCTCGGCTTTTTGTACGACCCTCGTGCTTCCTTTTCGCTCGGAAGGAGGGGTGGAAGATGCCGTGCTACCCTCGGTGGGCGCGAGCGACGGCATTTCCGGTGAGCTGTTATCGGGTAAGTCCGAGTGGAGGCCCGTACCCCGTTCGCTGGGGGTCGGCTAGCGGTCCGGAGACGCGCTCCAAGAATACCGGCGGGTTTCTCTAGTGGGTGCCGAGGCCGTTCGCTGGGCCTCGGTGGCTCGGTGCCTCCCTACGGTGGGATCCCATTCGGAGACCTCCCTGCCGGTCTCGGACACGACACAGGGCGCGCTCGTACAGGCTTGCCCGTAGTCGTCCCTGACTCTTTTGCCCTGGGGCAGCTGTCGAAACCCCTGGGGGCCCAGCCTTCGAACCCCTGGACCGTAACGGGCTCGGGTCGCTTGTCTTTATCTTGGGTGCAGGAAGAGCCCCCGAGCCTTCGCACGGAGCGAGAGGGCGGTCAGGGGTCCTCCCGACTTTTTTGTCCGTCTCCCGCACGTCCTTTTCGCTCGGACGGGGGGCTGTTTGCCTGAGCCCACTCGTGTGCGAGCCTGAGCTGCTGGGTCTCGGCAAAGTTGCAGGAGGAGCCCCCGAGTCTCTCGCACGGAGCGAGAGAGCGGTCAGAGGTCCCCCTGGCTTTTGGTTCGCCCCTCGCGCGTGAGGGTCTGTCTGCCGAGCCCCCCTCGGGTGCGAGCCTAGGTCGCGGGGTCTCGGCGTCTTTTTGCAGAAGGAGCTCCCTAGCCTCTGCACGGAGCAAGAGGGCCGTCAGGAGTTCTTCTGGCTTTTTGAACGACCCTCGCGCTTCCTTTTCGCTCGGAAGGAGGGTTTGTTTTGCCGAGCCCCCTCGTGTGCGAGCCCAAGTCGCTGGGCCTCGGCAATGTTTTGCAGGAAGAGTCCCTTAGCCCCTGCGCGGAGCAGGAGGGCCAGTCAGGGATTCTCCTGACTTTTTATTCGACCCTCGCGCTTCCTTTTCGCTCGGAAGGAGGGGTGGAATGTGCCACGCTACCCTCGGTGGGCGCGAGCGATGGCATTTCCGGTGAGCTGTTATCGGGTGAGTCCGAGTGGAGGCCCGTACCCCGTTCGCTGGGGGTCGGCTAGCGGTCCGGAGACGCGCTCCAAGAGTACCGGAGGGTTTCTCTAGTGGGTGCCGAGGCCGTTCGCTGGGCCTTGGTGGCTCGGTGCCTCCCTACGGTGGGATCCCATTCGGAGACCTCCCTGCCGGTCTCGGACGCAACACAGGGCAGTCCCAAGCGTTTCGCTTGCTTGGGCCTCGGCCTCGCATAGGCTCGCCCATAGTCAGCCCCTGACTCTGTTGCCCTGGGGCGGCTGTCGAAACCCCTAAGGGCCCAGCCTTCGAACCCCTGGACCGTAGCGGGCTCGGTGCCCAGTTCCTTTGCCTGAAAGGAATCGGGTGGGGGGCTATCTCTCTCCCTACGGCTAACAACGGCAGGCGCGTCTTTTGAGGCGGCTTTTTCGGGGAGGTGAAACGGCGCCTGCTGCTGCTGCGGTTGGACGCGACGTGGCAGTCAGCCGACGGGACGTAACTGCACGTGCAATTAATGAGGAGGGAGTGGGCGCGTGGGCGGTAAGACCGGATCTGGGTAACCGCAGCGGATTTTTTGGGAAAACTTCCCCGATTTCGTCGCCCGGCGGTTTCGTCTCGTCCCTGTATAAATACGCAAAGAGCCTCGCCCTCCCCCTCCTTACCTTTTCCGCGTTCGCTTTCGCTGCCTCCGTGCCTGTCGTTGAGAGCATAGAGCGGGGAGGAGAAGGGCGAGAGAGAGAGACCGGACGAAAGAGAGAGAGAGAGATTACCGTCGTAGCAGCGTCCTCCACTGCGCGATGGCAGGTGGTCCCGTCCTCCTCCCGGCGGATCCCTAGGGAGCGGTCTGACGTCACCGAGGGGAAGCTGCAGTCGCTCGTGGAGGCCGGTCTTCTTCGCCCGATCACCGACCCTGACGAGCCGGAGTGGATCGCTCCGGGGAACGAGTCGGAGCCGAGGCCGCGCTGACGGCTACGTGGTGAGCTTCGTCGTCTTCCACGAGCGAGGCCTCGGGTCGCCGGTGGATAACTTCATGCGGGCGCTCCCGCACTACTATGGCGTGGAGCTCCACAATTTCAGCCCCAACTCCATCGCGCAGGCGGCCATCTTCGTCGCCGTCTGTGAGGGGTACTTGGGGATCGCTCCCCACTAGGGAGTTGTGGCTCCACTTGTTCCGGGCGACGTTCACCACCAAGCCGGGGGGAACGAGGGGGGCCCGGAAGGTGCAGAGGGCCGGCGGCTGCACCCTTCATGTGCGCCAAGACCGGCAGTCCCTCTACATCCCGGCCCAGCTGTCATCGTCCAACCGTCGTTGGTACGACGGCTGGTTCTACCTCCGCAACGACGACGGAGGACTTCCTCCTTATACCGGGCGGGTTGTAGAGAGTCAACCAGAGAAATAGGGGATACGGCGTTATCAAGGCTGATCAGCCTAGGTTGGAGCCGCTCTTGCGGGCCTTGGGGAAGCTGCGTGACCGCGGCCTTTCGGCGGCCGTGGTCGTGGCGGCCTTTCACCGCCGGAGGGTGTTGCTGCTAATGGCCCAGCGGCGGCGGCTGTTCGAGATGACGCCGAGCGACCCGATCGCCGGTATCAAGATGTCCGCCTTCGCCCTTACCGACGACGAGACCCTGCGTCGGGTGAGAGAGGCGGTAGACGGGAAGCCGAAGCTCGACGACTTGATGCCGTTCCCGATGCGCCCGTCGCGGGGGCACATTTCACTGGTAAGTTGGATGTCGCCGAGGCTTTCGCGGCCTTCTTGTTTTCCGCCTTTTTGTCTGTCGTCTTACTTCAGTCGTTCCCAGCAGGGGATAAGAGACGTGCGAGGCTCCCCGCCGCCCATTCTCCGAGGACGCCCGGCGGCGATCCGTGAACAGGGCGCGCAGCCGAGGAGGAGAAGAAAAAGAAAGATGCCAAGGAGGCGAAGCGCACGAAGAAGCTCCTTGCGCGCGAAAAGCTGGACGCTCGTCGCCGGCGTCAGAAGCTCGACGGTCTCCCCGTTGGAGCCGTCTCCCTCGTCGTCGGTGTCGGATTCTTCGGGGCGACGGCGGCGGGCGCGAGGTGGGGACGGCCTGCCTGGAACACCTCCCCGACATTAGGGAGATGGTGCCCGGGGCGCCGGCAAGGAGCCTGACGCTCCTAGGAGGAGGTGTCCCGGGGCCGGTGGCAGGCCCGTCCCGGGGCCGAGGCCGACGACGCCCGAGGCGCGGGTGTCGGAGGAGCGTGCCGTCGGCCCGATGGGTTCGACGGTGGAGGTGGAGCGAGCGACGGTGGGGGCGACCCCATTGTCTCCGCGAAGGGTCGAGGAGGTGCCGGGGTCCGACAGGAGGCCAGCTGGCACCGATGGACATCGAGGCCGCACTGCTGCCACCACCGCCGCCGTTGCAGAGGAGGCTGGCGGTGTCGAAGCGGCTGCATCCACGTTCGCGGTAAGCGTCTTTTCCGGTGGAGTCCGTATTACTTCTTGTTTGCCCCTTGGTCGCATGCTGACCTTGGGAGTGTCCTTGCTTCCTAGCCAGACGCATCTGGTGGAAGATCCCGCCTTGGCGCCCCGTAAGGCGCTCAAGGTGAACGTTAGCTCCTCTGCCCATCAGGCAGCGGAGGCGCAGGCTGGCGCGCAGCGCGGCGCGGCAGTCGGGTGGGGCCGTTTCGGAGGAGGCGGCTGCCCAGGAAAAGGGTGCCGAGGCGGCCGCGGAGCGAGTGGAGGAGGAGCCCACGCCCTGCGATGTCGTGGGTCTTAGGGGCGAATGAGGCTAGGGCGTCCACCATTGCCGAGGCCATTGAGGGTGACGCCGGAGCCCCCAAGGCCTCCGAAGTTAGGGCGGTGGACGCCGGGGCCGACGAGGTAGAGACGGCGGAGGCCAGAGCCCCCAGGGTCCGTCGAGGCCTGAGGCGATGGAGATGGAGCAAGTTTTGGCGCCGCCCCTGGTTCAGGCAATCTCGTCTGATGATTCCTCCCATGGGAAGGAGGCGGCGGACGTCGAGGCGGCTAGTACCGTGGAGCAGCCAGTCCCAGATCCCGCCGAGGGGAGTTCGGCTCTTGTCCGGCTACGGCCCGAGCCCCGTGGGTGGAACTTCCCGCGTGTTTTCTGGCGGAACCGGGCTGACCCCGAGGGGGAGCCCGTGTTCGCCCTTGAAGATACCGCAGAGGGGGGGCATTGGGACACCCTTGAGCAGTACCGCCAACTGGCAGTGCGGTCGCTGCAGACAGCGATGACTATTATGGGGCGGGACTTGCCCGGTGTCACACGGGTAAGTACTTTCCTCTCTCGTGCCGCGTTGTTTTCTCTCCGAGCCCCCTCGCAATGTTTGACGTGCGTTTTTTGTTTTGCCTCCTTAGGAGCTCGAGACCCGATCCCTTGGGAAATCGGTGTTCCTGCGAAATGAGAGGGATATCTGGGACCAGCTCCGGCGGCAGAAGGGCCTGCTTGCCGATGCCCAGGGGCTTTTGTCGGCGCGGAGTGCGGAAGTGGAGGACCTCCGCCTTCGTTGTGCTGACATTCAGGCCGAGTTGGCCACGGCTAAGGAGCAGTCCGCCCCTCTGGTGGAGAAGATCAAGGAACTAGGAGGAGGAGCGAGACTCCTTCAGGTCTCGGGCCCAAGAAGCGACGGCCTCTGCCAAGGTCACAGCCGGGGCAGCTGGGTGCGGAGCAGAGCGAGCATCAGGCGACGAAAGTCGCCTTGGCAGAGGCTACCAAGGCGGCCGAGGCCTCTCGGGTCGAGGCCTTAGACTGGAAGAGCAAGGCCGAGGGTAAGTTCCGCTTGAACCGTGCTCCTTGTTCTTTTTGTCCTGGTTCGCGTTTGACTCCTGACCCCTTATCGCGACGTAGATCTAGAGAAAGAAGCCTCCCAGGCGGCTGAGGCCTCCGTCGCAGCGCAAGCGGCGCTGGATGTTGAGGTCCGGGAGCACGAGGCGCTGCGCAGCGCTGTCCGTACCGCCTGCGAGGCCCTGGACGTCGAGGGAGTCCAATCAGCCAGCTCCCTTGGGAGCCGCCTGGTTGCGTTGAGCAGCCGCGTCCACGAGAGGCTCCGGGAGGCGTTGCACACGGGCGTCAAGCTGCGCCCTGGCCGTCGTCTCCTCGCACTACGCCATCAACCTCGAGGCTAGTCAGCGACGGCTACGTGTTGCCAGAAGATGACGAGGAGGCTGATGCAGAGGTCGTGAGGCTGTTGGAGGCGGCCGAGGCACCTGGCACAGCATTGGCCGGTCTATTTGAAGAAGAGGTGGTCCCTCCCGCGCCGGCCGCCGACCCTTGAGCTTTGACCTGGGCCAAAAGGGGCCGTGTAACCGGATTGAGTTAGTTGCCATACCGTGACGTTTTTGTGGCCGTCGAGGCCTTTAAAGTATTTGCGTATGTGGGTCTTTTAACCGTTTCTTGTTTTACTTCGAGCCTGTGCCCTCTGTCTCGATCTTGGGAACCCGTAAAGAAATTCCTCGGAACCTTAAGCCGTCCTTTGGCGAAGGGTGGTGAGGGAGCTGCCGTAGCCCAGAGGCGTAGGCCGTTCTCACGACTCGACCGGCCCTTTGGCCTCGAGACAAGCTTTTGGTCTTTGGGTTTCTTGTGAAGGTCCCGTCGGAGCGCGAGAGAGTTTGGCGTAGAAATTTTTTGAAAGACCATTAACAAACGGTGTTCGGGACTTAAGGGGGTTCCCCCTTTCTAGCCCCGAGGGAGGCCCGGCTTTGCAGAGGCAGAGCCGAGTCTCCCTTATAGCGCTATTGTGACGTCGAGCCCCTATTGATAGACAAGCTCTCTGCACAGAACTTCCTCGGAGCCTACGCTGTCCTTTGGGTGAAAAGGTGGTGAGGGAGCTGCCGTAGCCCGGAGGCGTAGGCCGTTCTCACGGCTCGGCCGGCCTTTTCGCCTTTGAGACGATCGTACGGTCCTTAGGTTCTATACAATCGACTTGTCTATAGGGGGGTTCCTCGAAAGATTATAACAACTAAGAACGCTTCTTTATTGCATTTCGAGAAACAATGTAAACAACGTTTGGAAATTTAAGGGTAGAAACGACGTAGCTGTTCTATGTTCCAAGCGTTGGTGAAGATTTCGCCCTTCTCGTTGGCTAACTTGTAGGTCCCGGGCTTCAGCACTTGAGCGACGATGTACGGCCCTTCCCAGGGTGGGGTCAGCTTGTGGCGGCCCTTGTTGCTCTGCCTCAGTCTCAGCACCAGGGTCGCCCACCTTCAGGTCTCGGCTTTGGACGCGCCGGGCTTGGTAGCATCGTAGGGCTTGCTGGTACCTGGCTGAGTGTAGCAGCGTGACATCTCGGGCTTCCTCCAGTTGGTCGAGGGCGTCTTCGCGGGCAGTGCGGTTGCTTTGCTCGTTGTACGCCTGTAGCCTCGGGGAACCGTATTCTAAGTCAGTGGGGAGGATGGCCTCGGCTCCATAGACCAGGAAGAACGGTGTGAATCCCGTGGCTCGGCTCGGGGTATTTCTTAGGCTCCAGATGACTGACGGGAGTTCGGCAAGCCATTTCTTGCCAAACTTCTTCAACTGGTTGAATATCCTTGGCTTAAGGCCTTGTAGGATCATGCCGTTGGCACGCTCTACTTGGCCATTCGTCCTTGGGTGTCCTACGGCCGACCAGGCCACCCGGATGTGGTGGTCATCGCAGAACGTTAGGAACTTGCGACCGGTGAATTGTGTCCCATTGTCAGTGATGATGGTGTTAGGAACCCCGAACCTGTGGATGATATCCGTAAAGAACAGCACCACTTGCTCGGATTTGATCTGAGTGATCGGACGAGCCTCGATCCATTTGGAGAATTTGTCGATAGCTACCAGCAGATGGGTATAGCCCCCGGGTGCCTTCTGTAGAGGCCCAACCATGTCCAGCCCCCACACAGCGAATGGCCATGTGATGGGGATGGTTTGGAGGGCTTGGGCCGGGAGGTGCGTCTGTCGAGCGTAGTACTGGCATCCCTCGTAGGAGCGTACTAGCTTCGTGGCGTCGGCCACCGCCGTTGGCCAATAGAAACCTTGGTGGAAGGCGTTACCCACGAGCGTCCGAGGCGCCGCGTGGTGCCCGCAGACTCCCGCGTGCAAGTCCCAAAGTAAGGATTGGCCAGCCTCGGTGGTGATGCATCGTTGGAGAATACCAGATGGGCTACGCCTATACAACTCGCCGTCGCAGAGGACGTAAGTCTTGGCGCGTCGCGCAAGCCGTCGGGCCTCGGCTCTGTCCGCAGGGAGCTCTCCTCGAACGAGGCGATCAAGGAAAGGGACTCGCCAGTCCGTTCCTTGGTCGGCCTTGGGAGGCTCTGTGTCAATTGCCATGGCCTCGGGCTCGGCTGGCGGGGTCTCGGTGGTAGAGGGGGCCTCGGGCCCTGCGGTGGGCTCGGCCGATGGGGCCTCTCCCGTCGCCGAGGCGTAGTCGACGGATGGCTTGTGGAGGTCTCTGGCGAAGACGTTCGGGGGAACCGGGGTCCGCGCCGACACCATCTTTGCTAGTTCGTCTGCGGCCTCGTTGAACTTTCGCGCGACGTGGTTGAGTTCGAGGCCGTCGAACTTGTCCTCCAGGCGACGTACTATCGTGCAGTACGCCTTCATTTTGGGGTCATGGCAGCTTGACTCTTTCATCACCTGATCGACAACGAGCTGCGAATCACCCCGTACGTCGAGACGTCGCACTCCAAGTTCGATGGCGATTTGCAGGCCGTTGACGAGGGCCTCGTATTCGGCCACATTGTTGGAGGCGGCGAAGTGAAGCCGGATCATGTAGCGCATGTGTACTCCAAGGGGCGAGACCAGGAGCAGGCCCGCGCCAGCCCCAGTCTTCATCAGAGACCCGTCGAAGTACATGGTCCAGCATTCTGATTGGATTTGAACGGGTGGCAAGCTGTGTGTCGGTCCACTCGGCTACAAAGTCGGCCAGGACCTGTGATTTGATCGCTTTCCGAGGCGCGAAAGACAAGGTTTCCCCCATGAGTTCGACAGCCCACTTGGCTATCCTACCCGAGGCCTCCCGGTTTTGGATTATCTCTCCCAGAGGAAAAGACGACACCACAGTCACCGGGTGGGACTCGAAGTAGTGACACAGCTTGCGTCGAGCCAAGACTACGGTGTAAACCAGCTTCTGGATGTGGGGGTAACGCGTCTTAGTCTCGGAGAGCACTTCGCTGATGAAGTAAACAGGTCGTTGGATAGGTAGAGCATGTCCCTTCTCCTGGCTCTCGACAACTACGGCCGCGCTGACCACTTGGGTCGTCGCGGTGACGTAGAGTAAGAGGTGTTCGCCCTCGGTGGGCGGAACCAGGACGGGGGGTTGGTGAGCAGTGCTTTGAGCCTGGCGAGGGCTTCCTCGGCCTCGGTGGTCCAAGAAAAGCGCTCGGACTTTCTCAAGAGGCGGTACAGGGGCAGGCCTTTTTCGCCGAGGCGCGAGATGAAGCGGCTTAAGGCCGCAAGGCAATCCCATGACCCTCTGCACCCCTTTGAGGTCTCGGATCGGGCCCATGTTGGTCATGGCCAAGACCTTCTCCGGGTTGGCCTCGATTCCACGTTCCGAGACTATGAATCCCAAGAGCATGCCTCGGGGAACCCCGAAGACACACTTCTCGGGGTTGAGCTTGATGCCCTTCTCTCTGAGACATGTGAAGGCAACCTCCAAGTCGCCGACGAGATCACCGGCCTTCCTGGACTTGACCTACGATGTCATCCATATAGGCCCTCGACGGTTCGCCCCGATGTGTTCGCCAAAGACCTGGAATCATGCACCGCTGGTAGTAGCCCCTGCGTTTCTAAGGCCAAACGGCATGGTTACGTAGCAGTACAATGCCGAATGGAGTGATGAAAGAAGTCGCGAGCTGGTCGGACTCTTTCATCTTGATTTGGTGGTAACCGGAATACGCATCGAGGAAGGAGAGGGTTTCGCATCCTGCAGTGGAGTCGACGATTTGGTCAATTCGTTGGCAGTGGGAATGGGACCTTTCGGGCACGCTTTATTTAGACCAGTGTAGTCCATGCACATCCTCCACTTGCCGCCTTTTCTTCCTGACTAATACGGGGTTAGCCAACCACTCTGGATGGAACACTTCCTTGATGAACCCGGCTGCTACGAGCTTCTGCACTTCTTCGCCGATGGCCCTGCGCTTCTCCTCAGTCGAACCGGTGCAGGCGCTGCCTTGCCTGGCCTAGAGCCCAGCCTGGATATCTAAGGCGTGCTCGGCGATCATCCCTTGGTATGCCCGGCATGTCCGAGGGGCTCATGCGAACATATCGACGTTCGCACGGAGAAGTCGACGAGCACGGCTCCTATTTGCTGTCGAGGGTGGCGCTGACCTTCAGTCCTCGGCCAGTCGGGGACGGTGGGATCGACCGGGGACGAGCTTGACGTCCTCCGCGGGCTCGAAGGTACCCCGACGCGCCGCTTGGCGTCGGGAACCTCGTTACCAAGCTGGTCGAGATCGGCAATGAGGGTCTCGGCCTCCGCGATGGCCTCGGCGTACTCCGATGCACTCGACATCGCAGTCGTATGCATGTTTCGTACGTGGACTCGACGGTGATGATGCCGTTGGGGCCTGGCATCTTGAGCTTGAGGTAGGTGTAGTTGGGGACCGCCATGAACTTGGCGTAGCACGGGCGCCCCAAGATGGCGTGGTAAGCCCCCTTGAATCCAACCACCTCGAAGGTGAGGACCTCCTTGCGGTAGTTGGAGGGAGTGCCAAAGCAGACGGGTAAGTCGATGCGCCCGAGGGGTCGTGTGCGCTTTCCTGGCACGACGCCGTGGAAGGGCGCGGAACCGCCTCGGAGCCGTGACTGGTCGAGCTCCAGGAGCTCCAGAGTGTTGACGTAGAGGATGTTGAGGCCGCTGCCTCCGTCCATGAGCACTTTGGTGAGCCGGGTGTTGCCGACGATCGGGTCGACGACAAGCGGGTACTGCCCGGGGTTTGGAACATAATCGGGGTGGTCATCCCGATCAAAGGTGATTGCCTCTCGAGACCAGTCGAGGTACCGGGGGGTAGCCACCTTGACCGAGAAGACCTCCCGGCGTTCCCTCTTTCGCTGGCGCGCCATGAGGCATGCCGAGGGTCCGCCAAAGATCATGAAGGCGTTGCGTACCTCGGGGAACCCATCATCTTTATCGCCGTCCCTCTCGCCGGTGCCCCTTTTCCTGGCGTCATCGTCGTCGGGGAGCCCAAGCCTGGCGTAGTAACGCCGGAGCATGGTGCATTCCTCGAGAGCATGCTTCACCGGACCTTGATGGTAGGGACAGGGCTTCTTCAGCATGTCGTCAAATATCCCGGGGCCCCGGGGGCCTCGGGGATTCCTGCGATCTGCCGTGGCGACATGGCCGGCCTCGAGGACCTCCTGCTTCCCTGGGCGACCCTTCTTCTTTCTCTTGGGGACGCGGGTGGGCGAGGCCTCGGGGGCCTCGTCCTTCTGCTTCCCCTTGGCGTCGTTGTTGGGGAAGATGGCCCCAACCGCCTCTTCGCCCGAGGCGAAGTTGGTGGCGATGTCAAGGAGTGCGGGCCGCCGTGGTTGGTACGTTCCGGCCTAATTCTCGGACCAGGTCTCGGCAGGAGGTGCCAGAGAGGAACGCTTGGACGATTTCCGAGTCCCCGACGCGGGGCAACTCGGTGCATTTCTTGGAGAAGCGCCGGATGAAATCTCGAAGAGATTCGTTCGGCTTCTGGCGGCAACCTTTGAGGTCCCAGGAGTTCCCGGGGCGCACGTAGGTGCCCTGGAAATTCCCGATGAAGACCCTCACCAAGTCGCGCCAGTCGTGTATCTGTGCGGGGGGAAGGTGTTCGAGCCAGGCTCGCGCTGAGTCTGACAAGAACAGAGGGAGGTTGCGGATGATGAGCAGGTCATCGTCCGCACCACCTAGCTGACAAGCCAGGCGATAATCGGCTAGCCATAGCTCGGGGTTCGTCTCGCCGCTATACTTTGTGAGGTTGGCAGGTTGCCTGAACTGGGCTGGGAAGTGCGCGTTGCGAATGGCTCTACTAAAGACCCGAGGGCCAGGTGGCTCGGGAGAAGGACTGCGGTCCTCTTCGCTGTCGTAGCGACCGCCTCGGTGTGGGTGTAGCCCCGGGCAGCTCCGTCGTCGTGGCGCCGTCGCCTGCCGACTACTTCGTGGTCGCCTCGTGCCTCGTGTTGGTCCTCCAGGTCAATCGCGTACCGAGGGGGCCCCTGTTGACCGTCGGCGCGCCGAGTGGCCTCGGGACGGACCGAGGCAATCCTGGCCCTGGCGAGGTCGCGCCGTGGGTTGCTCTGAAGTGCCTCCGCGCCGGCGGGAGGCGGAACTTTCGGCCTGCTACACCGCTACGATCTTGAGGAGGTCGCGGAGCTCTCCGCGGACCCGTCGCCCCTCGGGTGGGTGAGGGCTCGGTCATTGCTCGGACCAGCATCGCAGCCGCTGCGACATTCTGGCTAGCGCGATTAAAGATTGGGGGTGGCTCATCCCCCTCGTTGTCGTGATGCGGTGATAGACGTCGTGGGCCCTCTGTCGGGCTCCTCCGCCCTCACCAGCGCTCTTGCTGCTCCTGCTCGAGAGTGTCCCGTAGCTGTTGCAGAAGGAGTCGGTCTTGTTCGACCCTTGGCTTGAAGCTCGCGGAGCTTGCTCTAGGTCTGGGCGTCGATGCTCAACGCGGACGGGATTTTCGTTCCGTGCTGTCGGGGCTTCGAGACGCGGAGGTGTGGCATCGCCCGCCCCTGCTCGGGGCGGGGAATGGTTGCCTGTCCTCTCTTCCTCTTCGCCCGCCCTTGGCATCCCGAGCCCGACGTGGAAGCACTCACGGGATGGATCGTAAGTCCCCTCATCGTCGGAGTCGGAATAGCCGAGGCAGTAGTCGCTTGCGGCCAAGAATTGGCGCAAAGCCCCAGGGTTGTGGAGTTCGGAGAAATCCACCCCGGGCCATGCCTCGTCCTCATCCGAGGAGTCGGAGTGGGTGCTCAGGTCGAGAGCGAAGCGCTGGCGGCGTTCCGAGGGGTGCTCGTGAACGGCAGTGTAAGCGTAGGCATAAGAGGCGGTGGCGTTTCTTAACCCAAAGGGGTATGGGGACGGTGCCATCTCCAGATTCTGCCCCGCCGGGGTCGGCTCTTCAGGGAGTGGTGAAGCGGAGCTAGGCGACTGGGCATCGCCGCGAGCCTCCGGCGATTTTCCTTTGTCCATGCTCAGGTCAGACAGGTCCCCGGCCAGGGACCCCGTACCAACAGCTGGTCGTAGGATATCGGCAGGGAGTGGCGTGCCGCCCCGGGTTCGCGTAGCGTCGGGGTGGCCTTGCTCGCGTCGTGCCTGGCGGGGCGCGACGAGAGGGCGCCCGGGCTGCCGCCTGGCCGCCTGGGCTTGCCAGGGGCGTGGACTTCATCTGTCGGACGGTGGGTGGGGCTCGGGGAGTGAGGAGCACCATGTTCGTACTTCATGCCCTATAGAGGCATGAAACTCTAGGCTCCCGAACCAAACTACGGTGCCGAACGCAATGGTCGTATGGGTCTGCCATCCGGAACCTGCTGGATGACGAGACGACACACAGAGGCCCCTACCTGGCGCGCCAACTGTCGTGTTTTG